>NC_134800.1:43634284-43721344 GCF_046742065.1 Oratosquilla oratoria
TGAATCCATTCAGTAAAAAATTGTCTTGTTACCCAAGCCTTCGTATTAGCTCGCCACAGTACAGTCAATTTACTTCTCATAGCATTATTTCTTTTGAAAACTCTTGGATTATGAGAATGATACACTAGCAATGGTTTGACCTTGAAATCACCACTTACGTTACAGCACAGCAGAAGAGTGAGTCTGTCTTTCATTGGTTTGTGCCCAGGCAGCGATTTTTCCTCCTTAGTGATATAGGTTCGTTTTGGCTTTTTTCTTTTCAGAATAATCCGGTTTCATCAGCATTAAATACCTGCTGGGAAAGAAAATCTTCTTTATAAAGTCACCAAATTCAACCACAAAAATTTCCGCCATTTCTTTGTTTGGACTCGCCGCCTCACCATGCCTAACTACACTGTGAATTTCACTTCTGTTCTTAAAATTTTCAAACCATCCCCGACTTGCTTTAAATACAAAATCATCAGCACTTTTACCAGGGCTTCACTTAACTAGATCATCGCAAATCATTAACGCTTTCTCAGATATAGATGCTTCAGAGATACTATAACCTACTAACTGTTTCTCATTCATATAATCAAGCAAAAATTTTTCCATTTCCTCAAATATTTGTGGTCTTTGTTTACTAATGACGGTCACTCCTTTTGCAACGTCAGCCGACTTTATCACTTCTTTATTCTTGAGAATAGTACAAATTATAGACTTTGCCATACCGTACTGCACAGCAAGATCAGATACACGTACGCAATTTTCGTGTTTTGCGATAATTTCTTTCTTCACTTCGATTGTTTTTCTTACAACTTTCCTTTTTCCTTGACCAGTATTACTTTTTGCTTTCTTTGAAGCCATGACTGAGGGCTAGTGTAGGAAAAATAAATGCTGAATGCAATAAAATTGATAACGAAAGCACAGCACAACTATTCAGCTCAGCGTCCACGCGTTAGTGTCGTTCGAGAACCGAAATTTTGTTCGAAAACAGAGGTATTTCCAGATTTTTTTTTTTTTTTTTTTGGTACGAAAACCGATTTGTTCGAGTTTAGAGACGTTCGAGAACCGAGGTTTGATTGTATATATATATATATATATATATATATATATATATATATATATATACATATATATATATATATATATATATATATATATATATATATGTACAACACTGAATGGGTCCCAGTGAACAGATATACATTTTTATCAACCAAAATTCACTATAATTCTAAGCCATCAACATTGAAAGATTCGAGGAGGCCAACATGCAGAAATTGAAACGTGGTACGGCCAAGGATTCGAACCTGCGCTAGCACGTGACAAGTGATAGTGATTTAACCGATTGCTCCATCAAGAGACATGTAAGTTGAGCGCAACTTTTCTTATATATTTGTATGCTCGAGTTACATACACGTACACGAAATTTTGTGATCAACCCATCTTCACTATGATAGTACAATTGGTGAGTATACGAACGCGGGAAAACATTTGTACTACACTGAATGGGTCCTAGTGAACATATATACATTTTTATCAACCGCAATTTTTCCATTTAGAACAACTCTCAGTTTTTGATCGTTCAACCAATTACTAGACCAACTTAATAGGCTACCACTTACTCAGTGTGAAGTTAAATTAGTAAGTAGTCTTTCGTGGGGGACGGTATCAAAACTTTTGTAAAGTCTAGATATATTAAATCTATATTGTTTCTTTGGTCATAATTCGAGATGACTGTATATACATACATATATATTTATATATATATATATATATATATATATATGTATATATATATGTATATATATATATATATATATATATATCTGTGTATGGGTATACATATATATATCTACATATATACATGTATATATGTATATGTATACACACACACACACACACACACACACACAATCATACACACACACACAATCATACACACACACACTTTGATTTGTCACGTTACTCGATGTCACTTATCTTAAGGGAACCACACACACAGGATGTGTTTTGTTTTTATCACGAAAAATTCACAGAATCACTTCTGGAAACCATAAGGCGTCAGGTGGGCCTCGAAACCCCAGACCTGTAGCATCCGGTCTGGGGTCCCTACCGGTCGTCCTTGAGAGCTGATGTAGATCGAGGGACCGAAGTAGCACGATCTTTTCAGAAGTAGAATTTGGTAATAAAGTAATTTCACAGCGTAGACTAAGGATCCCGCGGTAGACCGCACGCTAAAGTATCACTAACTGTTGTTTAACCACCACTGACGTTGGTGATATTGTGGAGATAATGAAACGTGTTCGTGATGTCATTTAACAGGTGTAAGAAATCATACCTATAGTATTAGTCGAAATGGTGTTGGTAGTAATATCATTATCAGCTGTTGTAATAGTAATAAGTAACATATTGATGTTGGTGGTCTTAGTTGGGTTGTAAGGGTATATATGTAACGGAGGGGAGTACATATAAAACAGAGGGGTGTATATTTATAAAGGAGGAGGAACATATATAACGAAGGGTATACTTACAACGCAAGGGTGGATGTTTACAACAAGCTCATAGTTATCACATTGTGTGATGCTTCCTTAGAATATTGACTCTATTGATTGGCGGCAGTGTGCTGGTTTGATCTGACCTTACCTGAAGATTCTTGGTAAAATCGATTTACCCCAGGGTTCTTAAACCACGATTCATCTACCAGATTTAGCATTAAAATCACCAACATGTACTTTTTCTTGATACATTACCAGACTTAAATCATCATAAAAGCGCTAAATTTAATCGTCTAAAGATTCTAAACTCTATTATGAATTTGGTGCCTGAAACTCACCTTTAGCATTAAAGTCACCTATGACCAACGTGTACTTACTTTTTTCTATGACCTGACCTAAGTCATTATAGAAGGGCTCAATTTCGTCATCTGAGCTTTATGAAGTTGGTGCATAAATCCTATCTTCAGAACCCCACTTCACTATTAAAGTCGCTTATGACCAACGTGTACTTGTTTCTTTTTTATCTATTACCTGTCATCAATCATCATAGAAGGACTCAATTTCATCATCTGATCTCTGTGAAGTTGGTCCATAAATCTCACCTTCAGAACCTTTGCAGTAAAGTCGCCTATTACCAACGTATACTTATTTCTTTCTTGACCAATTATCAGAGTTAAATCATCATAGAAGGACTCAATTTCATCGCCTGAACTAAAAACATAAGAACAGAAGAATGAAGGAGACTGCAAGAGTCCAATAAGGCCTACACAAGGCAGCTCCATATCCATCACCACCTGTCATCCCTATCCATAAAGTTGTCTAACCGTTTCTTAAAACAACCGATAGTTTCAACGCTCACTACATGGTTACTAAGTCTATTCCATTCGTTGACCACCCTATTAGTAAACCAATTCTTGCCTATTTCCTTCTTAAATCTAAATTTGTCCAGTTTAAATCCATTACTGCGAGTCCTGCCCTGTTGTTTTAATATGATGACCTTGTTTGCATCACCTCTATTAGATCACCCCGTACTCTGCATCTTTCCAGAGAGTGTAAGTTAAGGTGCCTAAGCATCTCCTCGTAGGGCAAATTCTTGAGTCCATGTATCATTTTGGTCACTCTTCTCTGCACTGATTCTAGTGAACTGATGTCCATTCTATAGGACAGAGACCTAAGCTGTACCGCATAGTCAAGGATGGGTCTAACTATTGCTAGATAGAGTTTGATAATTACCTCTTTACTTCTATTCGTTACCGTCCTAGCAATGAAACCTATTGCTCTGTTAGCTTTATTCTTGGCGCTAATGCACTGTTTCCTGGTTTTAAGGCCCGGACTCACTAGAACTCCCAAGTCTCTCTCGCACTCAGTTTTCTCTAAAAACGTGTTATCTAAGCTGTACCTAATTTTGGGGCTATGTAGCCCTACGTTTAACACGCTACACTTAGAGATATTGAAGTTCATTTGTCATTTCACCGACCATGTGAACAATTTGTTAAGATCATCCTGCAGAATCTCTGCGTCGTCTCCTGACCTAATTAGGCGTCCTATTTTAGTGTCATCCGCGAACTTACTAACATCACTATTTATCCCATCGTCTAAGTCGTTTATGTACATAATGAACAACAAGGGACCCAAAACCGAGCCCTGGGGAACCCCACTAGTAACATTGCCCCACCTGGATTTTACTCCATTTATGGTGACCCGCTGTTTTCTGTTACTGATCCAAGCTCTAATCCATTCTAACACTTTTCCTCCTATGCCATGGGCTTTGATTTTATTTAGTAGTCTCTGGTGTGGCACCTTGTCGAACGCTTTGCTAAAGTCAAGGTAAATCACATCGTAATTATCATTGTTATCTGACGCCTTATATACTTTAGTGTAAAAGGATAGAATATTAGTCACACATGACTTACCCTTAGAGAAACCATGCTGTGTGTCACGAATCAAAATATGTCTCTCAATGTGTTCTCTGAGTCTATTTACTATTATTGATTCAAGCATTTTACCTATAACCGATGTCAAATTGATTGGTCTCTAGTTGCATATAGACGATTTGTCTTCCTTCTTAAAAACAGGAACAACGTTTGCCTTCCCCCAAGGAGTAGGCACAAGACCAGTGTCTACCGATTTATTAAATATTTCAGTTAACTGGTCGCAGATTTCAAATTTACACTCCTTAAGCACTCTCGGAAAAGTTTCGTCTGGACCCGGGGATTTTGTAGCTTTAAGTCTTTCAATCTGCTTGACTACTTCTACTTTACTAATGCTGATATTAGATAAACTACTTTCTTCATCCCCTCTGAAAAAACGGATCGCAGTCAGGTGCCTTATTTAATCTATCATTAATAAGAACCGAGAGAAAATATTTGTTAAATTCCTCACTCATTTTTTCTCCGATTCTATCATGAAATTTTCATCGTTTTTAATTGGGCCTATTCTTTCTTTATTTTTTGTTCTACAGAGATGAAAGAAACCCTTAGGGTTTGTTCTTGCTTGACTGACAACTTTAATTTCATAGTTACTTTTCGATGTACGTGTATTCTTTTTAACCATCTTTGCCATTTCGTAATATTTTGATCTAAGGTGTGTTTCCCCGTTTTTTTTTCTTCACATAAAGTCCTCTTTTCATTCCGATCTCATGTCTCAGTCTGTCCGTTATCCATTTGGGAGTATTACTATTCTTCCGTATTGACTTTAGGGTGATAAATGTATTTTGTGCATTAATAGTTAAATCAATTAGATTGCTATACATTTCATCCAAATCACTGACCTGGCTGTTTACCCCCCGCCCCCAAGTGACCTGACCCAAGGTATGCATAATACCCTCCGTGACCCAACCCCTGGTCATAACCTCACTCATGGTCATGACCTGACCCCTGGTCATACCCCGACTCTTGACCGTGCAGGTGATAGCCGAATCATCCGTATGACATTTCATATTCAAATTCAAATAGCTTTTTATCTTATCAAAATTGGCTCTCCTGAAGTCTGGTACTTGGACATTATTCATGCTTTTTAATTCTTCCCAAATAATATTAAATCTTATCTCTTGATGATCGCTAGAGCCTAGACTATCTCCCACTTTTATGTTAATCATTAGGTGCTCATTATGAGTTAAAAGTAAGTCCAGAGTATTTTCTCTCCTCTTAGGATCGGTAATAATTTGTTTTAAGAAATTACCCTGCAACACATCTAAGAATTTTTTCGCTTCCTGATCTCCTACTAAAGTTTCCCAGTCAATGTTTCTACAATTAAAATCTTCCATGATCACAACGTTTTTATACTGGGACGCTTTGCGAATTTGATGAACCAGGGGATCAGTCTGCTCAATGCTGAGGTTAGGAGGTCTATACATGACGTCAATAATAACTTTCTTTTTCTTGCCTATAATCTCCACCCAAATAGATTCCGTACTGTCTTCTTCCTGAATAGAATTGTTGATAATACAGTTATTGTATTTTTAACGAAAAGTGCTACTCCTCCCCCACCCCTGCCAACCCTGTCCTTGTGAATATATATATATATATATATATATATATATATATATATATATATATATATATATATATATATATGTATGTATGTATGTATGTATGTATGTATGTATGTATCCTTCCATTTAGATTTCCGGAAGGAAATGTTTATCAGCCATGTTGATCCAGGATTCAGTAATAGCTATAATATCAAAATTCTCTACGCATGCTTTACCTCGCAGCAAATAAATTTTGTTTATTACGCTTCTGCTATTTGTATAGTAAACTTTAATTTTATCCTCCCTCCACCTGCTTTGGTGATTCTTTTCACAGTCCCTCTCTGAGCTGTTTCTATTGCCTAAACTATATTCCGATACTTCCCCCCTACTCCCACATAATCCACCCGAAAAAAAATCCTGTAGGATGCCTACTTCTCGCACAAGGGATTCAACAAGGAGCCGAAATCCTCTGGGCTACAAGTGCACCCCATCCTTTGTATATAGATGATTCTTACCATAAGAGCAATCCCAGTTGTCGACAAATGCCCATCCATTGGGCTTACAATGTTTTGCCAGTCTGCAATTCATTGTGAAGTTGGTGTATAAACCTCACTTTCAAAACCCTGGTTCTTGCAGACGGAGAGGATCGTGGTGGACCACGGCCTCGAGTTCTCCGGGACCGACGAGAACCCGGAGCACCGCGTGGCCTACTGGCGCGAGGACTACGGGATCAACGCCCACCACTGGCACTGGCACATCGTCTTCCCCGCCGAGATCGAGATAGCCTTACATCGTGACAGGAAGGGCGAACTCTTCTATTACATGCATCAACAGATGATGGCCAGGTACTACTCAGAAAAGGAGGAGGACGTAAAGGAACAAGACATGGGTCAGAAGGAGGTGGTGGAGGAGGAGTAAGAGGAGGAGGAGTAAGAGGAGGAGATCAGGGGAAGGGCGTAAGGGGACAAGGTAGGGGCAGAAGAAGGTATGAGGAGGAGAGGGAGTAGGGGAAGGGAGAGGAGGAGGAGGAGAAGGGAGGACGTGAAGGGACAAAACAGGGGTCAAAAGGAGGTAGAGGGGGGCGGAGGAGGATGGGGGGAGGACATAAGAATATATGTAAACGGCATACCATAAATTTTATTGAAAGGAACCGAAATGAGTTCTGTAACAGTCATATATGAACTGCCTCCCTTTCCACATTTCTTTGGTTTTCTAAAATGAATACAATGGAAGAGCGAAGCAGTACAGAACCTAAAACTGATACATGTCACAGTATCTCTCCCTCAACCTTTCTTTGGGCTTAAGAAGGAAATAGGCAAGAGCAGGTTTACCAACAGAGTGATTAACGAATAGTAAAGACTTAGTAACCATGTAGAGAGCGTTGTTTTAGGACAAGGCGAGATACCTTTATGGATGGGGATAACCGGTAATAAGGGGCACTGAACTGCCTTATGTAGGACTCATGGTCTTTTGCAGTCTTCTCCATCCTTATGTTCTCCCAGGTACGACATGGAGCGGATGAGTGTTGGTCTTGGAAGGGTTGTCAAGCTGGACAACTGGAGAGAACCCATCCCAGAGGGCTATTTCCCCAAGCTCACCACTGGCAACAGCAGCCTAAACTGGGGCTCCCGTCCCGATGGCCTGAGCGTCAAGGTGAAGACCTACCAAGTCGATCCGAACGCAAGAGTTCGAATTCCCTTTGTGAAGGAAATATTTATTTTGTATCTAGTTAACATTTTAACTAACATTATTTTGTTTGATTATTCATTTATCTGTTTATTTACTTATTTGTCTATTAATTTGATTTGATTTTACCTATTTTTTCTTTCTTTATTCTATTTATTCATTTTTATTTTTTCGTTTATATATCTATTTACTTATTTTTTGGCACAAATAGAACTTGACTCGGCACAGGATACGCATCAATATCAACGAGATGGAGATGTGGAGAGACCGAATATTTGAGGCCATCCATTTGAAGAAAGTTGTGCAGGTAAATGGTTCTATAATTGTGTCCCCAAGGACTAGCAACACACCTCTTTGGTCCTCTATTCAGACCAGGACAGATAGCTCCTCTTGGCTCGGAGAGTCAAATCGGCAGCCTGACATGAATATGCAAAATCTTGTAAAAATCTCGTCGTCAGAATCATATCATTTTCGTCCAAGCCAACGACGTAAAAAAAAAATGGCGTCTTTCTTCTCTCAATTGCCCAGGAGGACGGGAAGGAGATCCAGCTCACGGACGACCTCGATCCGGACCGTGGACAGAAGCGTGGCATCGACATCGTGGGCGATATGTTGGAGGCCGACACGAGGCTGAGTCCCAACTACACTTTCTATGGGGACATGCACAACTTTGGCCACGTCCTTCTTGCCCTTGCTCACGACCCCGATGGTGTCCACAGGGTAAATGTCACCATTTTCAACGCTGGTTGGGACGAAGGGGTAGTAGGAGAGAGAGATGGACCGATAGATAGATAGATAGATAGATAAATAGATAGGTAGACAGGTAGATAGATAGAGAGATAGAGAGATGGACATATAGACAGATAAATAGCTATATAGGTAATGAGTGATGAATAGATAGGTATAGAAAGAGAGCGAGAGTTCCCCATTTTCAACACTGGTTGGGACGAAGGGGTAATAGGAGAGAGAGATGGACCGATAGATAGATAGATAGATAGATAAATAGATAGATAGATAGATAGATAGATAGAGAGAGAGATAGATGGACATATAGACAGATAAAAAGCTATATAGGCAATGAGTGATGAATAGATAGGTATAGAAAGAGAGCGAGAGTTCCTGTGGTTCCGTGGACACGTCCTTCTTGCCTTTATCTACGACCCCGATGTTGTCCACAGGGTAAATGTCACCATTTTCAACAATGGTTGGGACGAAGGGGTAGTGAGAGAGATGGACCGATCGATAGATAGATAGAGAGAGAGAGATGGACCGATAGATAGGTAGATAGAAATTGACAGATATACAGGTAAATAGCTACTGTATATAGATAAAAAGTGATGGATAGATAGGGATAGATAGAGAGAGAGAGATTTCCTGTGGTTCCATGGACCCATAGTTTACCACAAAGCCTCCCAGTTGTGACCACAAACCAAAAACTAGTGGTAGTCAGTGAATGCTTAACGATTTCATTCAGTGTTGAAAAGTGGTTTCCAGGAGGCTGAGGAACAGCAATCCATGAGTATTGGGTACATGAGTAAACATAAAGTCTTCACATGAGCAAAAACGTCATCAACCATGATCCATCAGTACAGTATTTATTCTCTTTCTCCGTCAATTCTATTTTTCCACAAGTGAGTTGTATTCTTCTGTAGTGTGCAACCCACCATTAAGAAAAATAAGGTAGTTGACCTGAGTGAAAACAAATCAATGGATAAATTTGTCGATCCGATGACCAAAAGCCAAGGACTATTCTCTTGTGTAAAGACTTCGCGATTGAGAAGCAAAGGAAATGATAAACAAGGAGAAGTAGGAGGGGAGAGGGAAATATGGAGTAAGAGGAGAGTGGATATGGGAGATGAGCAGGAGCTGCAGAATACCAACCCAAGACTGATTTAACTTTGCTGATGTCCTACGCAGGAGGAGATGGGTGTGATGGGCGACAGTGGAACAGCCATGCGAGATCCCGTCTTCTACCGCTGGCATCGTTACATCGACGACATCTTTCAGGAGTACAAGTTCTTGCAGAAGCCCTACACTGAAGACCAGGTCAGTTCCTTCCATCACACCTCAGATGTTAGGTAAAGTTTACACATAAGATGTGGTTTGTCGTCATTGTTGTTATTACTATTCTTAGAAAACTTTGTATAGACAGATACGGGAAGACGAGGCGAAAGAATGATAGAGCTCTGGAACAGCCTTTACCAGAAGAGTAGCAACATACTACTCGATCGGTTTAAACGCTCGTCGTTCTCAAGAGTTGATCTGCTGGAGATATTCGATTGTCCCATAAACCTAGGTCTCTTAATTCAACACTCGCCAACCGCCACTTGTGCGGACGTTTGGGCCCAGGACATAAACCCATTTCGGGAATTGACCCATGACATAAAACGTCACTAATTCCCGAAGTGAGTTTATGTCCTGGGTCCAAACGTCCGCACAAGTGGCGGTTGGTGAGTGTTGGAGTAAGTGACCTAGGTGTATATTCACTAGCTATCAACTTCGTCTATCTTCTAGTAGGAAGTCAACCGGTCGAGTGGTGTGTTACTTTTAAAGACTCTTCCACTCCCTCGTTTCTCTCCTCTCACCTTCCCGTTATTATGTACTTTTTATTACTATTAATATACTATTAATTATTACTATTATTATTACTATTGATATGCTATTAATAATCAGTCAACTGTTATCCGCAAAGCGTGGTGACTAGGCATTGGGAAGAGATTTTCTCACTCCTTTTCGCTCCCGCCATCACAGCCGTCCCTTACACTCCTTCCCGCTTAAAGCGTTATCGCACTGAGCTATTTTTGTCTATCCGCCCACCTCACCTCCTGCACTTTTTCCGCCGTAAAATCACTATTGCAAACTATTTTGTTTTCTCAGTAATTTAGAATGACATTTCATATCCTGGAGGATTTTTTTTTCTCCAGCATATCAGATTCTTTCCTGAAAACTGCGGACTGCAAATCTGCTCGAACAGTCGGAGTAGAATAGATCAGTATTAGATGATATGGACTCCATTGACAACCAAAACCATTCTTAAAAAAAAAAAAAAAAAAAAAATCATATACACTTCTCATCCTACATATAACCTTACTAATTCGGCTTAAACCACCACGGCGAGGTACAAAGGCTGTATTGTCCCTCAAGAGATAGCCCGGTCCTGCAGTGGCCCATTCAAGCTGATCCACACAACTACAACTACACGGTGACGTTATGAGAATGGATGCACGGAGAATGCACGAATCTGTGATGATGCATTGCCAACAGCTCTGTTTCTCCTTTTCAGTTGAACTTCCCTGAAGTGTCTGTGGATAAAGTTACAGTGACTGCTGGCCTGGAGAACAATGTCCTGTATACATATTTCAATATGCGCGAGATTGAAGCTTCTCGTGGTCTCGATTTTGATTCAGACACCCCTGTCATCGTCCGCCTCACACATCTCGACCACAGGCCCTTCAAGTACCACTTCCAGGTAATTTCTTGAACGGCGTTCGTCACATGTATTGAGCTTTCTTCCAGTGTAACAGACACACACTCTCATTGTAACAGAAAAATATGTGCAAGAGATTTAGAACTAATACAAAATAAGTCTGAAATGGCAGGATGGTGAGATGAACGTAGAAAACAGTTACATTTTTTGTTTCCTAACGCTTCTTCCTTACTACCCTTACCACCTGCCACTCATCAATCTTCCAAACTTTAATGAATGTGAAATGTATGATTAAGGGAATATATTATCTTTCTGGTTGCTAACAAAGGGTTCTTTTGGTTTTTGGTGATGCAGATCTCGAACAAGAGCAGGAGTAAAGTGGAAGCGACAATTAGGGTCTTCATCGCCCCCATGTTGAACATCCGTAACATGAGGATGAATTTCTTGGAACAGCGCACGCTCTTTGCTGAAATGGACAAGTTCCAGATCAGTCGTATGTTGAACAGGAATTTCGCGCTTTAATGTACACCACCTGAACTGACCCAACCTTGTTCAGAATAAGCAAATAATTTTAGTTTCAATTTTTTGTATCATGTTTCCCTGTTTTTCCCATGACTGTGAATCCAACCATTCCAGCCCCAGCTTAGTGACCCACCCAACCAACATTACTTCAACTCTCACATATATGAAGCGTCCACAAACAGAGGGGCATCCCGGCCACTTTTACTGGTTTTAAGTTAAGCCCATATTGTGAAAGGCGTAAGCCTCACACACACACACACACACACACACACACACACACACACACACACACACACACACACACACACACACACACACACACACACACACACACACACACACACACACACACACACACACACACACGCACACACACACACACACACACACACACACACACACACATATGTATATATATACATATATATATATATATATATATATATATATATGTGTGTGTGTGTGTGTGTGTGTGTGTGTGTGTGTGTGTGTGTGTGTGTGTGTATGTGTGTGTGTGTGTGTGTGTGTGTGTGTGTGTGTGTGTGTGTGTGTGTGTGTGTGTGTGTGTGTGTGTGTGTGTGTGTGTGTGTGTGTGTGAGTTTGTGTGTGTGTGTGTGTGTGTGTGTGTGTGTGTGTGTGTGTGTGTGTGTGTGTGTGTGTGTGTGTGTGTGTGTGTGTGTGTGTCTGAGTTTGTGTGTGTGTGTGTGTGTGTGTGTGTGTGTGTGTGTGTGTGTGTGTGTGTGTGTGTGTGTGTGTGTGTGTGTGTGTGTGTGTGTGTGTGTGTGTGTGTGTGTGTGTGTGTCCGTGATTAACCCCAAACCAACAAACGTGGCGGGGATACCCTTCTGTTTCTGGATGCCTCATGAAACATAGATTAATCCTATGTCATCTTTTCCTCCAGTCAAGCCTGGAAAGAACATCATCGAGAGAAGGGACGATGAATCCTCCATCACGCTCCCGCGGGAGTTCAACTTCAGGAACATTGAAAGGGGCGAGGTGTACGAAGATGGCACTGTCGGTGAGTGTGGCACCCGTGCCAATGAAACCTCTCTTAAATCATTATCACATTGGGCTGGTTTTCCTTGGACTGTTGGAGCACATTTGCAGCCCACAGCTTTCGGGAAGGAATCTGATATGCTGGAGGAAAGTAATTTACCTCCAGCATATCAAATGATATTCTATGTAAATTGTTGAGGAAACGAAACAGTTTGCCATAGTTATTTTACGGTGGAAAAAGTTCTGGAGATGGGCGGTACCGCCGATGATTTGGAGGTTGGAGGAAATATAGCACAGTGTGATCACACCTTTAGAGAAGTGGAGAGACGAGATTGAGAAGTTTGCAGGAGTGGCATGGCAGAGGTTGGCGCGGTCGTGTGAATCATGGAATGCTATGAAGGAGGCCTTTGCTCAGCAATAGACTCAGGGTGATTTGATTGATTGATTAATAGCATCTAGTTACAGCAGTCCGTAACCCTAAGCCTATGCGCAAATTGAGACGCATGGGACGCAGCACAGAACAAAGGCAGACTTCCTGTTCCTGAACTGAAGTACAGTTTGAACTTTTCTCACTTGAAGTGCCGTGGTAGTTCATCCTCTATAAGCATTTCAAGTGAGAGAGAAGTTCAAACTGTACTTCATTTCAGCAACAGGAAGTGTAGCTTTTGGTGGTTACACAAGTGTGGTGCAGAGAAGATAGTCCCGCTGGAATTTATATTTATTGAAAACAGGCGGTTCCGGTATTTACAGATCGGGATATAATCCTCCAAGGGAAGAGTGTCTCCCCTGGTGAGTCTAAGGGAGAGTGTCTCTATTAGTCTCCTCTGTTGTGTGGTGAAACAATAACCGCTTATATATACGAATATGCCTACCTTGCATATAGGTGTGGGGTTTACAGTTTATATTTGGCATTTATATAATAATATATGTGTGTTAGCGCATTGCAGTGTTTGGCTGTCATTAGGGGATGTGCCTTGACATGATGTATGCATTGGAGTTACAATTATGTAGTTTGGTAGGTATAAGGAAATGGTTAATGATCTGTCTGGTGACAATATATACTTGTATCGGTAAGTTCCGTTGGGCGCTGGCGTGATGTGTTGCATGTCCGAGTCAGATGTTTACGATCTGGAAGTGTGAATGTCAACAAGATTGGTTAGGGATTGCCAAGGCCAGTGCCTGTCGGGCACCTTGTAGGGATGTGGATTACGTGTCAGGCATGTGATATCGTAATGGTCAGTATCTGGATACATTTCCTCCCCGACCTCTTTGAGATGCGTCCTCGTACCCTGGGTTAAGGTCGAGACGGTGGAGATTTGGCATACAATTGCAAAGACATATGATAATGTGTCACGTCGCTAGTGGGAGACATTGACTTGTAAAATTCGTCATTGGCTTGAATGAGAACTCGTAAAGGGGGAGTTACGTATATCATCATATCCTGGAATGTATTCAGTAAGCTATGGTAATATATATTTCTTTGCACTAAAACCCGTTTCACTTTGAACGTCAGTGTGTATTCTCTTTTCAACGAGAATGTATGGGAATATGTTTGTCACTGTAGTTCGGGATCTCTTTTCAATGAAGTGTTTAGTTCCGTTTTCACTGTAGTTCAAATATGATTCGGCAGCACTTGCACTAGGTACCATAACTTAATAAATGTAAGACATCCTAAAAATCAGTATTGTTAGTTTGTGTGTTTGAAGTTATTTCAAGAGTATGTTTGTTGTACATATCTAAAATATAACGGCGTTTACGCAATTCACATCGTTCCGTAAAGGGAGGACTATTCTCTTGTTTCAACGAGTTTTGTATTAGGTTCAATGAATTTGACCGAGTTTAAACAATGTATGTTTGAAATAGAGGTTTTCGTATTTAAGTACTACAGTTGGTGTATGGGTTTTGGTTATTGTTTATGGTAGGAGTTAGTATATTTCTGAGTTTTATATGATTAAAATATGATTGTTCATGTAACGTTATATATTGTATTGATTTTTGTGAATACGTGTATTATTCCTAGGTCATCACTATTTGAAGGAAGCTTGAGAAGATTTTTATAGATGGAATAGGTTTGGTAAGGGATCATTAATACCATGTTAACCATTTGAGACGTACGACGTCTTGCGTCTTGTGGGAGGGATATTTAGTGATAATTCATAGTTTCTGCTTTATGTGTTTGTTTGTTCATTGATAGATTTTGTCGTTGTGTTTTCTTTGGTTTATTTTATTATGTGTTGGCCTTTGGTGACTACCTGTGAGCCTGCCTTGGGGCGGGTGGGGTTGGGTGTGTGTGTGGAATTTGCCGAGTTGTGCATATTTGCTGGATGTGTTAGTCTGGATTAGTTTAAAGTGAATGTGATATTGAGTTGTTATATATGGGTTAACAAGAAATATATTGAGTATCTAGTAAGACATGATGGCATGGTTGACATTATGGTTAGTGTGTCTTAGTATTGTAGATGTTTTATAGAATGAGTTTGAGTTTGAAAAAAAAAATATTTTGCTTATAAAATGTACTGGGAAATGATTGGTATGTAATTATTGATTTCTATATTTCTGAGATTTTCTATATTTACATAGTGTTTTGTACTAAGAATTTGGCCGACGCGAAGTTTCTGGTCCTTTCCGTGGGTTACGGTGATGGAGAGAGGGGTGGAGGTGCAGAGTTAGGTAGAGGGTCAGCCTCTCTGGCCGACGCGAAGTTTCTGGTCCTTGCGGTGGATCAAGGCGGTGGAGAGAGGGATGGAAGTGCAGAGTTGGGTAGAGGGTTAGACTCTCTGGCCGACGCGAAGTTTCTGGTCATGCTCCGTACGTGAAGAGATAAAAAAAAAAAAAAAGATAGTTGTACATTTAGTTGGTACTCACGATGGCTGCCGGGGTCGGTTGAAGTGCTGGAGTGGGTAGAGTTGTAATCGTCACTCGGAGGGGACGGTTGTGGAGGGGTGGTGTGTAGAAAGTCTGATGTGACGCTCGCTTGGAGGTGCGCCGAATGGAGTCGCTTGGAACTGCTGAACCTGAAGTCAGCGCGCTGGGCCTGGGTCCCTCGTGACCTATTAGAGTCGCGTGGCTTTGTTCTAGAAGTAGGGGAATGAGTATGATCAATAGTATTACTCCTCGAAGTGGGTGTTTGCTAAGTTTGCGTGTGCTCGGACGGCTGCCGTGAGCAAATGCTGTGTAGGCACGTGAGAAGGAGGTTGGTGAACTTGAAGTAGGTGCACGGGGCTGAATGAAGTTTTGTGGGCAGTTGCCTCGGTTTTTTCAATCTGGGTTGGATTCCGTTGGCTTGATTGAAGTCTTGAAGTCAATGTGATGGGCTTGATTGATACTGGGCTCCGATGCGTTGCATTGGGCGTTCTTGTGACTTGATTGGAGTTTGATGCGGCGATGCGTAGAGTTGATTGAAGTCTTGAAGCCGATGCGTTGGACTTGCTTGAAATTGGGTTTCGTTGCGTTGCTCTGGGCGTTCTTGAGACTTGATTGAAGTTTGATGTGGTTATGCGTTGAGTTGATTGAAGTCTTGAAGCCGATGAGTTGGGCTTAATTGATACTTGGTTTCGATGAATTGCTCTGGGCGTTTTTTTGTAACTTGATTAGAG
The DNA here is from genome assembly GCF_046742065.1 of Oratosquilla oratoria. Lineage (NCBI taxonomy): Eukaryota > Metazoa > Arthropoda > Malacostraca > Stomatopoda > Squillidae > Oratosquilla > Oratosquilla oratoria. Next base: position 43,650,464 of record NC_134800.1, read on the forward strand.
TTTAATGCGGTGATACGTTGATGCGTTGGGCTTGATTGATATTGGGCTTTGATACGTTGCACTGGGCGTTCTTTTGATTTGATTGGAGTTTGATGCGTGATGCGTTAGGTTGACTGAAGTCTTGAATTTGCGTTGCTGGGAATCACTGCTCTGGGCTGACGATTCTAGTCGTGTAACCAGTGAAAGGCTACTCAGACACGCTATGGGGGGTAGCGTGGGTATTCGTGGACGGGCAGTCTCCTTTTCAAAGGTGTCAGTCGTATAACCTGTTAATGGCTACTAAGACACACAACGTAGGGGTAACGTGAGTAGTCGTAAACGGGTGATCTCTTCTTCAAGATGGCTACAACTGCAAGTTATACCTGTAGAAGTCGGCAGACCTGGCAGGCAACGACGGCAGGCGAGCTGGCAGACGGCAGACCTGGTAGGCGTGGCTAGTCGTGGACGAGCGGCTTACCTTCGGAGGTGTTGGGGACCACTTCCTGGTACCATTTATGCAGCCTTTGGTGGTTACACAAGTGGGGTGCAGGGAAGATAAAGTCTCACTAGAATTTATATTTATTGAAAACAGGCGGTTCCGGTATTTACAGATCGGGATATAATCCTCCAAGGGAAGAGTGTCTCCCCTGGTGAGTCTAAGGGAGAGTGTCTCTATTAGTCTCTTCTGTCGTATGGTGAAACAATCACCACTTATATACACGAATATGCCTACCTTGCATATAGGTGTGGGGTTTACAGTTTATATTTGGCATTTATACAATAATATATGTGTGTTAGTTGTATTGCAATGTCTGGCTATAATTAGTGGATGTGCCTTGACATGATGTATGTATTGGAGTTACAATTATGTAGCTTGGTAGGTATAAGGAAATGCTTAGTGATATGTCTGATGACACTATGTACTTGTATCGGTAAGTTCCGTTGGGCGCTGGCGTGATATGTTGCATGTCTGAGTCAGATGTTTACGATCTGGAAGTGTGAATGTCGACAAAATTGGTTAGGGATTGCCAAGGCGCCTGTCGGGCACCTTGTAGGGATGTGGATTACATGTCAGGCATGTGATATCGTAATGGTTAGTATATGAATACAAAGTCTGTGCTGCGTCGCCTGTGTTGCCTGCGGCTCAGTTTGTGCATAGGTTAACATCTGGTAACAGGGAGTAACTACAGTTGTTACATACAAAAAAAAAAAAAAAAAAAAAACAGACTTGTACAGCCTAAAGTTTATTCCAACACTTTTTGCTAAGAAATCTTTCTTGATACTGGCTGCTTCTTAAGAGAAATTATGTTCTTTCATCGTCCCCTTCATCAAAAATATATTTTGTAGGCAAACAGGTATTCACCCTCAGCTTCTGTCCTTCTGCCCCACAGCACCACCTGAGAGCGACGGGTCCTTCTGTGCCTGCGGCTGGCCTCAGCATGTGCTCTTACCGAGGGGGAAACCTGAGGGCATGCCCTTCCAGCTTGTTGTCATGGTTACTGACTGGAATGAAGATAAGGTAAAGCTAAGGCTCATTATTCAAGGTTCAGAGATGAGATAGACTTCCCTCAGTCACATGTACATTACACATACAAACATATATATATATATATATATATATATATATATATATATATATACACATTTATGTATATATATATATATACACATATATATACATATATATATGTATATATATATATATATATATATATATATATATATATACATTTATAAAGTATTTATAAAGAATTTATAAAGTATTCTCATATATAAATACACGGACACACACACACACACACACACACACACACACACACACACACACATGAATACATATATATATATAAATGCGAGTTTTCAAAAAGCGATAAACAAACATGCACATGCCAAAATATAGATATAGTTGGACAAAGGTAGTGAAACAGTGAAGAACGAGAACAGAGAGAGAGGGAGACACAGAGGGATAGACACATAGAGAGAGACAGAGACACTGAGACAGCAAGAGAGAGAGAGAGAGAGAGAGAGCTACTGTAGTTTGTTGACCCATCCATTCGCAGGTGAACCAACCCACCCCGCGGGCCTGCGGCAATGCGGCCTCCTTCTGCGGCATCCTCAACGGCAAGTATCCGGACAAGAAGCCCATGGGCTTCCCCTTCGACCGTCTGCCGTCCGATCACCCGACGAACGGACCCTGGATGGTGGAGGAGTACTTGGGGCGTTTCAGCAACGTGTCCGTCACAGAAATCAACATCAAGTTCTCGAAGAAAAAAATCGCAGAGGAATAGACGCCATCTTGGGAAGTGTTACTCCAAAAAAAGAGCACAGGCAGATGAAAAGTATATAAGTAAGAATAAATGAATGAATAGGTAAAAATTAATAAAGAAAAGTAAATAACAACAATAAATGAAAATAGGTAAAAATGAATAAAGAAATATAGATAAATAACAACAATAAATAAGAACAATAGATAAAAAATGAAAAAAGGAAATTCACAAGGTTTTAATGTACTGGTCACTCATGCAAACAGTTGCAATATAGACAACTTCTTTCATTCTCAGAAAATATCTTAGAATTGGTCTTCCTTTCTCAGTTTTGTTAGGAAACAAGCCTGATCTCCTCACTACTCAAGTTTCACACCAAAATGTCCTTCTGCTTCACTAAGTAGTGATGCCTAATCCACTGTACTAACATCTGCTAAGTTCTAGAATAAGGTCCTGTTCACATTAGCGGTTTGAGCCGCGGCGGTTCAATTACACTGTAAATCAGTGGTGTCCAGACACAACCGCACATTTTTTCCTTGGTTAAACGGTACCGCCACAGTCTAAACAGCTTGTGTGAACAGGGCCTAAGGCACTGCAACCTACACAGTGCCCGCACTTGAAGGCTGAAGCAGATTTTCATTTAAGGTCAAATAATCATTTGATGATACTTTATAAATCATGAAAACTTTTAGTGTCCCAAGTAAACATGGCAATTGAATTTCTACAATCAGAAATGTATTCAGAGAATAGGAAAACTTGGTGTAAGATTTTTATATGACCAACAAGTTGCTGGATAATGAAAAATGATAGGAAACATGAATAAAAGGTTAAGGTTTGGTTGATACATTTCGAGTATAAACTCGGCTAAAAAAAAGATATATAATGTACATACATATATGCGAATAAATCACAAAAACACGTGATTCACAAAATGTGTAATAAAACCACTTGGAAAATTAAATGAAAGGTGACCGAATGTTTTCGTCTAAGACATTTCCAAAGGTCTTAAATAGACGAAAACGTTCGGTCACCTTTCATTTTATTTTCCAAGTGGTTTTATTACACATATATACATGCATACATACATACATTTATATATATACATACATATATATATATATATATATGTATATATATATATATATATATATATATATATATATATATATATATATATACAAATAAGTAGACATGAAGACAGGCTTAAGCATCCTCTGGAGAAACGAAGAGGGGTGATCTAATAGAAGTATTCAAATGTGCCAAGGGCTTTAACAAGGATGATACAGAAAGGTCATCATATTAAAACACCAGGATAAAACTCGTAGTAATGGACGTAAATTGGGCAAATTTAGGTTTAAGAAGGAAATAGGCAAGAACTGGTTTACCAAGAGAGTGGTTAAAGAGTTGAATGGATTTAATAACCATGTAGTTAGCCCTGAAAGAAGAGGTTATTTTTAAAGAGATTAGATAACTTTATGGATAGGGATGACAGGTGGTAATGGACATGGAACTGTCTAATGTAGGCCTTATGGTCTCTTGTAGTTTCCCCTAATGTTCTTATGACTTTTTTTTCACCCGACGCCTGGTAGGGTAATTCCTGTCAGCTAGCGGGTTATGTATGAATAAATGAACAAATGAATTTATCCCATATTTGATGAAGTTTCATGTAATGTTTCAACAACAAATAAATGAAACAATAATGTAACTTTATAATTTCAGTTTTCCCCCTTGCAGAAACGAGCGCAAACACACACACACACAAACACACACACACACACACACACACACACACACACACACACACACACACACACACACACACACACACACACACACACACACACACACACACACACACACACACAGAACACACACACACACATACACACACACACACACACACACACACACACACACACACATCACACACTCGGTACACACACACACACACACACACACACCACACACACACACACACACACACATATATATATATATATATATATATATATACTGTTATATATAAGGTATTACTATGATGCCTTTCAAAAAAACAACCCCTGAAAAGAGTTGCACCATTGTGGCCCAAAGCAAAAGTGACTGAAGCGAAGGCAACACTTACAGTTGTGGTGTTTGAATTGTCCAAATCTTTCACATCAGTTTCCATGTAAAAGGTGTTGAGTAACAAAGATATTTCAGGTCACTAGATATAATTAATATATCAGTGCAGGAGGCCTGCTTCACCCAACTAAAGAAATGGCAGATGGAAGACGTCTTCTGTATCCCAAAGACGTGAGATTTAGGCAGCGTATTACACGCACGCACTCTCACCCTCACACCCCCTCGGAAGGAAGCTTCTAGAAACACCAGTGGGATGCCACCCTCATCTCACTGAAACCTTTCATTTCAAAGTTTAATGATTGGCTTTTCCTTCCTGTAGTCAGTCGGTTTTGTTAAATTAAAGGAAAACCCAATTAATCTGGTAACATCCTTGTAGATTTTATTCTACCAGCAGAAAGGGTTGCAAATTAATTTTAATGGTGTAATTTCTTTTCGTTTACTCTGCAATATATTTGTCTTAGACGTTTATATATTTTTCGCCCTCCATCAAGGGGTCTAAGTATCTTACCTTAACAAATTAATCTAGGGATCATACAACCCTCTTGGCAAAAAGAAATCGTCTGTCATTTATTTTGTGTGCAATTAAAGAAAATAATCTTGACTTGCGCTATTCATCTACATTGTCTCTTGATTACTACTTTTGGCGAGTGCACACATCTTGAAGAGACTTCATGTAACACACAATCGCTTCAGCCAGTAACCTAATTGTTTTCAATCCCGTGACCGGTTTCAGCCAATCACAGGGCTTTCCTTCAAAATGAAAACATAATCGGACGTGCGCCAGCTTAGTGTTTAATTGGTTTGTGCGGAGTGTGGTTATTCTAAAGAATTGTGATTTTCTTTCTGATGTGTGAAAACTGTTGCTCTGAGTGCTTTGGAAGAGGTTATGATGTCCTTCCAAAAGTTATTTTATGCCAATCGTGTAATGTCAGCAAATATTTGTGTGTTAAAGTTTTTTGTTTAGCCAGTGATGGAAACGACTTGGCGGCTGGAGGGAAACTTGGGTACGGAGTACGACCCGCTTCTCAAATCATAATTTTTGTTTCTTATGCTCGCTCTCCGCACCATTGAAGACACAATTTATTACGTTTTTTTTTTTAACACATATCGTGGGTGCAGCCTCCAGCCGTATACCACCTGGCTACCAAAACCCACATCTTGCATTACTGATTTTATAAAGGAACCATCAAGAACAAGATTCGCCTGCACTCGACAGAATTACAAATCCCTTCACACTACACCTGAGGTAAGTTCTAATGTCTTTCCTAGGATGTTTGCTGTGGACGAGCAAGGTAACCTACGGTGAAGTTAGGTTAATTTAGGTCTAGAATACAACAGATGTGCAAGTTCGATGCCGACTTGGGTCCGGTAGATAGCCCAAGTAGCTCTTGAGAGGTTAGGTTAGATCTAGTATAGTCAAAAACGTAATCGGCCACCTAGAATCCCCCATTTCACAACACTACTCACCCATTTCCTCTATATAGACATTTATTTATCTGTTTATCTATATATTTATTTTATTCATTTATCTATTTTTATTAGTTTTAGAGCAGTGATGTCAAATTTATCCACTGCATCCAAGGAAATACATACAAACCAATCATATGGCAAAAAAAAAAAAGTACCTATAGCAAATAAATTAATCAACCCTGTAACTTAGGGAATATGAAAGGGCGAAATGGCGTTAGAAAATTAAATCTTAATTTTGTAAATTATAATACAACAACGTACTATACGTTTCTCTTGGCGGAAATCAAAAAATTATTACTAAAAGGAATACATTAACGAACGTAGCCGCAGCGATTGCTCGAGACGCCATCTTTGTTTTGTTAGATGCGGAGGTCGAAGTGCACACGACGACGACGACGACCTCTAGAATTACAGGTACCACATTACTAATTACAGATTAGGTTCGGTAGGTTAGGTGATGTTGGGTAGGTTAGAATAGACGAATTTACCATACTTTAATTTCTTCGACCTCAGCATCAATCAAAACAAAGATGGCGTCTCAAGCAGTCGCCGCGTCTCCGTTCGTTAGTATATTGGTTTTAGCAACTTGTTCTGTTATTTACGAAATTAATATTTCATTTTCTAATGCTACTGTATATCGCGTATGTATGCACTTCTGAAATTTTACCGAGAAAGGTTATCATTCTTCAGTACCAGGGGGAGTGTGTTACCATGGGGATGAATGAAATAGCCTGGCGACAGAGATAATATAAAGAAAAGTGCCACTCGGAAGGGAAGGGGCCAAGCTAAATGGGTATGAGGAAAGGGCTGCAATTCCTTACAGACAGGACCGTCCACCAATCTGGGGAATCCAACTCGCTACCCTTAGGATATGAGACGACGACTTTGATAAACATACCACCTCACCTCTCATTCTTTGGCATACTTGATCTCCCATGCACATTATCTGTTTATTTATTTAGCTTTACTCTGGAATAATTGTACCAGCCTTTTATGTTGGTGTTTATCAGACAGTTATGGTCTCTAGTTTACCAACACTTGTCGGGCAATCTCGCGCCATGGTGTACATCGGCTGCTATCCAAACTTTATTTCGTTGTTGACACACACACACACACACACACACACACACACACACACACACACACACACACACACACACACACACACACACACACACACACACACGTATATATATATATTTGTGTTTTTGTATGTACACACGTTTCCGGTTGAAACACACAGCATACTTAGCGTTAATAATCTTTTCGAAGCCTTCAAAGTTCCTCGCCAATTTCTCAGTAAGAGGTGGAAGGGAAAAAATGCAGCACCACTAAATGAAACCATGTTGGTCTGTATTTCATTAATTGCATTCTTTTTGACGTTTCGTCCTCAGCACCAGTCATCTTCAAGTAGAGTGGTACAATGTGAGATGAATATGTTTTGGAGTGAATGATATACCACAAACTCTGGAAATCGGGGTATGAATCCAGACTCTATGAACACTAGATCACTAGCCAGAATAAGATAATTAACGCTGGGTATACTAGTGTTTCAACCAGAATTCACGAATGTATAAATTGTAGTGATTATTGTTATTATCACTATTATCCAAACTGTGTCAAGAAAAGAGGGAGGGAGGGTGGTGAATGGGGGTGGAGTATGTTGGGATGAAATGGGTGGGAGTGGATTTATGCCTTTGACTTTGGCTACCTCCCTTGTAAGGGGGAAAAGCCCTTGGTATACATATGTACGTATCATCATAGTTATCACCATTATTATTATCATTATTATTCTAATCGTGAAGGCCTATCTTATGAGAAAAGACAGATTGTAGTTATGATGGTCATTCGGATGAGGCTGTGGTCAAGAATTTTTTTTTTTTTTTTTTTTCCTAACGCAGTCGTACGTTCTGGACATGTCACCAAATTTTGGAATCGAATTAGATTAATTAGACTTCTTTTCAATCCCTTTTTTTTTGGGGGGGGGCAGTTCATTTACTGCATTGCAACGTTTCAAGTTCCTACAAAAGCAAGTCAGTCTACAGTCTTCCATTTCAAGAAAACCCGAAGCAATTCGGAACAGTGTGCACATGCCTGTACCATACGGCCTCCACTTCCAACTTCACATATAGCTGAATTCTGATCCACCTGACAGAGGCCTGAACCCAAACGATCCACCAGGCTGTCGTCCACTTTGGCCCAGACACCTGGACTCCTTCCACTCCTTCTTCCACTCCACGTATTTTGCCATTTCCTCAGCCCAGGAGACCTCGCTCTCGATCAGCCTTGCGAAGCCCTCCTGCCTGATTGGTGTCATCGATTCCTCATCAGGGATTGGGAGCGGATTCGTTGGCGATTGGACATTAAGAAGAGCTGGACAGCCGAGGAGGGGATGGGAGGGTAGTGGATGAGGGGGGGGGGCAGGAGGGGCGGACGAAGTGGGAGAGGAGGAAAGTGGAGAAGAGGAAGAAAGGAGGGAGAAGAAGGGTAGAGGAGGAGGGGATGATGGGAAGTAGGAATGGAACTGAGGAAGTCTGGGGTGGCAAGGGGAAGGGGAACAGGTGAGTAAATGATTCAGGATTGGTGAGGAGAGATGAAAACGGATGGGATGAAAGACGAGGAAAGGGAGGGAGGAGGGGAGCAGATAGAGCCAACGGTCGGTGGAGGGGATGAAACAGGGTGAGGGACAGGTTGTAGTGGAAAGAAGGGTCAAGGGAGGAAATAAATATGATCCCAAGGGGGAAGGAGAGGGGGATGGTTTCGAGTGAAGCTGAAACAGTAAAGGAAGGGGAAAATATCAGAGGTAAAGAGTGCAGAGAGAGGGATCACAGAAGGGGGTGGGAGAAGGGAGATAGACGAATGCAGAGGGCAGATGAATGAGGAGGCAAAAGGGGAAAAATACCGTGGGAACGTGTTGGCTTTCATGGTGGAGATTATGCGTTAATGCACACACAGACGGGCGAAAGGACAGGCAGGTAAACAGACAGACATATTATAATAAGACAGACACAAATAGCTAGACGCGAACGCTCACCTATGTGCATGCAAGCCATCACACACTCTGAAGTTCACGTACACAAAAGTGTACACAAACTCTCCCACACACACATAGACGTGTGTACATCACATCGATAAGTACATTGTCACTCACGCAGACTTGGATGATGCTGAGTGGACGATGTGTGCATCACAGGATTGGTTTGAACCTGTGATGTACACCTTGGTCATAACGGTCGTCGCTGCTCAAACTTGCTGGCACGCCTACAGTGTACCAGGACACTGTTATTGTTCATATGGATACACACACACAAACACACACACACACACACACACACACACACACACACACACACACACACACACACACAATATATATATATATATATATATATATATACATATACATATATATACATATATATATACATACATATATATATATATATATATATATATATATATATATATATATATATATTATGTATGTGAAGCAGATGGGTAGTAGAATGGTGAGGTAAGCACAGAAAAAATCTATTACAGACATCTCGTCCTCACCATTACCTCAGAGTACATACAGAGAGAAATCAACCTCTTATATACTCCAGCCGAAGATTACCCCGTTCCACCGAGGTCGACTTCACTCCTTCCACCCCGTTCAGCTTCATGAAGTGCTGAGGGGTGGGAGAAATAAGGTTGACCGTGGAGGAACGTGGGTAATCTTTGGCTGAAGTATATAATATCTTGATTTCTCTCTGTATAAATAACATAAGAATGAAGGAGACTGCAAGAGGCCATAAGGCCTACACTAGGCAGCTCCGTATCCATCACCACCTGTCATCCCCATCCATAAAGTTGTCTAATCGTTTCTTAAAACAACTGATAGTTTCAGCGCTTACTACATGGTTACTAAGTTTATTCCATTCGTCGACCACCCTATTAGTAAACCAATTCTTGCCTAGTTCCTTTTTAAATCTAAATTTGTCCAGTTTATAACTATTACTGCGAGTCCTGCCCTCTTATTTTAATATGATGACCTTGTTTGTATCACCCTTGTTAAAGCCTTTGATCCACTTGAACATCTCTATTAGATCACCCCGCACTCTGCGTCTTTCCAGAGAGTGTAAGTTAAGGTGCTTAAGCCTCTCTTCGTAAGGCAAATTTCTGAGTCCATGTATCATTTTGGTCATTCTTCTCTGTACTGATTCTAGTGAATTTATGTACATTCTGTAGGACAGAGACCAAAACTGTACCGCATAGTCAAGAATGGGTCTAACTATCGCTAGATTGAGTTTAATAATTACCTCTGCACTTCTATTCGTTACCGTCCTAGCAATGAAACCTAATGTTCTGTTAGCTTTATTCTTGGCGCTAATGCCCTGTTTCCTGGTTTTAAGGTCCGGGCTCACTAGAACTCCTAAGTCTCTCTCGCACTCAGTTTTCTCTAAAAACGTGCTATCTAAGCTGTATCTATTTTCGGGGTTGTGTAGCCCTACGTTTAACATGCTACACTTAGAGATATTGAAGTTCATTTACCATTTCACTGACCATGTAAACAGTGTTAAGATCATCCTGCAGAATCTCTGCGTCGTCTCCTGGCCTAATTAGGCGTCCTATTTTAGTGTCGCCCGCAAATTTACTAACATCACTATCCCGTCGTCTAAGTCGTTTATGTACATAATGAACAATAAGGGACCCAAAACCGAGCCCTGGGGGACCCCACTAGTAACATTGCCCTACCTAGATTTTACTCCATTTATGGTGACCCGCTGTTTTCTGTTACTGATCCAAGCTCTAATCCATTCTAACACTTTTCCTCGGCTTTGATTTCGTTTAGTAGTCTCTGGTGTGGCACCTTATCGAACGCTTTGCAAAAGCCAAGGTAAATAATATCGTAATTATCATTGTTATCTGACGCCTTATATACTTTAGTGTAAAAGAGTAGAAGATTAGTCACACATGACTTACCCTTGGAGAAACCATGCTGTGAATCACGAATTAAATTATGTCTTTCGATGTGTTCTCTGAGTCTACTATTACTGATTCAAGCATTTTTCCTATAACCGATGTCAAACTGATTGGCCTCTAGTTGCATATAGACGATCCATCTCCCTTCTTAAAATCAGGAACAACGTTTGCTTGCCTCCAAACAGTAGGCACAAAACCAGTGTCTACTGATTTATTAAATATTTCAGTTAACTGGTTGCAGATTTCAAATTTACACTCCTTTAGCATTCTCGGAAAAAATTCGTCTGGACCCGGATATTTTGTAGCTTTAAGTCTTTCAATGTGCTTGACTACTTCTACTTTACTAATGCTGATATTAGATAGACTACTTTCTTCATCCCCTCTGAAAATCTGATCGCAGTCAGGTACTTTATCTAACCTCTCACTAGTAAACACCGATAGAAAATAATAGTTAAACTCCTCACTCATTTTTTCATCCAATTCATCATGACATTTTCATCGTTTTTAATTAGTCCTATTCTTTCTTTATTTCTTGTTCTATAGAGATGAAAGAAACCCTTTGGGTTGGATCTTGCTTGACTAGCAACCTTAATTTCATAATTACGTTTCGCTGTAGTGTATTCTTTTTAACCAACTTTGCCATTTCGTTATATCTTGATCTAAGGTGTGATTCCCCGTTTTTTATTTTTACTTAAAGTCCTCTTTTCATTCCGATCTCATGTTTCAATCTGTCCGTCATCCATTTGGGAGCATTACTATTTTTCCTATTTATACCCTGAAGAAGTCCTGGTGAGGAGGAAACGTCAGTAATAAAATTCCAACAGTTCTCTGTTTACCTCACTACTCATATATGTGTAAGTTGTGTTCATGATTCTGTGTGCTGCCCAATACTGAGAATACGCTCCTTATAATAAGCTTTAGTGAAATGAATATATGTAATGTCATCTCTGGCGCGAATTTGAATATAATAGAGTTTCGTAAGTATACACACACACACACATATGTTGACACATTTAAACAGCGATGATGAGGTAAATTTAAAAATTAATTAATTAGTGTCCTCGGCATTAATGAAAAAGAACAAGGGACATTTACCTCTCGCAAGGAAGAAGAAGAAAAAAATAGATAAAATGAAGTGTGAGATGCTTATCTTCCCCGTAATTAAGTTAGTGGCAGTATCGCATCTGTCATCCTTGCTGGTAATTATATTAATGTATGAAAAATTCAATAATCGAGTGAGCTACACCTTGCGTCTTGAAGCCATTGCGTCTGCGTTGTCCCAGCCCCATCACGTGTTGGACTCGTGATCAAGAGCTATTTCTTTCCCGGGTTAGAGCTCGGAGGTCATATATGGTCTTATCTATGGGGAATGTTATACACACGCACGTATGTGCACGTGCGCACGCACACACACACAAGCGCACATACGTACACACACGCGCACACACATACAGTCACATGCACACTCAAACACACACACACACATACACACACACACACACACACACACACACACACACACACACACACACACACACACACACACACACACACACACAGTCACATACTCAAACACACATACACATTCATACACACACACACACGCATACACACACAAACACAAACACGTACGCACACAACTCCTTGCCCATCAGAGCTGTAGAGCCAGTTTGCATTGTTGTGATGCTTTTCAACCATGGTGGGCCGGAACTCGAACTCAGATCGCCGGATTAGCGGTCGAGCACAGTACTACTATGTTGTCAACCCTTTCGATGTCCAGCGTGCACACGCGTGCACGCACGCATATGGAGTGAGCAGTATTTCAACGTCTCAAATCAACTCTCTAGGGATATTTTCCATTATCCTCGGGATCTGCTCCCAAGGGGCATCCCTTTGTCTCCAGTGACCCGAGGACTAGACTTTCCGGACAGCGCCTTAACGCTAGTTCGGACAATGGACCTCGCGCTTCCCGACTACAATAGATGCGTCTACTGTCATTGTTGTCCAACCGACGCGACAAATCCTTTTTTTTTTATATATATATGTTTATATACCCAAATGCGAATATGGCAACCCTTGTATATATATGTATAAAATATGTATTCTGGCAACCCCTAGAGGCTTCTTCGGAGATTGCATGTATGTATAACCAGGGAAGACTGGAACACTAAAGAAAAGAGACCGCATCGAGTTTGCTTGTCCAAGTACAAGTACCCAGTTACTAAATGTAGATATAGACTACAAATCTACATTCTGGTCGGCAGCGAGGGATACAAAACCACTACGACACTAATTCCTTCGAAGCAACAACTCTGCGATAGCTGCTCTGATTGAACATAGCCATTTCCCACTTGTCCCCCTTTGCTTTGTAAAGCGGAACTATACAGGCACTCCTCCAGTCTTCAGGCACTCTACCCTCTCTTAAACAAACGTTAGATAACCTCACCAGCCAGTCCACCATAACTGTACCTCCTCTCTTCAGACACTCTGCATGGCATCCATCCAACCCAGGTGCCTTACCTACTCTCATCATCTTAACAGCTGCTTTCACTTCATCCTTCCCTATTTCTCCTCCACTTTCCTCACTCATCACTCTCATTTTCTTAGTGCCTCCCACTGCAACTACCTTTCTCTCCCTATCCTTCACATTAAGCAACTCATTAAAATACTCTGCCCAACTTCCTCTCACTGCCTTCTCTTCCATCATCATCTCTCCATCTGCACCTTTTACCTTTTCTTCTCCACTTGATTCGCCTCCTCTTCCTCTCTTAATTTCCTTCCCAAACATCTTTTTATTACTTTCAAAATTTTCTGTCATACTCTTTCCCCATTTCACATCTGCTCTCCTCTTTGCTTCCTTTATCTTATGCTTAACTTCCTTTCTCTTTACTTTGTACCTCTCATACGATTCCCTCGTCCTAATTTGTAGCCAATCTATGAATGCCTGCTTCTCTTTTACACCCTTCTTTGCTTCCTCATCCCACCACTCACTACCCTTCCTTCTATTTCCTCCCGCCCTCCTTGTTCCACACACCATCTTTGCACACCTTATGACTCCCTCCTTGAACCATCCCCATTCCTCCTCCACTCCTAGTGCCATCTCATAGTTGGCACAAACATTTGCGATATCACGCATCAAAGTCATGGATGACAAACTCCCCAGTTCTCAAGTTTGTACCACAATTTCCCACGTGCCCACAACACAGGAATCCATTGATGCATCACATTTTAACCCCATAAACTTCCCTAATGCACAAGCCAACTTGTTTGCACTTTGCAACAAGTTCAGACATACCGTTGCCACTCCAGGTGAACCCTTTGGAGTTACTAATCTTATTCAGCATCATATACTCCTTCGTGAGAACTCTAAATCATGTTACATTCCCGCATACAGATTACCACACAGCAAATGCATGATTGTAGACAACTTTGTCCAAGACATGATTATGCAAGATATTATTGAAACATCCATCAGCGAATGGAACTTCCCCCTCTTTGTTGTCCCTAAACACGATGGTTCCTTCCGCCCTGTAGTAGACTTCAGAGAGTTAAATAAGCTAACCATACCAGATAGACACCCCATCCCTGTATTACAAGACATCTTTCACTCCGTCGGTGAAAACAACGTAGTGTTCACGACCTTGGATCTTATGTCGGGATATTTCGAGATCCCCCTTGCTCCAGAGTCTAGGCCTCTGGCAGCCTTTAACATACCCACAGGTCATTATCACTTCAAACGACTAACCATGGGTCTCGTTTCAGCTCCTTCAGTGTTCACACGACTTATGCACACAGTACTTGCATACCTCATGGGTCATTCAGTGTTTATGTACCTGGATGACATGATCATCGCTTCAAAATCCGTTAGTGAGTATTTACACACTCGACACAATGTCTTTTCACTTTTCACGACTAGCAAAAGCAGGTCTCAAACTGAAGCTTAAGAAGTGTTCTTTCAGAAAGAAATATGTTTCCTAGGGCATGTCCTTAATTCGCAAGGAATTTTAACATCACAGGACAAAGTCAAGGCAGTTATTGCTTTTCCACGCCCTACTTCTGTTGAACACGTACGTTCATTTCTTGGTCTGTCAGGATTTTACAGACATATTCAAGGATACGCTAGTATAGCAGCACCATCAACTTCACTACTTACGAAGGACATAACCTTCCTTTGGACACCTGACCAAGAGAAAGTCTTTAATGAGTCAAAGAAAGCCTTAACCACGGCACCTGTCATTGCTTTCCCAAACCACAAGCCAATTTACACTGATGCGTCCTACACAGGACTTGGCGTAGTCCTCATGAAAAAAAGACACAAAATTCAGACCAATTGCCTATGCGAGCCACACACTCAACAAACACGAGAGAAATTACCCAGTCACAGACATAGAAGCATTAGCTGTTATATACGCACTCAAACTTTTCAAAGAGATCGTCCTTGGTTACGAAATACCCATATATATAGACCATCAACCTATCTTACTCCTCTTCAAAGGAAATCTTTCAGGAAAACTTCCCCGCTGGTTCCTTATCACATAAGAGTTCATGCCCACCTTTCATTTTGTTCAAGGAAAAGCGAACCTAGTTGCAGACGCTGTCAGTCGCCCTATTGCGACCATCAGAATCCTATTTTAGTAACTCTTACACAGGCGCGTGTAGCCGCAGCGCAGAGATCAGACCATATTTGAAAACGTGTCATATACTTCCTCGAATCTGCAGATACAACTGACACAGAAAACTTTCCTCCCGATCTCGACAATTACACGTCAGTTGATGACATTCTGTATCACAAAATAACTCTAACGAACAAACATGAACCCAACAGATCAGTGTTCCAACTTGTAGTCCCTTGGGAAAAAGAAATGCGTTACACAAGCCAAATTGCACTACTTCTGGTTAGCCATAAGGAGGGATGTACACGCACACATGCTTGCCATCCTTGCGCGATTCACAAATGTCATATCAGCGGTCATGTTCCTATTCTAACTTACCCTACCCCTTCTAAACCATTCGACACAGTCGCTCTTGATCTTAAGTTACCACTTACACATACCGGAAACCAATACCTCCTTGTCTGTGTCGATCATTTTTCACGATTCTGTATCCTTTCTCCCCTACCAGACAAAACAGCACAACATGCAGCAAAGACACTTATTGACAAACTCATATGCCCTTTCGCTGCACCCAAAAGTCTGATTTCTGACAACGGGACACAGTTCAACAATGAGATTCTTTCGCATATTTGTAATTACTTTCAAACCAAGAAATACGGCACTACTGCTTATCACCCCAGTTCAAATGGCTTAGTTGACCGCCAGAATAGAAAGATTCTCAATGTTCTTAGACACCTTGCTTCTGATCTCCACCCTTCTTGGGCTGAACAAGTCCCCACGATTCAAGCTTGTATAAATAGTTTCATTAACAAGTCAATATAGGAATCTCCTCATTTTGTCCTCTTTGGCTCAGACAATAAACTCCCATATAATTTTTTTTTAATTACTTCCCATTTACAATTTCAATTAATATGTCAAGGTCAAAGTAGCAAATTTCAATAATCTTTTCAAAAGAATACATAATACTCTTCATCCAAGGACGAAATGATCTGTTTGCATAACAAATCAGCCAGAGCTTGTACCCTTGACCCCCCCACCCCCACACACACACACTTTGAAGCTCTTCCCTAAATTCTCTGGACCCTATCGTATCATTGGACATGAGTCAAGGAACAAAGTCAAAGCACTCAGGTTCCACGATCTTATAGAGACCGTCTTGCACAAAGATCATATCAAAAGAGTCCCCCGTGACCTCGACATAGAGACTGTTCCTATACAAACTCACACTGCCCCTGCAATAGAGGACCATCACTACTCCTCTCCACCAAAACATCCAGTTCTCCTCCCCCGCTGTAATCTTCGCAATCGAGCGACAACTTCATAAGAATATATTCGCTTAGGTAAACGGAAATCGTATTTACTTCCCCCATGCTCATACAATTAAGTCTATTTCATTTTATTCGTGAGTATTTTCCGATACCACCATTATTCCAACATTATGTGTATCTTCATGCCAAGGTTCTGCAAAAGGCCTTGTATTATTTTTTATTATTTCTTATTATTTCTTTTGAAATGATGAGGCAGTTGTGTAGAAGGCCACAGTTCTGTAGGAAAGTAATAATTTGTATGTAATTGGCAGTTATCGACTGGTCTATCAAAACAAACATCATGTGAGAATGAAGCCTTTAATGTACATGATAAAGCTGTTACAAGCGCAACGTGGTACTAACAAAGGTTCCGTCCTCAGTATTTCTTTTGATAGGAAGGTAATATCAGCATCCAACCCAGCGCATACAAATCTACTCAGAATACATAAATTCCACTGGAGCCATGTCACTGACCACTGTAAATCGGGGCATAGTCCTTGCAAACTGAATCACCATAGCTTGCGAGGCTAATTAGAGTCAACTCACTGGGCTTATACACTCATGGGTGATTGAATTAGAATAAGTATGTGACTCCATGCACTGTTTCTGAAGTTACTGTTTCTGACTGCAGTTCCTTTCACTGATGATATAGTTTCACGTCACAAACTCCCTCCTGTCGGGAGGCTAGGATTGTGCCCCTTACATAGGACTTTATTGCGTGGAATTTAATAAACCGTCCCCTTAGTTCAACTTCGCCATTGGCAGGGTTCGAACCGCCATCACCCTTTGACTTACACCGCAAGTAACGACACTCTAATCCAATCAGCCAGCGAGCTTCCATAAAACAAAAGCAATAGTCAAGTGTTTTGTTATGAATGAGCGATTAGCATAGCTCCACAATAATTTCCACACTGACACAAAATATAATTCTTTCTCAATAGGTCCCTCCTCCGAAACCACTGCACTAACCTAACCTAATTTAAACTAACTTAACCTAACCTAGCCTAGCCTAAACATAAATTAGACTCCACCTAGTTTAACCTAGCTTAACCTAAACTAACCTAACCTTACCTAACCTAACCTAACCGAACCGAACCTAGTCTTCTTTGACATATTGGCACCTGAAGTGTAGTGGAAAGGTATCCAAAGCATCCCCAGTCAGCGATGGGACCTGTTGAGAATTATACATACATATATATATATATATATATATATATATATATATATATATATACATATACATATATATTCACACTGACTCAACATGAACGTTAAATAACAAAATGTCATAAGTTTCATGCAGGCATGGTTTTGTAACATATCTACACATAATCAACCCGGCAGTCGCGAGACTCGATCCGGGGACCATCGCTGGATAGTGTAATCAATAACACGAAGGGTTAGCAATATTTACATATCCACATTGTGTATATGAGTTCTGTCTTCGTTCTACAACACCATAAAAGACTTGTGATCACTGTCGACGAGGCGTTCACCGAAAAGACTGGCATCGTTTGCCTTTTTCTGGATTACCAAAGAGTCTTACTGCCTATTGTCCTCTACACCAAATAAACCAAAAGGAGGAGGTCGATTCAGAGTCGATAACCGATGTAGGGAACGTCTTAAAATCCTTCATTTCAGGCGAGTTCCTAGTTGATAAAGGTGCGGCCACTATGCACACACGGTTTGCTGGGAAGGTAGAAGGCAGCGAGATGCTTAACGGGTCAAAGACAAGAACAAACACATGTTATCTTATACTAGTGGCCATACCGGACGCGGATAGCGGGTTCCCTCCAAGCTTACTCGTTACCCGCGTTCGGTATGGCCACTCATATTAGATAACATGTGTTTGTTCTTGCCTCTGACCCGCTAGGCATCCCGCCACCCTCTACCCTCCCAGCAAACCGCGTGCAGTGTGGCCACATCCTAAGCAAGGGAAACGTCTGCATGAGAGTTCGTTTCTCGTAGAGTTGGGCCTCGGGCACCAGCGGCTTGTATGAATTGCAATACTTTTGTGTTTTCATTTTTCCTCTCTTTTTTTTCCATGGGGGCGGTCGTCATTAGTTGACAGCCGAAAAAAGATCCGCCCCATGACATCAAAAAGTCCCGAGTTAATGAGGGTCGGAACGTCAGTGGGCTGTGTTGAATTGCTACTATTACGTATTCATGGAATCACTAATCTGTAACAGGCAGTCAACCCTATTTATCTATAAAGTAAAACTGGAGTTGTTTTGTCTGTACAGGAGGCAATTATACATAAATATATTAACAGGAGTATATTAACAGGAATATATTAATAAGATATATTAAGAATATACGAGTATAAACAGGGATATATTAATAGGAGTATATTAACAGGAATATATCAACAAGAGTATTCTAACAGGAACATATCAATAGGAGTATATTAACAGAAATATACCAACAGGAGTATATTATCCGGAATATATTAACGAAAATATACTAAAAATGAATAAACAGGAGTATATCAGGAGGAATATATTAACAGTAGTATATCAACAGGAAAATGTCAATAGGAGTATATTAACATGAATATATCAATACCGGTAGGAGTATATTAATAGGAATATATTATCAGGAGTATATTACCAGGAATATATCGACAGGAATTATTTGTGGTGCGTGACTCTGTTTCCACGCGCGACGCTTCATGTCATCTGTGGGGAGCGTGGTGGTTGACCGGATACGGGTCTCTGTGTATAGAGGCGAAAAGCTCTATTGATTGTGGTCCGAGCCCCGCTAGGGAATCAGCGCGTAATGACAGTGAGAGCGTTATCACATTGGGCTATTTTACTCGCAACTTCCAATTCATCGGTGGTACAGCCAACCTCCGGCACTTCTTCAGACGTAAAATCAATGTGGCAAACTATCTTATTTTCTCAACAATATACATAAAATGTCGTTTGATATTCTGGAGGGAAATTATTTTCCTCTTGCATATCAGAAAGCTGCGGGCTGCAAGTCTGCTCCAACAGTTGGAGGAAAAATAGCTCAGTGTGATAACAACTGAAGAGCGTTTGGTCTTAAATCCACAGATTTAACAAAAGGCAACAGTACCTCTGAGGGCAGGTAAAGTCTGAAGGGGTGAATGAGAAATGATTTAGTATCTTTTCATATATTTTATTGTAGCTAACGCCAGACTGTTTCAGTCACCTGAGAGGGTAACTACAGACACTAATTGGCCAAAGGACACGCACTCACGCACACACAAACACACACACGGATTTCAAGATTCACCTACAAATTTGGATGTTTCTGCTAATAGGCATTACATCCCAACGATCAGAGGGTTAAGGTGGGCAAGCGGACGGTGGTATTCTTAAAAAAAATATTTCCCTTCCAAGGCTTTATGTAAGATTTATGTAAGGAAAGACTTGTACAAGGAAGGAATTTTTTTAAGAATACCATTGTAAGATTCTTACGATGGTATTCTTAACAAAATATTCTTTCCCATCTAAGTATTTATATGATATATAAGGAAATATTTATATAAAGAGTTTTTATTTTATTTTATCTATTTATTTATTTTTAAGAATACCACTGGGAGTTCCTCCGTCTCCCCATCCCATCCTTTCGATAATAGTGCCATCTTTGGTGAGTAGAGATACTATACAACAATGTCATCAAACTTTGGATTCCAAGTGGACGTGTCATACGAGAGTGAATCTGTTACCGCCTTACGAACCTAGAAGGCTCTGCTGAATGGTAAAAGTGTGAGGATTGAAGCGCTGGGGAACTCCCGGGATAGTAACAACATTGGGCCAAACACGCTACCTTTGTCCTTTGTACTCGTAGAGTAACTTGTGACGGAAGTAGTACAAATCCTCCTCTACTTACGAACATTTGACTTACGAACATTTGACTTACGAACATTTGACTTACGAACATTTGACTTACAAGCATTCGACTTACGAGCATTCGACTTACGAGCATTCGACTTACGAGCATTCGATTTACGAACATTTGATTTTCGAACATTCGACTTACGAACATTTGATTTTCGAACATTCGACTTACGAACATTTGATTTTCGAACATTCGACTTACGAACATTTGAATTACGAACATTCGACTTACGAACATTTGACTTTCGAACATTCGACTTACTAACATTCAGACATACGAACGAAGCCTCAAGCCTACTTAACCAGTTTTATGTATCATTAGTAATGTGTTTTAGGATAAGAAAGCATGCATTGATTTCATATCATACTTATACATGTAAATTTGAGTATCTTTAGAACTATGTTAGATATGGATTTCAGTATCTCAAAGTGCAGCGTGTTAAACGTAGGGTTACACAACCCCGAAAGCAGATATAGCTTATATAATACATTTGTAGAGAAAACTGAGTGCGAGAGACTTGGGAGTTCTAGTGAGTCCTGAACTTAAATCCAGGAAACATTGCATTAGCGCCAGGAATAGAGCTAACAGAGCAATAGGTTTCATTGCTAGGACGGTTACGAATAGAAGTGCAGAGGTAATTATCAAACTCCATTTGGCGTTAGTAGATCCATCCTTGACTATGCGGTACGTTTTTGGTCTCCGTCCTATAGAATGGATATCAATTCACTAGAATCAATACAGAGGAGAAAGACCAAAAACATGGGCTTAGAAATTTACCTTACGAAGAGAGGCTTAGGCACCTTAACTTACAATCTCTGGAAGGACGTAGAGTGCGGGGTGATATAATAGAGGTGTTCAAATGGATCAAAGGCTTTAACAAGGGTGACGCAAAAAAGGTTGTCATATTAAGGCAACAGGTCAGGACTCGCAATAATGGATTTAAATTGGACAAATTTAGATTTAAGAAAGAAATAGGCAAGAACTGGTTTACTAATAGGGTAGTCAACGAATGGAATAGACTTAGTAACCATGTAGTGAGCAATGAAACTATCGGTTGTTTTAAGAAACGATTAGATGACTTTATGGATGGGGATGACAGGTGGTAATGGACATGGAACTGCCTAGTGTAGGCCTTATGGTCGCTTGTAGTCTTCCTCATTATGTTCTTATATTATTACGAACATTTCGTTTGTAAGTTGAGGAGTGTTTGTATTCTGCCTTAGATAACAACACGGGAGTGGCGGGGATTACAAAGGGAGGACTGCAGTAGACGTCTTAGGGTTGATTCACACTATCGGTCCGGTCGCGCTCCACTCCCGCTCCGCTCTCGGTCCGGTCCAATATTGTCTCATTAATTTCAATGGAAGCATTCACACTGGCGCTCTCGCTCCAGTCTCGCTCCGGTTTCGCTCCGGTCACGGTTCCGTCAAAAGATATTTTTACTGGAGCGAGACCGGAGTATGACTGGACCGTGAGCGCCAGTGTGAACTCAGTTGCCACGGTCCTGCTCCTCCTGCTCCACTCCAGTCGAGATTCAGCCTTCATATAAGCAAGTAGTGTTACCTTCTGTCCTACCAAACCATGGATAATCCAAAGGAAACACCACAATGGGATCATGAGAAAGTTAGAAAAATGATAAAAATACATTTTCTTTTTATTTATCACTGATACAATGACAATGCGTACAGCGAGGATATTCATAAGCACCAACTGAATAAAATATAACCTACAAAACTTACTTTAATTTTGTGGATTTAGATGAAATGCTAATAGAATTAGTCAAAAGGTAAACCAGAGCTGTATGACCTGACTTCGCTGCACTACAGTGATAATGTTTGCATACTTATCATATTGCCAAGGTACTGAGAGAAAAAAATACACATTATTAACCGAAGAAAGAAATTCCATATGTATAATAACAACCTATTATCCACTGCGGAAATGCATCTCCTTAGCTCACTCAACAAATATTCCTACACAAGTTTGTTTGTCTACTTATATTTTATCATTTTGCCAAGGCATTGAACCAGCTGGGGAGCTGAAATAATCTTTCAGTGTTTCTCTCGCGCCAAAAGCCTCCTTTGTAGCATTTCCCCCTCTTCCTCTCATTGGACGTACTGTGTTTGATGGAGGCATGACAACAGTATCTGGTAATGCAACAGCATTTGGGTGTATCAGATTGTGAAGTATGTATGTTGTTGTAATGATTGCATTAGCGTTAGAAGGCATAGCTTTAAGTTTCCTTAAATATATTCTGAAGGTTTGCACTAGAATACCAAATGTGTACTCAACTATCCTCCTGGCTCTAGATAATCTATAATTAAAAATCCTCTTCTCTACCTTATGTTCAGTCTGTGAACCTGGGTAGGGCCTCATCAAATTTCTCTTCAGCGGGAAAGCCTCATCTCCCACTATAACGTATGGTGCAAGCACATCAGTGCCAGGAAGTGCAGCATCTTCTTGTACATTTCAAGTCATCCTCAATTTTGGATAGTATTTTCTCAAATGTTCCTTTGTTCATTCTGAAATAGCTGTGGAATTTACTCTCATCATCAATAAGACGAGGATACAGAGTATGAAATTCTCCTTCAGTCTTCCTATCTTGCAACATAGGATGAACCCACAATCTCTTTCTTTTTCTATTTTTTTTTTCCTTCTTCTTCTTCATCAAGTGCAATAGCGATTATTGCCAACTCGGCGTCAGAAAAGTCACACATCCTTCGTAACTGATGGTAAGACTTCTACTGGTGTCGAGGGAGGGGGGATGACGGGAACGAGAGCGGACCGATAGTGTGAATACCTCAGAACCGAGAGCGGAGCGCGACCGGACCGATAGTGTGAATCAACCCTGAATACCTCAGAACCGGAGCGGAACGAGAGTGGAGCGCGACCGGACCGATAGTGTGAATCAACCCTTAAGGTGCAAGGAGAGGTGAGTCAGAAAACGAGTTTATAAATGTTGGCTCTGTTTGGTTGGGGAGAGTATCCCTAAATTCCCTGGTGATTGTGGTGATAGGTTTAAATTGGACACATTTAGATTTATGATGAAAATTGGCAAGAACCGGTTTACCAACAGACCGGTTAACGAATGGATTAGACTTGGTAACCATGTAGTGAGCGTTGAAACTATTCGTTATTTTAAGAGAAAGATAACTTTATGGATGGGGGTGGTAGGTGGTAAGGGCCATGGATCTGCCTAATGTAGGCCTTATGGTCTCTTGCAGACTCGTTCATTATTATGGCTGAGAGACTGTTACAGACTCCCTTCGAGATGGAGCTTTGGGAGTACAACCAGGGGAGTCTTGTTGGGGGGAGTACAACAATGAAAGGACAATCAGACTTTGGTACTCCAAGCGACGGGGCCTCTGGAAATAAATCGTTAGCGCTGGTTGACATGAATAGGGCGTCGGACAGAAAAAAAAAGAGGAGGAGGAGGAAGAAACCACAGGAGAAGAAGGAAGAGCAGAGGGAGAGGAAGAGAAAAACGGGGAAAGGGAAAATAATAATGATAAAAAAGAAAAGAACAAGAGGAAATGTACACAAAGACAAAACAAGCCATCGAGTTTAGATCAATTTGGGGACCTCTTTAGTGGGAGTAAAAACAGAAAGACAATCAGTGGAATGAAGCAATGGGTATTTACTAATTACAGATGACAAAAGGGTGGAGGGGGAAGGGGACGGGGGGGGATTCCGAGAGAGGCTTCAGCACATACTGAAGAGTGGGCCGGCCGCCCTTGACGAGGAAAAGAACCAGGTCGCTGACGAGAGAGAAGAGGAGGAGAAGGGAGAGGAGAGGAGGGGAAAAGAGAAGAGGGGAAAGGAGAGAAGGGAGAGGAGAGGAGGGGAAAAGAGAAGAGGGGAAAGGAGAGAAGGGAGAGGAGAGGAGGGGAAAAGAGAAGAGGGGAAAGGAGGGAAAGGGAGATGAGGAGAGAGAAGAGAAGAGGAGGGGATAGGAGAGAAAACGAGAGGAGGGGAAAGGAGAGGGGAGGAAAAATAAGAGGGAAATGAGAGAAGGGGAGATGAGGAGAGAGGAGAGAAGAGGAGAGGAGGGGAAAAGAGAAAAGGGGAAAGGGGAGGAGAAAAGAGAAGAGGGGAAAGGAGAGAAGGGGAGATGAGGAGAGAAGAGGAGGGGATGGGAGAGAAAACGAGAGGAAGGGAAAAGAGAAGAGGGGAAAGGAGAGAAGGGAGAGGAGAGGAAAAAGAAGAGGGGAAAGGAGAGAAGGGGAGACGAGGGGAGAGAAGAGAAGAGGAGGGGAGGGGAAAAGAGAAGAGGGGAAAGGAGAGAAGGGGAGATGAGGAGAGAGAGGAGAAGACGAGGGGAGGGGAGAGAAAACGAGAGGAGGGGAGTGTGGATGAGGAGGAGGAGGATCTCTAGGTAGGGCACCAGTCACGTCTAGCCACTTTTTTTTTTTTTTTTTCTCTCTTCAGACGATTTTGTTCAACCGAAGGATGGACTTGAAATACTGGTGGGCTCGAGTTCGATCCTCGATCTCGTATAGTACTAACACACTTCCTCTGAGCTCTCACCAGGGCCATTTCTCGAAGTAATCAACGTCTTACTCAAGAAGGATTCTTCGGTTCTTACACCATATGATATCACCTAAGCCCATGTTCATACCATCGGTTTGAACCGTGCGGGAACCGCGGCGGTACCGCATATTTAAGGAAAAACTGCGCGGTTGTGTGTGAACGCCTCCATTGACTTGTACTGTAATTGAACCGCCGCGGTTCAAACAGCTAGTGTAAACAGTGTCTATATAAGATGTCAGGTTGTGAATAAAGTGTCCACAGAAATTAATAAAACTGCCCGGCGGTTAACCGAGTGTAAGGAAAGGTACCACCTGGTACGGAAGGGATGGTCACAAACTGTGGATGTGGTTGTTTGCAATCCGTTTTGGGTCATCTGTTTCATCCATGCTGTCATCTTAGGGCAACTCCACTTCTCTTTATCTTTATCCTCGACGGGAAAGCTGTGTGTGTGTGTGTGTGTGTGTGTGTGTGTGTGTGTGTGTGTGTGTGTGTGTGTGTGTGTGTGTGTGTGTGTGTGTGTGTGTGTGTGTGTGTCTAAGGTTTTAGATGCAACATTCTAGATTTGCTTCTTTCATTATAGGTCCTCCCCCTTTTTTTTATATCTGGAGTCTAGTTTTGTGATTTTGAGTACTAAGCTTCCGGAACTTCCAGTGCGCCTTCCAGAACTTCCAGTGCGCCTTCCAGAACTTCCAGTGTGACCTCCGGGAGCTTCTCCCATCCACGGCCGTCGACCTCTCCCCCGGTGCGTTCCGGCTTACGTGATTGGTCAATGCTCAGCACGCCATCGTCCAATTACTCACCGTGTACGTCCAGGCTGAGCCAGTGTAATCCGCGGAGGCTCCCTTTTTCTGGTCGGGAACCGTAGATTTCGAAAAAAAAAATAATAAAAAAAATCACATGTTCAGTTTCTGTTCGAAGCCAATTTCCCTTATAAGTCCGTCCCCCCTTTCCCCCTCTCCCCCATCTGAATTCCCCAGTTTTACGTAATTCCCCGCAAGAAATTATATTAAAATGATAAATAAATAACATAATTTTACTTCTTCTTTTTTTTTTTTTTTTTTTTGCGGGGGAATGTGTTCATGACCGAGCAGTGACCTGACCTTGTTTATGACCTTCCTTAATGTGCGTGCACACACACACACACACACACACACACACACACACACACACACACACACACACACACACACACACACACACACACACACACAGGACGCTGCGAGATACAAAGGCGGGACATCACGAGCGTAGCTCCCCTTCTCGTAAAATACAACTAGGTAAGCACACACACACACATACACACACACACACACACACACACACACACACACACACACACACACACACATACACACACACACACACACACACACACACATGTGATTGTAGTGCTATCGACATTTCCTACTAACTCAGCGGCCCTGATTTCGATCCCCGCCCAGGGCTGAAAAGCATCACAACACTGCAAATCGTTACCACGCTTTCTTCGACAAGGTGTGTGTGTAAGGTCACAGCGTTACCCATAGTTCGGGCCATATGAACTATAAATCTTTTTAGAGGAAGGGTAGTAGCTGTCGATTACGTGTCCAGCACTTGATCTAAGACTATTGTGAATCAACTCAAACAATAAAACTAACAATGTAGAGTGAGTACGCGGATAATGTAGGGGAGCAGAGGGAGAGAGATGATTTACACTCTGTAGGAGTGAGAATGTAGTAGAGAGGAACAATTAGTTTGGATCGTGGCCGGTGGGGGAACGACCCCGTCCCCCCTACTCTCCATCCCCCCCCCCTTGTTCCCCGTCCCCCACCCCACCCCCGTCCCCCCGTCCTCCGCCCCCAAAAACTGTTATTGGCTGCAAGAATTCAGCCAGCGGAAACCTTTTGAAGGATTGGTGTGGAATGAGCGGGTAAGAGAAGCTTGGATTACGAAGAAGAGAAGGACTATTAGAGGAGGGGACTGGAGGGGGTGTGGAGGGGGAGAGGACGGCGCCTGGGTGAGCCGGGAGGACGTGGGGCCTTAGGAATGGAGTGGGGAGAGAGAGGGAGAGGGGAATGGAGGGGTGATTGAGGAGGAAGGTGATGAGGGAGGGGGAATAGGAGTAAGTGGTGTTGTAAATGGAAGAGGAAAATGTAGAGGGAAGAAGGGTTTGGTGGTGATGGAAGAGAAGGAGGAGGAGGAGGAGGAATAAGAGGAGGGAAAGGCAAGCTTTAGGACAGGAAGAAGAAGGAGGAGGAAAGGAAGAGATGTAGGGGAGGTGACAAACGATGGCAGTTTTGGAAAAAGAAATGGAGTTCTTGGTATTAGTAATGGTCGACAGAATTTATATAAAGCAGTTGCGTCCCCAAATGAACATCATTTTGTATGTTTATCTACTATCCGTAGTGATATTCTAGTCACAGTCTTCCTTTTCTCCATCCTCGTGAGAAATGGTACTTAAGGTACATTTTGCACGGTGAGATTATTAGCCTTTCACAGCCATTGGCGGGTGACGTGCATCATAACCTCGCATCATATTTAGGTGAACGCGTTGATAGGTTAGGTTAAAATAATCAGCCTCTTACTTTGCAGCTCGAAACAAAACAGCCCCATCATTCAAAGACAAAGAATTGATGTTCAAGATAATCGTTTGACAACCACCAGTGAGCCATGAACGATCATCGTTGAGCGATGATTAGCTAGCACTACCTTTAGGGATGACATTTAGAAGTCCAGAAGGGCTTTAAAGGCGCACGAGTATTCGATATGTGTATGGAATCTCCTTTCTTGTAAAACAGTTTAGATTTTTTTCACTGTTAAAACCGCTCGAATCCTGAAGTGACAGTGTCTGTTTGGACTTAAGCAATGTCAAGTCCTAAGCTGTATAAAGACTGGAGGTACTTTTAAAAGAAATCAACCTAAAACACAAACATTAGGTTTGAAATAGGAATTTAACCAATTATATATGAAACTATCTTAAAACTACTCATCAAAATTTGCTGTACAACCCATTCTAGAAATAGCAGTACACAAAAAACAGCTCCCTTCCCTCCTCCCCCCCAAAAAAGAATAAATAAATAAAAGGCTTTTGAATGTTATGAGGCCATAAGGATATTCATCATTATGGAATACTCGTATGGTTACCAGCGTTTCATGTGGAGATTCGAAACTCAATTTTTTTAGTTTTTGATTTTTTTTTTAACAAGGTAGATCAATATGATGAAAACTGGGTTTATTGCAGAGCTTGTGGTGTCCACTCTGAAAACGTGAACAAGTGACCACACTCTTGATGCAACTCTTTTGTTCAGTCGAACGTATTCTAATCATTCATGTGCGTGTGTGTTCACAAGTCAGTTCCCATGCTTACAAAACCGTTCTTAGGATTTTATCTGAAGTAGTCTGTACTTTTTTATTAGTGGGAGCCTGGGGACCGTACAAGTAAAGTGTTCGTTTCACATGTGTGTATGTTCGGCCCTCTCGAACTAATGGCTCGATTCATACGACACAACTGTTCTTGTGCAGACGCTGAGGATCTCAGGACCAGTCGAAATCCTTTTAGCTGTGTTATGCGATCTAGATATCATTTGTGGATAGAGGAGTTGCATGTACATGAAAACAATAGCATGAAATGTGTTTGGGAATGCCCCACCGAGTTCTCATTGTTCCTGAGTGTAGCAGCAGCAATATGAGAAACAATGTCAACGACAACTTCTAAACTGCGCTCACCCGAACAAAGCATTTACATAAGGTATTTTTTATGATGAAGGATGCTTTTGTTTTTCTTCGAATAAGGATTATTGTGCAACAGCTAGAGGCTGTTCGGGGAGGCACGGAAGTAAGTCTCCTCAGTGTAGCTTACCTAGATTACCAAGACATTATTCTAACTCTAATACCGTTAGATCCAGACCTCAGATCCATATAGTAGTTTGGTGTTAGCCATGATAAAGTCTACACACTGTGATATCTGGGCGGAATCTTATGACGTGCTGTAGAGTCAGCGCTATATTTGACACTCGATTGGCCCTCTCGGCACGATGACGTAAGGCGTCAGGTGATTTTATTCAGGTGAAGGGGGGTTAGCATCATTTAGAGATGTCGTTGGGCGAGTAAGAACGGAATGTATACATTTTTTTTTCTTCACCATCGCTTTCGGATAACATTGCATCGCTGAGAAAGATTTATCACGTGCTGCTTCCATTACGTTTCGAAATTTACAGGTAACCAGTTTCAAAAATACTTTAATTTGAACGTTCAGGCCGCACGCTGGCAGATATTCGTTGGTCAATTTGATTCTTAGAATTTCCTTTTCAGCTTTAAGCCACTTGCGGGATTATTTGGGATTCCCTCTAGATCGATCAGCAATTTACCGTCTCGAAATGTCTGTTTTTCTTTCACCGTCTATTTTCAATTTCTTCCGGTTTGTTGTATCACTTGGATTATCATGGGAGAACATAGAATGTTTTCATTTTGCTCGTCTTTCGAAATACTTTTACTTCTGTCTCTCCCTTTCTCTCTCTCTGTCTCTGTCTCTATCTATCTATCTATCTCTTTCTCACACCTCCCTCACACTATCTCTCTTCCTCTCTCTCTGTTACACTATCTCTCTTCCTCTCTCTCTGTTACACTATCTCTCTTTCTCCCCCCCCTCTCTCTCTCTCTCTCTCTCTCTCTCTCTCTCTCTCTCTCTCTCTCTCTCTCTCTCTCTCTCTCTCTCTCTTTCTTTCTTCCACCCTCTCTCTCCCCTTCCCTCTCCTTTTCACTATCTCTGTAAGGGATGATATGATATACAGTCACGTCTTGGTAAATGTCTTTCGCGCGACAAGTGAAGCTGCAAGACTTAGTGGCTATGTCTGCCTTGCATGTATATATAGCCATCGTCTGGTAACACTGAATGGAGACTTTCTGTTTCATAAGGAAATATAATATTTTCCATTTCATGGTGAGGAACGTCATCTTTACCTGCATTGTAATCTTATCTATCTATCTTATCTATTTATTTATTAATTTATTTATTTATTTATTTATTTATGTATTGTACATGGGCACAAGTAGATTGCTACATCATGGTCTCAGATTAAAAAAATTACTTTACTTGAAATACAACTCTCAGACAATATTTATTTTTATTCTATCTTATTAACTTCGTTATATTTTATCTTATCGTATTTATTTATTTATTGTTCATTCATTCATTTTGAGATATCGTTTTTGTTTTGTTTTGTTTTTTATGGCCGAATTCCAATCAAACTCTGCATCTGCCTCCCCAGTAACCATGGCAACAGAACAACTCGTGCTCTACATAGAATGCGTTTCTGTGAACGTATAAGGCTCCTTTCACACGTATCGACTTTTTGCCGTGCGCCGTCCACGACACGATGTCGTGTTCTCAAATAACGCTTTCACAAGTGTTCGTGGCGTGTGAAAGCATCCATAGACACACTTGGTTATTTGAGAGCACGACGTCGTGTCGTGGACGGCGCACGGCGAAAAGTCGATACGTGTGAGAGGAACCTAAAGCCGGGTCCACACTTGTTGCATTTCTACGTATCGTATCATCCTTGCGTACCACCCAGTGATACGATACGGTGCAACAGGGTATTGTACCCACTTGTTGCGTATCCGTATACAGCAGGCGGATACGCAACAAGTGGGTACAATACCTTGTTGCACCGTATCGTATCACCATGTGGTACTCAAAGATGATACGATACGTGGAAATGCAACAAGTGTGGACCCGCCTTAAGTTTTGGTGGGAATAGACACGGCTGGATCGCTTTCCTCGCAAAGAGCAGCAATTTGTAAACCATCACAGGAAGAGCCTTTTTCGCATGCGCAAGGCCGTGTGTACATGTGAAACCCTACGCATCTCGTGTCTTTTACTTCTGTCGTTACTTTATCTTACATATGACGAACAGGTCACCGTGGGCGGTTACCAAGGGGATCTTGGGCAACGGATGACCTGTCCTACTCAGGTGGTGTAACCAAAAAGGTACTGGTCTCGCATTCACTCAATTGTGGGTTCGAATCTCGCACTTCTCCCCGTTCCCAGCAGTGATTGTGTGTGACCTGCCCCAGCAGTCCCTAAAGCGCATAAGAGGGCGAAGGTGACGGCTTCGGCCGTAGCTATTCTCTCTCTCTCTCTCTCTCTCTCTCTCTCTCTCTCTCTCTCTCTCTCTCTCTCTCTCTCTCTCTCTCTCTCTCTCTCTCTCTCTCGCTCTCTCTCTCTCCACTCTCTCCGTTCTCTTTCTCCGGTCGCTCTCTCGATAGCTATATTTATCTCAAAATGGGTTCTGGAATTTTAAGTCTAGCGTTTTGTAGGTCCGCGTCCCTCCTCATCCCTGAGAGAGAGAGAGACAGACGGAGAGAGAGGGAGAGACAGACGGAGAGAGAGGGAGAGACAGACGGAGAGAGAGGGAGGGAGAGACAGACGGAGAGAGAGGGAGAGACAGACGGAGAGAGAGGGAGAGTAGAGAGAGAGAGAAGGAGAATAGAGAGAAAATAGAAAGAGAGAGAGAGAGAGAAAGAGAGAATTGAGACAACGCATACGCTTTGAGCTTCTTGAACACCTTGTGTGTACTGAATATTCCTGACAGCATTCACTCTACTCTCTTTGTTCTCTCTCTCTCTGTTCTCTCACTCTCTCTGTGTCTTTCTCTCTCTCTCTCTGTCATTCTACGTTTCTTTCCGTTTGTCTTTCTATCTCAATCTTTCTTCCATTTCTACCCTCCTTTCTTCTCCTTGCTCTTCGTTGCCATCACCGCTACCGTCACACACAGCGTCGTTACCACCGTTACACCTTGTATCTTCACCGTCACTGTTACGGTAACGTTACTTTAACATTTATTTTTATTTTTGCTGTCACTGTTCCCCTTGACCGTCGTCGCCATCTTCAGCATCACCGTCACCATGGCCATTGTCATCGTCATCACTCACCAATCATCATCACCATCCACATCACCAACGCTATCATCACCAATTTCACCATTATCACCATCACCATGGCCATTGTCATCGTCATCACTCACCAGTCATTATCACTATCACCATCTGCATCACCATCGCTATCATCACCACTTTCACCATCATCACCATCACCATGGCCATTGTCATCGTCATCACTCACCAATTATCACCATCACCATCTGCATCACCATCGCTATCATCACCACTTTCACCATCATCACCATCACCATGGCCATCGTCATCGTCATCCGACCTAGATATGGATCAAAAGGTCTCCTGTCGGCATGCTCCGCCTTTGTAATCCTTTGTAATCATTATCACTATCACTATCTGCATCACCATCGCTATCATCACCACTTTTACTATCATCACCATCATCATCACCATCACCTTCATCATCACGTCCCAAACGCGGCGGGTCCCGGGTCACCCTTCAAAAGTCTCGACTTCGGGGAATTCCTAAAGTTAGGTCACGCGTCCGGGGGCGTCCCTCTACAACCCGGCCAGGGGTCCTCTGCCCTCAGCCACAACAAAACCTCTAAAGTGCGTCACCGTAGCGAGTAAGGGGGGGGGGGGCAGGGGGGTTAGTATTTTTTTTTTTTGGGGGGGGGTGAAATGTCACTCCCACGGGCTTTGAGCCCGCATGGTGGGTGTTTATGGAAGACATACCTTGCAAGAGATAAAGTGGGGATGGTTTAACTTGTCAGAGGAGCATGGAGGAGGGGGTGCAGTGGAATAGAGAAACTACAGCTATTAGAGCGGCGGCGGACACTCTAGTAGCTGACGGAGCTCATAGGGGCTTTGAAGGCGACAGAGGTGGCTCACAAGACCTCCAGGGGCGCCGGTGGTCCCCGTCTGAGGAAAGAGGTGACGGGGCAGTCGCTTTGGTAGTGCAGGAAGTCTGGATTTTCGGCACGGCAGTGGTTGCTGCACCGGCGGTCTTCCGTGGTGCACCTGGGATTCAGCTGCCAGAAGCAACGGTCCTCGAGACGCAGCCTGAAGATCAGCTTTTCTATCCGTCTGGGAATGGAACGGGGGAGTACTAGGGGTTTATATGCTGTCACACTATTCTACCACCTCGCCCATTGGGAAACCTCTGCCTCCAGACTGTGTTGGAGGTGCCGCCACTGCGTGCATGCTAATGCCCTGGTTCGGAGTTTGAGCTGGCTCCTGCTGGGGGTAACCTGGACGTCGACCCTGGGGCGCTGGCGAGCAGTCGCGGCTACGGCGTCAGCTAGGTCGTTGCCATGGATTCCGACGTGACCCGGCACCCAGTTGATAATGACGCTCCGTCCTTTGCGGTGTAATTTTGCAGGAGCGCAAGGATATTGGTCATGAAGGCTAAGACGTGACTAGGGACTCGTGGCTCCTTTGTCTTCTTCAAGAGTCTCCGGGTCCTCTATTCGAAATTTTGGTTTCTGATTTCCGAACTTGAAGTATCTCGGCGACCATCGTTCTCCGATATGCACACACACACACACACACACACACACACACACACACACACACACACACACACACACATATATATATATATATATATATATATACATATATATATATATATATATATATATATATATATATATATATATATATATATATGATACTTTCTAATTCTACGGTTAATTTGATACAGGAACGAAGTTATTGAGAGATTGTAAAAATTTATCAAAATTTTCCGTACATGACCACAGGTAAAGAACATCACCAAAATATCTATTCCTTAAAGGATTTGATAGTAAGATTTCCCACAATATCTTCTTTAACAAAACCCATATATAGGTTGATAAGAACAGGTGAAAGAGGATTGCCTATTGCCATGCCAAATTTCTGAGTATAGTATTCGCCATTGAATTCAAATTCGCAATCCTAAGTCCATCATTTAATCAATTCAAAAAATGACAATGGTAGTGACATTTTATCCAGGAACTCGATGAGTGAATAACGAGTTTGAATTTGCAACCAAAACTTAAACTATTAAATTGATCAACTAAATCTACATTATTTTGATGTTAGAATGTGAAATTTGCCAACTAAAGGCATTACCGCACTGGGCCATTTTTCCTCCAACCTCCAATTAATTGGCAGTACAGACCTCCTCCAACATTTTTTCCGCCAAAAATCATTATGGTAAACTATTTTGTTTTCTCAACAATTTACAAAGAATGTCATTTGATATGCTGAAGGAAAATGATTTTCCTCCAGCATATTAGATTTCATCCCAAAAGTTGCAGACTGCAAATCTGCTCCAACAGTCGGAGGAAAAATTCCAGTGTGATGGGGCTTAGAAATGACATAAGCCATTTGCACGATTTACAAGAAACAGTCCTGACTGTTAATTTGTCTTACTTGATTGTTTTGGTTATGTGTATTAATGAGTCCATAAATACACGGACAAGAAAGCAGGATGGATGAAAATTGCCTAATCAAATCATCCTCCCTTGTGTGTGTGTGTGTGTGTCAGCGGTGAACATTTCGACCACCGCTGACCACGTGGATGGACCAAGTTGGAAGGTACGAGCCGGCCCAGCGCGGTCGGTTACCTGAACCAAGTCAAAAGGTTGACCATAACGTGGGGTCATCCAGGGCCGCCAACTGGACCTGGAAATTCGCGATCACTGCTGCTCGTGCATGCGCAGTTCGATCCTCCTCCCACTCTCTCTACCCCTCCCAGATTTACAGAGGGAGGGCATGGAGGAACTTGAGGACACTCTAAGACAGGCCTCCGTCTTGTGGGCGGACTAGGAAGGGCTCAGCGCCCGTCTACTCCAGGAGGAGGACAGGGCGCTCGACCGAGGAGATCACAGCGACGAGCTGTAGGAGGACTCAGCTGTTCGACCCGAGCAGGAGATCGACTAGCTGTTGAATTTGACACTTCGGCCTCCCTCCTGAGGAGCAGGAAGTCGGTACTATATTTTGTTTTGTATATTTAGTAGACTGTGTTAGAGCTATCACTCTGGTGTTATTTATATTTTGTCAATTAGGATAGTGTTCTGTGTTAATCCAAATAAACACATCTTGGTGTTGATCTGTGTTTCGCTCTCGCCTTTTCTCAATTTTACCGAATATATATATATATATATATATATATAAAAATATATATATATATATATATATATATATATATATATATATATATATATATATATATATATATATATATACACTGATTTGAACCCCCCTACGACAGTGTGTGTGTATTCAGATTTTCTGTAGCTGGAAATAAGTTGTGGATCATCATCATCAATCATCATCATCAATCATCGTCATCAATCATCCATCATCAATCATCATCATCACAACCTTCATTGTCCCTGAACAAGAAAACATTTTAACCGTAGTTGTTACCTAAAGGTGGTGGTACACTAGGCATTTCTCGGAAGAATGCTACTTGCTTTTGCTACTAGTAATCCCCAAACTGTCCGATAATATGAGGAAAGTTTTTGTCTGTAACTTCTTAAAAAGGTGAACTGAAATTATATTTACCCCCGTATCTCGATCATATATTATCCATCAATATAATGACAAGGTACAACTTTGAAAATATATTAAGTAGAAAATTTCAGGGACCAGGATGTTTTACCTGGTATCATTTGTTGGGACTATATCTGCTGGCGGAATGGTCCTAGATCTTTCTTCCCGTCTGTCTGTCTGTTTGTCTCTCCTCCCGTCTATCTGTCTATCCGTCTCTCCTCCCGCCTGTCTGTCTGCCTCTCCTCCTGTCTGTGTCTGTTTCTCCTCCCACCTGTCTGTCTGTCTGCCTCTCCTCCCGTCTGTCTGTCAATCTGTCTACCTCTGCTCCTGTCTGTCTGTCTCTCCTACCGTCTGTCTGTCTCTGTCTCTCCTCCCGTCTGTCTGTCTCTCCTACCGTCTCTCTGTCAGTCTGTCTGTCTCTCCTCCCGTCTGTCCGTCTGTCTGTCCGTCCCTCCTACCGTCTGTCTGTCCGTCCCTCCTACCGTCTGTCTGTCTGTCCCTCTTACCGTCTATCTGTCTGTCTGTCTGTGTTGGAGATCCTCCCCCCCACTCAACGAGTGGCGTCTCATCTCATGCTTTCCACTTCATCGAACCCTCTAATGAACAATATCAACACAGGGCGTTGATGTGTTACTGGAATTCACTCTCCCTGCTCTCCTTACTCTCCCCCTCCCACTCTCCCTCTCCCACTCCCATCCCCATCTTCGTAAACCTCTTCTTGCCTCTTTCTCCCTCCCTCATCGCACCATCTTCCCCTTCCCAGTCTCCCCTTTCTCCGTGCCTCAAGATCTCTCCAACTTAAAGTATATACTTGAACTTGTTTTCCTTTTTTTTCCTCCTCTCAGAGGCCACGTGGACCCTCTTCCTTCTCTGCTTTCTTCTCTTTTTCTTCTTTTACTTGTTGCTTCATCCTCTACTTCAATTTCTATCCACCATCCGCTTCCTTAAAATCGTCCCTCCTTCGTCTCTTCTTCCTTCCTACCTCCTCTTCATCTCGCTTTTCCTTTCTCTTTCTTCTCCTCTCTTTCCTTCTCTTTTCATAACACTCATCCATCATCCCTATTCTCTCCCCTCCTCTCGTTATTCGTTCTTTCCTCCATTTCCTCTCTATTCACACATATCTCCTTACTTTCTCTTCCTGGTTTTTCTTTGTTCTTTATACCTTTTCCTTAAAAGGTATTGGTAGGCCAGGGTTTCCTGTTTCAGCTCTTTTGGAAGGGTTGGCGCCCCTGAGTTATGGGATACTGTTTATTGGCATCAGAACGCTAAGGAGCATAGTGAGCCCCTATGAGAAAACAGGCATATCACATGTCATCTACAAAATCTTTTTCAGAAGGTTTCGTCTACCGTCATAGTGCATCAGTTTAGTTGGCTTGTGTACCGATACTTTTTTTTTTTTGGGGGGGGGCATATTTGTCAGATTTCTCAACTAACTTTTATTATTATTATTATTATTATTATTATTATTATTATTATTATTATTATTATTATTATTATTATTATTATTATTATTATTATTATTATTATTATTATTATTATTATTATTATTATTATTATTATTATTTTGTTATTATTATTATTATCATTATTATTTATTTGTTTATTTGTTTATTTAGCGTTGCCACAGAACTTCATTTTCTCTACATCCTTCGTCTTTCTCCCTCCCCTCCCCTTCTCTTTTTTTCTATCTCTGCATGCTTGTGCGTAGATACATGTGTATGTATGCTGTATTTGTGTGAATGCACATGCATGTGTGTGTGAGTTCATGTGCGTGTATATATATATATATATGTTTGTCCGTCTGCCTGACATAAAAGATTGATGATATTTATCCCAGTCTTATAGAAACGAAGAAGATTTTTTTTTCAATTGTGTGCGACAGACCGACCCAAGTCTTCTTGAATTGAGTTCTCCTGAAGATGTTATTTCAAAAACCGAAACGAATGAGAAAAGGAAATATCTCTCCAGTATTGTGCCCACCCTGTTGTGCTTTTTTTTTATCTATGTGCCTCAAAATAGGCCTAAAGACAATAAAATTGTGGGGGGGGGAGGGGCTGTCATCAATTGTGGACATACGGGAGGGAGCGATTTGCGTCACTCACACGCTTCCATGCAGACTTCCTTCCTTCCTTCCTTCCTTCCCACTCCAAACAACTCCCAACAGCTTCGATCAACTTATTCCAGTCATGAATTCTGTGGGCGAACGTCCCCTTCTTGGTCTCCTCCGTCGAGGAAGGAGGTGGAGTGTAAGAATCAGGAAAGAACGAAGAAGAGAACGCGGTAGGTCGAGGTCAAGAGCGCCAGCCACTCCTTGCATCATTTTCGTTCGAAACAGATCGTAACCTCCTCGCTAACGAGCTTGTGGCAGAAATGGTTTAGCACAGCGTTCCTTGACCTTGTCCGACTCTGAGGTCACCCGTGTAGTAGTCAGGGCTAGGCAGTGTAGCACTCTCTTGACTCTGGTTAGTAAAAGGATAAAGGAAGGTGAATTGAAGTACCGCCATGTATTCAGCACTTCCCAGCATCTTCTAAAAGTTACTTCAGCAGTCTCAGGAGGTCCTAGCACCCCAGGATAAGGGGCGTTGGTTTAGCGGAAGACAGAATACGAGGAAGAATGCCATTAAGAATGACACAACAGTGATACTCCGTTCAGAAGGAGCCAGGAAGTCGTACTCCATTCAAACCTTACCCTCACTCCTCCACATGTTCTTCATCCATCTTGAACTCACTCCCCCTCGCGTTCCCTTTTTTTTTCTTCCTTTCTTTCTTTCTTCGTGGAATGTTTACCCTCCCCGACCCCCCACTTCAGATGCAACGACGACTTCTGAAGACTCAGTTTCTCTTCATTTTGTTCTCTCATTCCCAAGACCTCATCATGTCTCTCCTTTTCTTCCGGTCTTCGTCTTTGGTCCTTTTCATCTTACCCCTTTCATCAGCGCGAGACTTTTTTCTATCCCCCCCTCCCTCCTCCTCTTCCCCCCTCTCCCCTCTTTCCCCTCCTCTCCTACACCACCAAGCACCCAAAATTCTTCCCTTAAGTCTTACTCTCTCCCTAACGCAAATTCCCCCTAAAAGTCCACCCAACTCAGATGATCCTGACCCATCACGACTGATCGCCTCTTCACTGATCAGGACTAACAGACGAAGAAGGTTCGAGTGTTGGTTAAAAAGTATTTGCACCACTGACGAGAAGTCCAGAAACAGAGGGACACTCCCGCCATTTTCAATGGTTTCGAGACCACGGATCGTGAAAGGCGTAAGCCTTTTCTATATATATATATATATATACATACATATACACACACACACACACACACCTCTCGTGGCGCAGTGGTTAGAGTTCTCGCCTGCCACTATGGTTGTCTGGGTTCGAATCCCCCCCAGGGCTGAAATAATTTCAGTATCGCTGCGCTGCGGGTTGTTACTCCAACTCTCGTGGGCGGGGAGTTGGGTGTGTGTGTGTGTGTGTGTAAGGTCACAGTATTACCCATAGATCGGTCATACAAGCTCTGAACTCTCATCCGGGAGGTTAATAACTGCCGATCACGAGTCCAACACGTGATCCAAGACCATGGTGAATGGTGAATCACATGCACACACACACACACACACACACACACACACACACACACACACACACACACACACACACACACACACACACACACACATATATATATATATATATATATATATATACATATATATATCTATATATATATATATATATTATATACATATATATATATATATATACATATATATATATATATATCCGTGCTTAACTCGAAACCAGTAAAAATGGCGGGGATACCCTTCTGTTTATAGACGTCTCCCGAACCCTTCGAACTCCGAAGCAACGTTTCCTCGTTCTCCCTTCCCCTGTCAACGTTTCCTTCAATAATTCCCTTGTCAATGTTTCCTCCAACTCCTTCCCCTATCAACGTTTCCTTGAACTCATTCCCCTGTCAACATTTCCTCCAAAGCATTCTCCTGTCAACGTTTCCTCCAACTCCTTCACCTTTGACGTTTCCTCCAACTCCTTCCCCTATCAACGTTTCCTCCAAAACATTCCCCTGTCAACGTTTCCTCCAACTCATTTCCCTGTCAACGTTTCCTCCACCTCCTTCACCTGCCAACGTTTCCTTCAACTCCTTCCCCTGCCAACGCTTCATCCAAAACATTCCCCTGGCAACGTTTCCTCCAACTCATTCCCCTGTCAATGTTTCTTCCAACTCCTTCACCTTTGACGTTTCCTCCAAAACATTCCCCTGCCAACGTTTCCTCCAAAACATTCCCCTGTCAACGTTTCCTCCAACTCATTCCCCTGTCAACGTTTCCTCCAACTCCTTCCCCTGCCAACGTTTCCTCCAAAACATTCCCCTGTCAACGTTTCCTCCAACTCATTCCCCTGTCAACGTTTCCTTCAACTTCTTCCCCTGCCAACGTTTCCACCAAATAATTCCCCTGTCAACGTTTCCTCCAACTCATTCCCCTGTCAACATTTCCTCCAACTCCTTCACCTTTGACGTTTCCTCCAACTCCTTCCCCTGCCAACGTTTGCTCCAAAACGTTCCCCTGTCAACGTTTCCTCCAACTCATTCCCCTGTCAACGTTTCCTCCAAAACATTCCCCTGTCAACGTTTCCTCCAAAACATTCCCCTGTCAACGTTTCCTCCAAAACATTCCCCTGTCAACGTTTCCTCCAACTCACCTTTGACGTTTCCTCCACCTCCCTCCCCTGCCAACGTTTCCTCCAAAACATTCCCCTGTCAACGTTTCCTCCAACTCATTCCCCTGTCAACGTTTCCTCCAACTCCTTCCCCTGCCAACGTTTCCTCCAAAACATTCCCCTGTCAACGTTTCCTCCAACTCATTCCCCTGTCAACGTTTCCTTCAACTTCTTCCCCTGCCAACGTTTCCACCAAATAATTCCCCTGTCAACGTTTCCTCCAACTCATTCCCCTGTCAACATTTCCTCCAACTCCTTCACCTTTGACGTTTCCTCCAACTCCTTCCCCTGCCAACGTTTGCTCCAAAACGTTCCCCTGTCAACGTTTCCTCCAACTCATTCCCCTGTCAACGTTTCCTCCAAAACATTCCCCTGTCAACGTTTCCTCCAAAACATTCCCCTGTCAACGTTTCCTCCAACTCATTCCCCTATCAACGTTTCCTCCAACTCCTTCACCTTTGACGTTTCCTCCAACTCCTTCCCCTGCCAACGTTTCCTCCAAAACATTCCCCTGTCAACGTTTCCTCCAACTCATTCCCCTGTCAACGTTTCCTCCAACTCCTTCCCCTGCCAACGTTTCCTCCAAAACATTCCCCTGTCAACGTTTCCTCCAACTCATTCCCCTGTCAACGTTTCCTCCAACTCCTTCACCTTTGACGTTTCCTCCAACTCCTTCCCCTGTCAACGTTTCCTCCAAAACGTTCCCCTGTCAACGTTTCCTCCAACCCATTCTCCTGTCAACGTTTCCTCCAAAACATTCCCCTGTCAACGTTTCCTCCAACTCATTCCCCTGTCAACGTTTCCTCCAAAACATTCCCCTGTCAACGTTTCCTCCAACTCCCTCACATTTGACGTTTCTGCCAACTCATTCGCCGTTGACGTTTCCTCCAACTCCTTCCCCTATCAAAGTTTCCTCCAACTCCTTCCCCTATCAACGTTACCTCCAAGTCCTTACCCTGTCCGCGTTTCCTCCAACTCATTCTCTGTCAACGTTTCCTCCACCTCATTCCCATGTCAACGGTTCCTCCAAAACATTCCCCTGTCAACGTTTCCTCCAACTTCTTCACATTTGACGTTTCCCCCAACTCCTTAACCTTTAATGTTTCCTCCAACTTCTTCCCCTATCAACGTTTCCTCCAACTCCTTAACCTCTGACGTTTCCTCCGACTCCTTCCCCTATCAACGTTTCCTCCAACTCATTCCCATGTCAACGTTTCCTCCAAAACATTCCCCTGTCAACGTTTCCACCAACTCCTTCACTGCTGACGTTTCCACCAACTCCTTAACCTTTGATGTTTCCTCCAACTCCTTCCCCTGTCATCGTTTCCTCCAGCTTCTTCACCGTTGACGTTTCGTAACTCTGTCGACATCCGGAGGTCATTAGCTGACGGTCAGCTGTCCAAGTGTATCCAGATTCCAGGTTCCAGATTCCAGATTGCGTCTCCTCTATTCCTCTTCCCACCTGGAATCCAGGACACCTGGACTGTTTCGTCTTGCACACAGACTCCACCCACGTCTTCTTCGAACTTCCTTCGAACTCTTCCTCGTCCCGTTCTTAGGCTCTGTTCACACTTGCAGTTTCAACCGCGGCGGTTCATTTACAATGTAAGTCAATGAAGGCGTCCTCACACAGCCGCGTAGGTTTTCCTTGACTATACCGTACCGCCCCGGTTTCTGCGCGGTTCAAACCGTTAGTGTGAAAACAGGGCCTTACGGTTTCTCTTCACCCTCCCTGTATTCCAAGGCTTCGTCTTTATTCTCCTTCTGTACTTTGGCATATGATAACGACCTCTGGTAGAGGAAATAGGCAAGAACTGGTTTACCAATAGAGTGGTTAACAAATGGAATAGACTTACTAACCATGTAGTACTGAGAGCGAAAACATTTTTTTAAAGAGACAAGCCGCGGGCTTCGCTCTCCTGGCTTCGCCGGGGGCTTGGCTGCGCAAACAGCGGCCTTCGGCCGCAGCACTCCGCGCTCTAATCCCACGATAGGGTTCCTGTGCTGGGGATCCCGTGCTGGGGTTCCGCCCCGAGGCCGAGG
This sequence comes from Oratosquilla oratoria, assembly GCF_046742065.1. Classification (NCBI taxonomy): domain Eukaryota; kingdom Metazoa; phylum Arthropoda; class Malacostraca; order Stomatopoda; family Squillidae; genus Oratosquilla; species Oratosquilla oratoria. Next base: position 43,692,774 of record NC_134800.1, read on the forward strand.
CCGAACCCAAGGGACATTTTTTCCTGGTCAGTTCAAGGGAACATGGCGACCACTGAGGACTTGCGACCACTGAGGACTTGCAACCACTGAGGACTTGCGACCACTGAGGACTTGCGACCACTGAGGACTTGCGACCACTGAGGACTTGCGACCTTTGAGGACTTGCGACCTTTGAGGACTTGTTACCTTGGAGGACTTCTTACCTTGGAGGACTTCTTACCTTGGAGGACTTCTTACCTTGGAGGACTTCTTACCTTGGAGGACTCGTTACCTTGGAGGACTTGTTACCTTGGAGGACTTATTACCTTGGAGGACTTATTACCTTGGAGGAATTATTACCTTGGAGGATTTATTACCTTGGAGGATTTACACCCTCGTAGGACTTGCAACTTCAGAGGACTTGCACCCTCGTAGGACTTACGACCTCGGAGGACTTGCAGCCTCGAAGGGCTTACTACTTCGGAGGACTTGCACCCTCGGAGGACTTGCACCCTCGGAGGACTTGCACCCTCGGAGGACTTGCACCCTCGGAGGACTGGCACCCTCGGAGGACTGGCACCCTCGGAGGACTGGCACCCTCGGAGGACTTGCACCCTCGGAGGACTGGCACCCTCGGAGGACTGGCACCCTCGGAGGACTTGCACCCTCGGAGGATTTGCACCCTCGGAGGATTTGCACCCTCGGAGGACTTGCACCCGCGGAGGACTTGCACCCTCGGAGGACTTGCACCCTCGGAGGACTTGCACCCTCGGAGGACTTGCACCCTCGGAGAACTTGCATCCACGGAGAACTTGCACCCTCGGAGAACTTACAGCCTCGAGAGGCTTACTGCCTCGGAGAACTTACGACCTCGGAGGACTTACAGACCCCCCTCTCCAGGACATGTAACATTTTTAAAATGTGTCACCTTTGAAATGGTTTAATTTTTATTATTAGTAGAAAATGAGAACTTTATGGATAGGGATAGCAGGTGGTGAGGGACATAGAACTGCTTAGTGTTGGCTTTATGGCCTCTTGCAGTCTCCTCAATTCTTATAAGGGAAGAACTGGTTCACCAACAGAATAGTTCACGAATGGAATAGACTTAGGAACTATGTAGTAAGCTCTGAAATAATGGATTGTTCCAAGAGAAGATGAAATTGGAATAACAGGTGGTATAGGATATAGAACTGCTTAGTGTAGGACTTATGGTCTTTTGCAGTCTCCTACATTCTTATGTCCCTCATGAATCTTGTCATTGCGTCTCGTAACGGTTATCCTTCTTTATTCCTCGAGGTTATCACACTGGGCTTCCACAGGTTTCTCCAGCACTGACAATTGAGAGTTCGTTTGAGTGAAAACGACTTCGGTTACAATATCCGATCTTTCAAATCTCCAAATATCAAAGTATCTTTCTGTCATATATATAGCAAAGCTGAACGATGAACTAAGAGATTGTGAACGAATGTTAGAGTCTAGATTTCTGTAAGCGAAGTCACAATCTAGTTGTTCAAATGGAGGTTGGAGGTAGGATGTTGGAGGAAAAATAGCTCAGTGTGATAACCTCTATTCTCTTGAAACTTGTTTCATTTATCTCCGTCCCATTTCCCATCATTGTCGGCAAACCCTCACTAATTTATGGTAACGAATCCATTTCATCTGTACGCCGTGATTCTGGGAATTAGGATATCATTATTCGTTTCAGTTCAGATGAGACCTATTTCCTCCCCCTCCTCCTCCCCTCCTCCTCCTCCTCCTCCTCCTCCTCCTCCTCCTCCTCCTCCTCATTGCGTCCTCTCCGAGGTTGTCGTTCCACCCCACCACATCTCCCTCCTCCTTCCCCCCTCCTTCCTTTCACCTTTGAGTGTCCGTCGAAGACCAGGATTTCCTTCCACAACGATGCTTTTCCTCTCTTCTTCCTTCCCTCCTTCCCTCCTTACCTCACTCTCTCTCCCTCACTCACTCCTCTATACCATCTTCTACCCACTCCGAACACTCTCTCTCTCCCTTCCTCTCTCCTCACTCCCTCCTCTCTACCCTTCTCCACTCACTTCAAACACTCCCTCCCTCCGTCTCTCCTTCCTTCCCCGTATCTCTCTCTCTCATGCCTCTATAGAGTCTATACCATCTTCCACCCCCTCCCTCCCTCCCTCCCTCCTTTCCTCCTCCGCTTTCTCTCAATCTGTTTATCTTTCTCATTCTCTTTCTCTTGCCGTCTTCGTCTTTCTCACCTCACTTCACTTCACTTCACTTCCACCCACATTCAACACTTCTCCCTCTCCCATCTTGTAATCACTTCAGTCCCACTAGACCTCATTAAATCCCGAAATTGTTGTTTTGTTTTGAGAGAAAGGAAGATAGAGAAAGATAGAGGTCTAAGTAAAAAGGGAGAAATGTTGAAAGAGAAAAGTAGTATAGGAGTGGATGGAGAGATAAAAACAAACGTAAGGATGAAGACAGAAATAATGGGGGAGGTAGAGAGGTAAAGAAGATAGGGGGACAGAGGGAAAGAGGCAAATATGGAGAAAATAGAGGGAGAGAGAGAGAGAGTGAGGAAGAGAGGAAGAAAGGGATAGTCTTATGATCTGTCTATCATCTTCATCATCATCTTGTTCCTCCTCATCCTTTTCCTCCTCTTTCTCTTCCTCCTCCTCTTCCTCCTCATCCTCATCCTTTTCCTCCTCCTCTTCCTCTTCCTCCTCCTTTTCTTCCTCCTCCTCTTCCTCCTCCTCCTTAGCTAGCTCAGCCTAAATAACTTATCCCCCCAACTCCTCCCAATCACTCACATGGAATCTGCCTTGCCCCTACCTTCCAATATGAGACTTCTGAAGAAGAACCTGACACACACACTCTCTCTCTCTCTCTCTCTCTCTCTCTCTCTCTCTCTCTCTCTCTCTCTCTCTCTCTCTCTCCTTTTTTCCTCTCTCCCTCCCACGTGTCATTGTTGTTATTTACTCCCATCAGCATAATTATATTTCTTCTTCCTTGTCTTCGTTCTTGTTTTCTTCTGTTTCCTCATCCTCTTTCTTATCTTTCTTTCCCTTCTTCTCCACAGAAAGATAAAATAGTTCTCGGAGAGAGAGAGAGAGAGAGAGAGAGGGAGAGAGAGAGAGAGAGAGAGAGAGAGAGAGAGAGAGAGAGAGAGAGAGAGAGAGAGAGAGAGAGAGAGAGAGAGAGAGAGAGAGAGAGAGAAAGAGAGAGAGAGAGAGAGAGAGAGAAAGGGAGAGAGAGAGATAAAGGCAGAAACACATCTATGGTGGCTACACATTGGATAAAGCAACATGGTTATCCATTGACTACTCTGGCAGCGCTTGGGTCTTAGTCTGAGTTCTGTGGTCTCTAAGGAAGGAGGTCCCTCGTCGACTTTCCAAAGTGTGTCTTCACATCGAAAGCTAGATGCATCTGGTTGGAACCAGGTAATTTCGTTCGGTGATGAAGAAAATGAAGAAAAACATCGGCGGTGGGGAAGGAGAAGAAACACTGATGAAGCATCACTTCTGGTGCACAGGGACTTAGAAGACCTGACCTGCTTCTTTCCGTTACCTCTGCTGGGCAATGATGAGAGTGGCGTCAGCAGTCCGGGGCATAAAAGAAACCAAGAAAAGAAAAATGGCAGGAAGTTCTTTGGGAAAGAGACACCATCAATATTCGCTTGGACCAAGAGATCGAAGGTCGCGGCCGGGAGCTCTACACAACGCAAGGAAGGTCTTGCTCCTCCTCGTCTGGATTCTAGATTCTAGAATAGTGGTTCTTGATCTTGATTGCGAGACCAGGATCCTAGAGGGAGGTGCAACGGGCTGCATTTCTAGTTATCTGAAATTTCTTTACTTATTTCCAATTTACTTTTTTTTTTTTTTTTTTTTTTTTTTTTTTTTTTTTACTTAACAGTATCGCAAATTTTTGAGGGTGAGAGAGAGGCTATATGGTGTAAAAGGGGTGTGAAGAATTATTCATTACTGAAAGGGGCAGAAAAAAATCACTTAAACAAGGGATTCACAAATGTACATTATTAAAAGGTGTGCAAATGCTCTATTTTTGGGAAATACATATTTAGGCATAAATGTTTTTCAATGGGAAAATATTTCATCTTCAATTACATCAATATGTCTAATTGGTTCTCGTACACTGGTAGCATAATCGGAAGCGTGCTGCTCTCGCATTCGCTTAGTTGTGGGTTCGAATCCCGCACTCTTCTCCGATTCCCAGCAGTGACTCTTAGTTACCTGCCTCAGTGGGTTTGTGACTCCAGTAATAACATCTTTTGATATTTTCATAGATCTTGACAACTTCCTTTAACAAGAACATCAAAATAGGTTTATTTCAGTTCAATCTGGAAATAGGTTCATAAAATGTGTACTCCAGACAAAAATAAGAAATGAATAATGAAGAAAGAACGTGAAGACAAATATATTTGAAAATTGTGAATGAATTGTCAGCAGTATTACAAACTAATCATAACTTGCTTTGAACTAGTATCATTCCTGCCACCATCTTTCAGTCTCTTTCATCGACCCTCCTCCTCCTCCTCCTCCTCCTCCTCCTCCTCCTACTCCTCATTCTCGTCCTCCAATTACTCCTCCTTCTCCTCCTCCTACTCCTCATTCTCCTCCTCCTGTTACTCCTCCTCCTACTCCCCATTCTCCTCCTCCTCCTCCTCCTCTTACTCCTGCTCTTACTCCTCCTCCTCCTTTTCCTCCTCCTCCTCTTCCTCCTTTTCCTCTTCCTCCTTTTCCTCCTCTTCCTTCTCCTCCTCTTCATTCTCCTCCTCCTACTCCTCCTCATCCTCCTCCTCCTTGCCCTTCTCCTCCTCCTCCTCCGCTTCTTCCTCCTCTTCCTCCTCCTCCTCCTCCTCCTCATCATCATCATCATCATCATCATCATCATCTTCCTCTTCCTGCTCCTCTTCATCCTCCCCCTCCTTGCCCTTCTCCTCCTCTCCTCCTCCTCTCATCATCTTCCTCTTTCTCTTCCTCGTCCTCTCTCTCGTCCTCCTCCTCCTCCTCACATGAATGTGGATTTGTTTACTGGAATCCTTTTCAAAGCCCTTATCTATGGATGTTTACATTGCTACGGAATTTTACAGCTATTTATTCCTTTTTGTGTGTATATATATATATATATATATATATATATATATATATATATATATATACATATATGTATATATATATTAGCTCAAACAGAATAGACACTAGTATCCTTGTCGTCTCCGCACTGAGGCATTGAGGGAGTCATACTACGGTGCAGTTTTATCGACGTCTATAGTTGACGACATATCGTCAACAAGTTGGTCAACTTGTGGTCACGTGACTGTGAGTGAGGTTTAGGGGCCGCGGTACAACAGCTCCTCCGCCATTACCTGCCACAGTGAAGAGCCGCTGGCATTCTTCGCTTCCCGGGTCTCAGCCCGCCACTCGCCTCACCGTCTCGCCTTCCGAGGCAACCCCGCAAAAAATAAATAGATAAATAAATAAATAAATAAAAATTAATCAATAAAATAAAATAAATAAATAAATAAATGAATAAATAAATATATAAATAAATGAACAAATAAAAATAAATGAATAAATAAATATATAAATAAATCAACAAATAAAAATAAATAGATAAGAATAAAATAAAATAAATAAACAAATAAATAAATAAATAAATGAATAAATGAAAATAGATAAAAAACAAAAAACAAAAAAACGGCGAAAGTAATACATTAAGACTTGGCAAATGTCGGATTGGTTCGCAGAACTCTGTTACTGAACAAGTGTGAACATTAAGAGCATAAGAATGAAGGAGAATACAAGAGACTTTAAGGCCTACACTAAGTACTCCGTGTTTCGTAAGAAACACTTTTCGGAATTGCCCTTTCAGGACAACTCTCAGTTTCTTGCAGTATTTTTTAAAACCAGTTTAGTGGCTTGTGAAATCTGCACACACACAGAGTTCCATGTACACACGGGAATTCATCAATATGCTTATTCAAAACTATCTGATATGATGGAATGTCCATATGTGTGTGTGCGTGTGTGTGTATGTGTGGTGTGTGTTTCTCCACTGTCTTGGATCACGTGTTGGACGTGTGATCGACAGATATTACCCTTCCGGACGAGAGCCCAGTGCTCAAAAATGACCCGATCTATGGGTAATGCTGTGGCTGTATTCACACACACGCACACACACACACACACACACACACACACACACACACACACACACACACACACACACACACACACACAAAACTTCTTGTTCACCAGAGTTGGAGTGCCGGCTCGTGGCGTAGCGAAACTGGAACTCGGATTGTTGTATAAGCGGTCGAGAACGGCACCACAGCATCGTCGAGCCATGTTTGTGTGTGTGTGTGTGTGTGTGTGTGTGTGTGTGTGTGTGTGTGTGTGTGTGTGTGTGTGTGTGTGTGTAGAAGAGTACTAGATATGAATGTACAGAAGGGGGAAGGTAACAGACTCCATAGTCATCATCTAATGGAAGAAAGGTTGAGGATTGACGAAAGTTAGATAATTTTAGTAAAGAAAGGAGATAGAGTGGTGCTGCAGATGAGTAATAAAGAATAATCCTAAGCGCAACACAGGCGACACAGGCGACGCAGGCGACGCAGCACAGACTTTCTCTTGTTGAATTGAAGTATAGTTTGAACTTCTCTCTCACTTGAAATGCCTCTAGATGTACCTACTTCACCATTTCAAGTGTGGGAGAAGTTCAAATTGTACTTCAATTCAGCAACAGGAGGTCTGCCTTTGCACTATTACCAGGAGAGTCTGAGAAGTGTGTAGAAGGAGGGAAAGAGAGAGCAGGAGAGAGAACAAGACAAGAATGGCCATGTTATGAGGACGTTTTGAAGAGCGTTTTCTGTTCGATAGAACGAATGGACTAAAACAGAAAACGGGGTAGTGAAAGGTTGTGAATTATATCTACAACGCTAACATTTCCCTCTTTTGTATATAAATGCATGGATGTGGGATATGTATGGAATGTAAAAGTAAGAAAACAACATGTTTACAAAATTAAACTTCGCTTTCTGGGCAGAGGCCGCGCGAAGGTGTGAGTAGGATAGGGTGATTTTGGGTCGTATTTACACACCAGAGCAGCGTTTCCGCAAAAGGTCCCTAAGGGTTCCGCGAGAACAAGTGAGATAAGCTAATGCACTTTTGATTTTTTATTTAATTTCATATACGTAATATAATTAAACACGCACGACATATTCTTGGTTATTGTAATAATGCAATATAGACATCATCCTATCTAACCTATTATTACATACATACATACATACATATACTAAGGCTTTTTCCCCCTTACAAGGGAGGTAGCCAAAAAGGGAAAGGCATAAAATCATTTCCACCTACTCCATCCCTGAATACACTCCACACCCCTCCACCCTCCCTCCTATCTGAGCACCTCCTGGAGAAATATATGGTATATGTTTTTTTTTTTTTTTTTTTTTTTGCGCAGGGGTTCCTTGAGACATGCAATTTATTTTAAAGGTTACGCAATGATAAAAAGGTGGAGAAACGCCGCACTAGACAGACTGAGAGTTTCTCTCTCTATTCCCACCCCGCGACACACACTCAGACAACTCCCGAGTTCGTTGATGCCTTTGGTCTTTGATGCCTTGGCTACTGATAGGTTTGGCTTCGTATAGTTAGTAAGTGGTTCGTTATTTCTCAACCCGTACAAAGAACGGTCTATCAAGAATCCTGATGGAACGCAATTAGGAAGTCTACAGCCAAAGGCTTTTTCATCATAACTTATGATCTTCAGACATTAAAATAATGTTTTGATATTTATTAATCTTTTTATTCACGAAGAGGCTTCTTCCTCCCATATAGAAGGTAGCCGGCCAAGGGATGCAACCATCCCTTTCCTATTCGTCTTCTTTTATCTTATGTCCTTGTGAATAAAGGATCATTATTTTGATAAGATAGAAGTAAAATACCAAGGGATAAGGCAAACTTGAGTGAGATAGATTAAAACTGCTACGGAGAAGTGGAGGAAGCGATCTTAGAACTTGATTTCTTGAAGGAGGCGCAGTTGGAAAACACTTCTCAAGATGAGTCTTGGCTCACAGAGCAAGGACTTGGTCTACTACAAGTGGCGCCTTTCATCCAAGAGTACCAGACACTCGTTTACCCCTCAGTGATGCAAAGGTTACCCTGATTCGGGTCATTAAAGCCAAGGTCGTTATCATAGTGGTAGTTTTAGTGGTGGATATGGGGCGTCCGTTCGCCACCCACGGTGTGCCAACGTGCCATGGGATTGTGCCATGCGGTGCCAGGACAGTGGCACCGTCTGGCACAGAGGAAATGGCTAAAAAATATCACTGTAATATGTCGTTCACACAGTGGATTACACTGAAAGAGTTGTTACATGTTGATTGTATGGTAATATTATAAGTTCTTCTCTTCGATTACTTGAATCATGTGCTGGAGATTAAAGAATTGTGGGCTTTTTCTGGCGCCCTCTCCTACGGTACAGTTTTGGTATCCGTCCTATAGAATGAATATTAACTCACTAGAATCAGTACAAAAGAGATCGACCAAAAAGGGTTAGAAGTTTACCAAAGAAAGACAGGCTTAGGGACGTTAACTTACACTCTCTGGAAAGACGAAGATCTGGGTGATCTAATAGAGGTATTTAAATGGATTAAGGGACAAGTGTTATGCAGGGCAAGACTCGTACTATTGGGTTTGAATTGGACAATTTTAGGCTTAAGAAGGAAATAAGGAAGAACTGTTTTACCAGCACAGTGGTTAACGAATGAAATAGATTTAGTAACCTTGATGTAGTGAGCGCTGAAACTATCGGTTGTTAAAAGAGAAGATAAGATAACTTTATGGATAGGGATGATAGGTGTTAATGACCATGGAACTGCTTAGTGTTGGCCATATGGTCTCTTGCAGTTTCCCTCATTCTTAGGTTATTATGTTCTTATATCGTTGTTTACTTTGTCGTCGTCGTTGACGTAACGGTTTTTAACTGTTTTAACCGACTTTTGAAACACGTTTGAGGAGAAAAGGTTGGCAGGTTACTAGCAGCGTTTATTTACAAAGACTGCCACTTTTACAGCCGGGGGGGGGGTCCAAACAAGGAAAACTAATATAAAGGTCTGTGTATCCTTAGTAGATAAAGGAGTTTGGGTCAGTTTGTCGCAAAGCCTCCAGTTGTTTTCCTTAAGAGGTTATCACACTGGGGTATTTTTCCTCCGACATTCTACCTCCAACTTCCATTTGAATAACTAGAATATGACTTCGCTTTCAGAAACCTAGTCTTCTCTAAGAGCTTTTCAACAGTTTTTTTCTAACTTTCGTATAAGTTTGCAATCTCTTAGTTCATCACGGAAAGATAATTTGATATTTGGAGATTTGAAAATTCAAATATTGTAACCGAAGTCGTTTTTACTCAAACGAACTCTCAACGGTCGACGTTGGTGAAGCCCGTGGAAGCCCAGTGTGATAGCCCCTTAAGGTGTACAAGGACCAACTAAGTCAAATTTTGATTAAAAGGATCAAAAGGCCGGTGCTTCGTCAGAATCTGTGAAAGACTTTTTTTTTTTTTTTTATTTCTTAAGGAGGAAAAGTTGGACGTTATTGAAGAAGAAATTAACCAATCGAAATAATGTTTACGTTTCTTCGTTTCTTTATAAGTTAAGCATAAAATCCTTTCATATATTTTTCTCCTGGACGAGAATTTTTGAATTATAATATAATTGTTCGTATTCATATACTTTCCTAGAAAATTAGGAAAGGGGGGACGTCATAAAAAATTTGTGAACTATTGAAAGTTAGATATTCAAGACTCAGAGATCCTGTTCACACTAGCGGTCTGAACCGCGCGGAAACCGCGGCGGTACCGTATGGTCAATGGAAGAAATGCGCAGTTGTGTGTGAACGCCTTCATTAACTTACAATGTATTTGAACCGCCGCAGTTTTTCACATCATTAGTGTGAACAGCGTCTTAGAGATTTATTGGTGTCATTCTTCATCTTTGAGAGACCGTGAGTCTAACTAAATGTGGCGGCACACTAGCCTAGCATGCTGCTTGCTTTCGCTACTTAGTTTGAGTAGAAACGACTTCGGTTACCATATTCTAGACTTCCCTAAGAACATCTCGGCAATGTGTCTAACATTCGTATTCTAGGTTCAACTTCTCTTAGTTTGTCATTCAGCTTCTCACTATGGAAGGCAAGAGTAATTTGACATTTGGAATTTTTTTTTTTAAAACAAAAGATCGCAACCAAAGTCGTTTCTACTCAAACGAAGTAGCAAAAAGCAAGTAGCATGCTAGCAAGAAATGGCTAGTGTGCCGCCTTCTGAAAATTCACCCAATCATGTTTTGCGGTTGTAAGGTCTCGCTGGCTTTATTTTTGTTTACAAATGAGCTCCGTCGCATAAATGTTTACTGGATCTGGACAAAAACTGCCTACGGGTACCAGCAAACTAACATTTGAATTCCTTTCTCTCCTTGTTAATAGATATAAACTCTCTCTCCCTCCTCCCTTTTCTCTCTCTTTATCTCTATCTGTCTATCTATATATCTATCCTTCACCTCTTTTCTTTCCATTCTGTCTTCTCTTTCCTAAAAGGTTTTGTTTTCTCTTTCGCTTTGATTTCTTTCTTCGTCCACTTCTACTTCTCGGCTTCTCCTTTTCTCTCTTCTCTCTCTCTCTTCTTTGGCCCCATCTCTTGCCTGAGCTCTTGTCTTAGTCTTATACCCCTTCTTCGCTTCGCCTAGCTTCGCCTAGCTTCACTTAGCTTCGCCTAGCTTCGCCTAGCTAAGCTTAGCTTCGCCTAGCTTCGCTTAGCTTCGCCTAGCTTCGCCTAGCTTCGCCTAGCTTCGCTTAGCTTCGCCTAGCTTCGCTTAGCTTCGCTTAGCTCCGCCTAGATTCGCCTAGCTTCGCTTAGCTTCGCCTAGCTAAGCTTAGCTTCGCCTAGATTCGCCTAGCTTCGCTTAGCTTCGCCTAGCTTCGCTTAGCTTCGCTTACCTTCGCCTAGCTTTGCCTAGCTTCGCTTAGCTTCGCCTAGCTTCTCAGTATCCTTTCTCTAGATGTCTTCTCCTTCCAGCACATCCTTCTCAATCGAATGGAGCAGCCCTTCCTTAAGAGGAGGCCCCCCTCCCTCTGACCCCGACAGTCTGGTTCCTTGATTGGCGGCGAGTAAATTGATTCATTTCACTAAAAGTCTTCGGGCCTTTGATGACGCCAAAGCAGCTGCTGCTCCGTCCGATGAATGAGTTGACGTCCTTTGCACCCACGGGCGGACAGGGAGACATACTGACGGGGGTGGGGTGGGGGGTTGGCTAAAAAACTCCAACACACAGTCCTGGAATGGAGAGGATCTTGAAGTTTTTGTGTACGTGTATGTGTGTGTGTGTTTGTGTGTGTGGACTGAAAGCTTTTGTAGCTTTGCTTTTCCCATTTTTTATTTATTCATTTATTTATGTATTCGTTTAATTATGTATCTAATTATTTGAGCCTCAGGCCAAGAAGAGTCCAACAACGAATTGAGGAGAATAACTAGGTCACATTCCTAATGAAGGAGTGTCAGGAGGCTAGGACAGTGCCCCTCACAGAGGACTTTGTAGCGTGGAATTTAAGGAACCATGCTCTTGGTCCAACTCGCCCGTGGTAGGATTCGCGCCGCCGTCACCTCGACCTCCGTCGCAAGTAGCGACGCTCTAACCCGCTCGGGCAGCGAGTCTCCTTGACTTAAGTTAAACTCCTTTAATTAAATTGGCTTGCGCTAACTAGCATAAAATAAAAATCATGCCTAGGTGCGGAAGGGAATACCTGGCATTTGAACATTTTTATTTGTTATTATTATCACATTATTATTATTATTGTTATGACAGTTATCATTATTGTTATTATTATCATTATTATTATCATTATCATTATTATTATCATTATTATTATCATTATCATTATCACTATTATTATTATTAATATTATTATTATTATTATTATTATTATCATTATCATGACATTATCATTATTGCTATTACAGGGTAATGAGAAATAGACATTTGGAAATGGATGCCAAGAGGAGATTGTATGAAGGAGTGATTGTGCCGACAGCACTGTACGGGGCAGAAACATGAGGAGGAGTTTGAATGTGTTTGAGATGAGGTCTGAGAACTAGATAGGGGTTACTAGGCTAGATAGAGTGAGAAATGAGGTGGTGAGGAGGAGAACGGGTGTGGAAAGGAAGATTGGAGATAGGGTTGATGAAAGAATATTAGAATGGTTTGGACACATGGAAAGAATGAGTGAAGAAAGACTAGTAAAAGAGGTGTGGAAGGCAGATGTGGAAGGAGTGAACATGAGGGGGCCACCTAGGATGAGATGGATGGGGTAAAAGGGGCATTGGGAAAAAGGGGAATGTCTGTTGAGGAAGGACGGGAGAGGACAGAAGATAGGGGTGAATGGAGAATGGCTGTGTATGGATGATGCTGTGATGCATGAGAGGGAGTAGGTGGGGGATGGGGTGTGAGAGAATATATGTGAGAAATAAATTGACACAGCCCGAAGGAATTTCTCCCCGTCTTCTCCTTTTCTGCATGAGGGGAAGGAGAAGGGAGGGGGCCGTCGATTTAATGAAGCGGCTTTGCTGTGGATATGCAATGTCTTGTGACACCGCTTCTGAACCAGGGCAGTGAGTGAGATGCAGGAATGACCCGTCATCCAGGAGGTGCTAAGATGAGAGGGAGGGTGGAGGGGAGTGGAGTGTATTAGGGATGGAATGGGTGTGAGGGGTTTTTATGCTTTTGTTTTTGACTACCTTGTAAGGGGGAAAAAGCCTTTGGTATATGTATGTATGTATGTATCATTGTTATTGTTATCGATATCATCATTGTTATTGTTATTAATTTTATTGTTATTGTTTTTGTTTTACATTGTATGACTTTATGTATCTGTGTATATACTCGTACATGTGCATATTTATTCATATATTTATTTGTTCATGTATTCATTTATGTATATATTTATGCATGCAAAAAGATCACAACACCACGTGATCCAAAAGATTGCTGATAACCACAGGGAAAATACGGAAAAGAAAACTAGAATTCCCAAGCGCTTTCGTGATATTTCACATCTTCAGGGGATTACAACAAAGAAAATTGTCACATAGGTATATAAGAGGTAATACAATAAACTGGGAAAGGAACGGACATAACACATGGAGAAAATGTCACAAACATTGAACACTTACAATTAAATCATTTTTGTAATGATTTAATTTGATTACAAATTTTGTCAATGATAAAATTATCTAATTTAAACATACCATAGCTAATATTAATATTAGATCCTTCAGAATTTTTATCATGCAACTTTCAATGATATTTCTTTTGGCAAATGAATCACAATTTATGATAGAAGATGGAAGTGGGATTTTGTCAAAAAATTCGGTGAGAAAGACAATTAAATCATCTATTGGAATTTTTGTAAATAAACTAGTTATATCATAACTGACAAGCTTGATATAACTAGTTTATTTACAAAAATTCCAATAGATGATTTAATTGTCTTTCTCACCGAATTTTTGGACAAAATCCCACTTCCATTGCCTTCAGCTAAAATCATTGAACTTGTTAAGCTTTGTATTAAAGATTGTAAATTCGAATTTAATGGTCAATTTTATGCTCAGGAATTCGGAATGGCTATGGGTAATCCGCTATCCCCAGTCCTTAGCAATCTCTATATGGAATTTTTTGAAAATAAACTATTAAGTGAAATTTTGCCACCAAATGTGACTTGGTATAGGTACGTTGACGATGTTCTTTGCCTGTGGCCCAATTCTGAGGATTTAAATGCATTTTTGCAATCTCTGAATAATTTAGTTCCCTCTATTAATTTCACTGTTGAACTAGAAAATAATGGTAAGTTGCCCTTTTTGGATTGCCTTGTTCATAGGAATGGTAATAATTTTAAGTTCAGTGTTTATAGGAAGCCGACAAATGTTTTGTCTTATATTCACTATTACTCGTCTCACCAGGATAAAGTAAAATATTCTGTCTTTTCTTCTATGTTTTTACGTGCTCTTCGTATTTGCAGCCCTGATTTTATTGATGGGGAATTTGAGTACATTGTTAATGTTGGTCTTGGATTAAAATACCCCCAAAAGATTTTTAGACCGCGCTCTCGCTTTAGCGAAAAAAAAACTTTTTATAGTGTTCAAACATCCCCCCCCCCTTCGACTATAAGAATCTTTTGATTTTACCTTTTAGTAACAATCTTGCTCAAGTTCCCCATATTCTTAAAACATGGAATATTAAAGTTGTGTTTAATCATCCCAAGACCTGTAAGAAGTTAATAATACAAAATTCACCTCTTGACTCAGTGGGTTGCATATACAGGATCCCTTGCAGAGATTGAGAAAGGTATTATCTTGGACAAACAGGCAAAGAACTCGCAACTAGGGTCAAGCAACACAAGTACAGTGTAAAAACAGCACAAGAGTCTAGTGCGCTGTTTATCCATATGAGAGATTTCGATCATCGTATCGATTGGACCAATGCCTCTTCTATCATAAATTGTGATTCATTTGCCAAAATGATAAAAAGTTCTGAAGGATCTAATATTAATATTAGCTATTGTATGTTTAAATTAGATAATTTTATCATTGACAAAATTTGTAATCAAATTAAATCATTACAAAAATGATTTAATTGTAAGTGTTCAATGTTTGTGACATTTTCTCCATGTGTTATGTCCGTTCCTTTCCCAGTTTATTGTATTACCTCTTATATACCTATGTGACAATTTTCTTTGTTGTAATCCCCTGAAGATGTGAAATATCACGAAAGCGCTTGGGAATTCTAGTTTTCTTTTCCGTTTTTTCCCTGTGGTTATCAGCAATATTTATGCATTTATCTATGTATTCATCTATGTATTTATTTATAAGTTTATTTATTCATTTATTTACTCATATGTTGTTAGTTGTCTATTCATATATTCATTTATTCATTCATTCATTATTTGTATATTTATGTATTTATTTATCTATTTGTCTTCATTTATCTATTTGATAAGGTTTGTCGAAGGCCAAAGACCATCTTATAAACGAAATCCAGTAATACTTTTCTTTGCAATTTGGTCCAAAACTGTTAACGAGATTGCCATTTTAATTTCCTTCTCACTGAAAACTTTCTACCCAAGTTTTAATTTGGTTTACGCCGTAGTGATGTGCCTTAAGCTCAGCGATGGAACTTTTAATTATTGGTAATGAATATGTATTACCTCTGAATCTCGAGGTTTTAGGGGAAAACGTACATGTGTACGCATATATGGTAAAGATGGTGCACACGCATTTCTGTGTATGTATGCAGAGATGGAAATTTGCATTTATCCTTTCTTTATTTTTAGTGGAGACTACTCTCCAATCGGAAAAGATTACCAAGTACCTCTGGTCCGTAAGGGTGTTACTAAAGTCCCTTAGACACTGACTACATAATACAAGGAGCCAATGTCCATATGCGGTATATGTTTAGTATTCAGATTTTCTTTGTACCTGCCTATAGACGTGGCTTCATATATACTAACAATTAGTTGGTTCAAATTGGTCCACTAGTGCAGTGGTCCACACCCAGTGATCCGTGGACCCCTATGGGTCGAAAGAGGACCATAAACTAATGACTAATATCTGTGCGCTACAAGGAGTCCGTTCAGAGTGCGTCGTAATTTACTATTAACCATTTTTCCAAATCAGCCTACATTCCTCACTCTCTTATTTCCCAATTACTGGATATACAATTTGAGATTGTTTATATATATATATATATATATATATATATATATATATATATATATATATATATATATATATATATGAAAGAAAGCTATATAGATGAATATCGGTTTTTAGGAATATAACAACAATTTGGATAAACTCTATGACACGTGGCACTGGCGCTTTTTCCCTCTGTTGCCACGCTTAGATGTCACAGATGAGACAGGTGGGATAGGGTACAGGAAATTGTTGTTATAATCCTAAAACATTATACTCATGGGACTATACAGCTTCCTTTACTATATATATATATATATATATGTATATATATATATATATATATATATATATGTATTTGCGTATATATATATATATGTATGTATATATGTATATGTATATATGTATATGTATATATATGTATATATATGTATATGTATATATATATGTATATGTATATATATGTATATATATATGTATATATATATATATATATATATATGTGTGTGTACATATATATGTATATATATATATATATATATATTACATCTTGACAGGTTGTGAGAGAGGCAGAGGGGAAAACACACAAATAGAACGATTCTTTCTGAAGAAGCACCATAGTGCGAAACTAGTTAAAGAATAAACTCTCGTTCCATTTGTGTGTTTTCCCCTCTGCCTCTCATATATATATATATACATATATATATACATATATATATATATATATATATATATATATATATAAATGTTGCAGAAAAGGTTAGACAATTTAGTGGAAAAGGTAGTAGAGAAACGCAGGATAGAGTAGGAACACTATATTACTGACGTTTCGACTACAAGTCTTCTTTAGAGTGACAGACAACGTTCATTAACAGTATATGTACTCTCGTTGTGGATCATACCGCTAGGCGTCGTAGAACGGAGCACGCTGATTGGTCCGTTCCTCCTTATGTATATATATGTATATATATATATATATATGTATATATATATATATATATATGTATATATATATATATACATTATATCTATAATTTTTTTTTTTTTTTTTGTGATTTCCATTTGGTAGCGACATGGTCTCCAGGGAGCCAGCGCATAATTTTTCCACCTCGTACTCTATATCAACAACGACACTCGTCTTCAATCCTCACTGTCTCTGCAATCTTCCTCTACGCTTAAACGCGCCGCCGATTTGTGACGACCTTAATCCTCTTTCGGCTTTTGTGAGCGATTTTTTAAGTCTGAATGTATCTATGACGAGATTATAAACGATTCACTTCAATTCACTCGGACTTTCGATGCACACGTTTTATATGTATATGCAGAGATTTTGTCCATGAAAATGTTTTTGTTTTTTCCAGTTTGATGTCGGTGTGGTTTGTAAACTGCGGGTTAATCCTGAATGTCACTTTTGAATAATGTTTGTTTCCACCTCTGATGTGTCTATTCTATATGGAATAGACATTTACTACAATTTATGTATGTAATGAAGTCTCTAATATGATGAGATGCTTTGACAAGTGAAGTTCCAAGAAATATATAAATGAATAAATAGGTAAATAAAATAAAAAATATAATGAGAAATAGATAAAATGAATGAATAAAACCATGATTAAATTAATTAAACGAATAAAATAAACATTGAATAAATAAGTAAATAAATAAAACATAAACAAAAATAAAATAAATTTGTAAAGGGATTTTCTTTTTAATCTATTTTTTTTTTTTTTTTTTAGCATTCTGCATCGCAGTTACAAATGTATTCACAGCCTGTGCCCGACATAGCAAAGCAATCCTGTTGAGCTTGGAAGACTCACAATATGGCAATAGTCCTTGTTTTTGAAAAAGAAATTGGAAATGTGACATAAATCTGTTTCAGATCCAATTTTACGAGTTTATTATTGTTTATGAGTTCCAACCAGCTCCCAATTCATCCCTCTAGCGTTGTATTCTCCCCTCAATGAGCGATTCATTCTCAATAAAAGAAGTAAATGGTCTCTAGGGAACAGCAACCAATAAGCATCGAACCTCTTGTACGATCACGAGATTAATGTGCTCAGGAATATAGTCACTGTATTCTACTTTTCCTTCTCTAGAACAGTCCAAGATTTACTGTACGCACATATGTATGCATATATGCTTGTTTGTATGTATGCTTGTATTTTATATGCATGTATGTATGCATGCTATCCTTGTATATATGTATGCTTCTACATATGTATGTTTATGCATCTATGCACAGTATTGTGTATATTTGTATATGTCTATGTACGTATGTACGTTCGTATATATGTATGTGTTGCAAGATGATTGAAGGGAATATTCAATCCTTTAGATGTCTTGCGTGCACACGCTTGCACGCACACATTAGCTACAGGCGGTAACGTCCGACGTCTCCAAAGAACTCCCACGGGACTACCTATTATATTTGATCTCACAGCGGTCATTTAGGCCGAGCGTGTTTGACCTCACCGCAGGCAATTGGGCCGAGCGTCTGGACACCTGCGTCTGACATTGCCAACAGCCAAAAGTCATATATACGACCAACATATTTTAATGTGTTCCCATTGCTTGTAAATAAATCACCCATGCATAAATATTGAGTGTCCATAATCAGTTCATGTATTGTACATTGTAGAAGTAGAGTAGACGTAGATAGTAGAGAGTAAATTATATATAGCTCCCTGTTGTGGCGACAGCCACCATGTGTATGTAAATAATACCATTGGCAACCGCCAACAAACCGATAGTCTTAACGCCTCCAAACTCAATGTAGATCACAAGCATAAATCTATATCTGTATTGTATGTATGTATATATGTACGTATGTATGTTTGTATGTATCTCTGTATGTGTGGATATATGTATATACGTATGTATGTGTGTATATATGAAGTTTAAGTTCTGGTGTTTATGCAAAACTAATTCTAAAAATGTCGACATTTTACGGCATCACATTGTCCTGACATTTTATACAAATGAAATTTACGTAAAGACAAGTCCTCATTTTGGTTGCATAAAATATCATTACAGGAGGAGAAGAAGTGAAAAAAGAATTGTAAATTGGATTTAGCAAACACGAAGACCTGGAGTCGGCCACTCAGCCTCCGAGTACTTACAGAGACTCTTAATTAAGAATATTCATAAGAGGAGGGATCAAGACGCTGGGTCCTTCCGGCGAGGGGAAGGGTCGGGTAGGGTGGACGAGGGGCCGGGAGGTGTGTGCAGAAAAACAATGGACCACTGGGGATGTGCATGTATCTATTGTTCGGTGTGTACACACCAGATGGACATGGAACTGCCTAGTGTAGGCCTTACGGTCTCTTACAGTCTCCTTCATTTTTTTATGTTCTTTTGATGCTTTCAGTTTGTAAGAAAATGGGTAGACACGTATGTACACATGCGCACGCACGCACACACACACACACACACACACACACACACACACACACACACACACACACACACACACACACACACACACACACACACACACACACACACACACACACACACACACACACACACACACACACACACACACACACACACACACACACACATTCCGGCTCGATCGTGTGATAGTACTGCGATCGACCGCTATTTCAGCGATTCGAGTTCGACTCCCGCCAAGGGCTGAAAACTTCAGCATCGTAGCATTGTGTGTCGGCACTCCAACTCGGGTAAGCAAGAAATTGGGGTGTGTGTGTGCGTAAGGTCACGGCATTACCCATAGATCGGACCATATATGAGCTCTGAGGTCTCCAAGACGGTAACCTGGTATGGTAACCGGGTTGAGAGATTCCGGGTTGATTTCCCTAAAAGGGTAGGGGGAGGGGGAGGGGGTGGTCATAATACAGAGGGGGACGTTGGAGCTGTTTCGAGGGTATTAATTTGCTGTGGTGGCCAACGTTACAGTATTTATTCTGTTTGACGCAGGCCGAGGTGTCATCGTACAGATAGAAAGAGAGAGAGAGATGGTTAAGAAAGGCTATACTGGCCATGGCCTGGGCCCGTGCCATAGTTTGCATTGTTCTATACTTTGACATTCGTACCTTTTTCAGTTAACGAGTTTATTCCTGAACACCATTTTGAGAGAAGTGTGGATGACAGTCGCCCTTCCTTCATGATCTTATTGTCTCTGTCGCTGCTCATTTGTTATGGCGACTGAAGCTCGGAGTGTTTTATGATCACTGCAGTCGTTATCTCTTCGTCTTGATCAATATCGACATTATTATCGTTAATGACATAGTGCCACTCTGGTACTGCTTAGGCTAAATCACTTTTGCTTTCGTCGTTTCTTACGTTATTGATAGCGAAAGATGTAGCTGCAGTGTTGTTGTTGTTGTTGTTGTTGTTAGTATGACCACAGTCATCATGGGTATTAATCGTTATTTTCATATAAATGAATCGGTGAGTCCGTTATTTCATCTTCGCGCGCGCGTGTGTGTATGTGTATGTGTGTGTTTGTGTGTTAGGTCACCGCATTACCCATAGATTGGGCCATATATGACCTTTGAGCTCTCATCCGTGAGGGTTATCGCTGTCAATCAGGAGTCCATCACGTGATCCAAGACTATGTTGAAGCTCATGTATGGCCCATACTCATACACATACACATATACATACACATGTACATATGTACATTCATATACATACCCACATGCACATCAATATATGTGTACACATGCACATAAATATATGTGTACACATGCACATAAACATATGTATTCACATACACAATCAAATGTATGTACACACATATGGATATACACATGAATGCATATACACACGTACATATGCATATACGCGCACTCGTAAATACGCACATACCCATATGTATACACATACACAATCAAATGTATGTACACACATATGGATACACACAAGAATACATATACAAACGTACATATGCATATACGCACACTCATAAACACGCACATGCCCTTATCCACATACGCTTGCAGAAATACATACACATATGCATGTATAAATACATAAACATAGGCATAAATATGTACACACACACACACACACACACACACACACACACACATATAAGTATGTATAAATATATATATATATATATATATATATGTATATGTATATATATATACATATCTCCACATATCACCTGTGTTGACAGTTCTGGCAGCAAGGCATACTTAAATCGCCTTAAGCTATTTATCTGTCGCATTATTTGAGTGATGTGATTTGTCCGCGATATATATCTCACACACACACACACACACACACACACACACACACACACACACACACACACACACACACACACACACACACACACACACACACACACACACACACACACACACGGAAGACGATAAAGGGTATCAGCTTATAAACACGTATTCATTTAATCATAAATATTCATTCGTATGTATAGACGGAAGCGAGGCTTTTTCCTCGAATCTATTGAGAACACGTGTGATTCTTTACAGAATAAATGCAGATATGTATTTACAGTGCACACACACACACACACACACGCACACACACACACACACACACACACACACACACACACACACACACACACACACACACACACACACACACATTTTTATATTTCAGTTTCTTATATTTTTTTCTTAAAGATAACTGTTCATTTCTGAAAATAAATCTTATTTTGAACGGCCCTATCTCCTCTGGTTTACGAAATAGGTAGATGATGCTTCTCCTTTACTCGGGAGAAGGAGGAGGAGGAGGAGGGGGAGGAGAAGTGGGAGGAGAGGAGGACGAGGATGAGGATGTGGAAGAGATGGAAGAGGAGGAAGAGAAAAAGAGGGAAAAAAAAGGAAGAGGAAGAGGAGGAGGAGGAGGAAAAGTAGGAGGAGGAGGTGGATGATGATGAGGAGGGGGATGAGTAAGAGGAAGAGGAGGATGGGGATGAGGAGGGGAGGAGGGTAGGACGAGGAGGAGGTTGAAGAAGAGGTGGAAGAGGAGGAGGAAGAGGAGAAAAAGAGGGGAGAGGAGGAAGAGAGGGAGGAGGGGAAGAGGAAGAGGAGGAGGAAGAGGAAGAGGAGAGGGAAGGAAGAGAGGGAAGAGGAAGAGGAGGAAAGGGAATAGGAAGAGGGTGAGAAGGAGATAAGAGGAGGAGGAAGAAAAGGAGAGGGAAGAGGAAGTGGAAGAGGAGGAGGGGGAGGAGGAGTAGGATGAGGAGGAGGAGGGGCCAGTGGTGATATCATTATTGCCCTTGCGATGGATTTTGTCCGTGGGATGTTGATTGCGCAAATGTCTCATCCTCATCCTCTTCTTCCTCTTCCTCCTCTTCCTCCTCCTCTTCCTCCTCCTCCTCTGTTCCAGTAGCATGATTGTACCGATGTGACTCCAGATATTTTTTCACTGCAATTAATGTAAGATTAGTTTAAGAAAAAAATGCTTAGGAGAATGGATAGCTTTTGTGGGAGAAAGCTGCAATGATGACTTCTTGGTAGTGTCTGGGTGGATCAATGATACATGGACTTAAAAAAGCCCTAAGAAGGAGACCACTGATGGGAAGGGGGGGGGGGGAGACGTGGGGGAAGGGGGGGGAGACGGTTCATTCTCCCTGTTTTTCTTTCCGTCCCTGTCTCTTCCTCCCTACCTATACCTCCCTGTCAATCTTTCCTCTCCGTCTCTCTCTCACCCTCCCTCTCTTTCTAATCCTCCCTGTCTCTCTCTCCTCCCTGTCTCTCTCTTTCCTTCCTGTCTCTCTCTTTCCTTCCTGTCTCTCTCTTTCCTTCCTGTCTTTCTATCCTTCCTTGTCTCTCTCTCTCTCTCTCCCTCCCTGTCTCTCTTTTCCTCCCTGTATCTTTCTCCCTCTCTGTATCTCTCTCACTCCCTGTCTCTCTTTCCCTCCCTGTATTTCTCTTTCTCCCTGTCTCTCTCTCATTCCCTGTCTTTCTCCCCCTCATCTTCTCTCTCTTCCCTGTCTCTTTCTCACCCTCCCTGTCTCTCCCTCCCTCCCTGTCTCTTTCTCCTTCCTGTCTCTCTCTCCCTACCTGCCTCTCTCTCTCTCTTTCTTTCTCTCTCTCTCTCTCTCTCTCTCTCTCTCTCTCTCTCTCTCTCTCTCTCTCTCTCTCTCTCTCTCTCTCTCTCTCTCTCTCTGTCTATCTCTTCATTCCTGTCTCTCTCTCCCTCCCTGTCTCTCCTTCCCTGTCTTTCTATACCCCTCCATCTCTCTAACCCTCCCTGTCTCTCTCTCTCTGCGTCTCTCCTTACCTGATTCTCTCCCCTACCTGTCTCTCCTCTGTCTCTCTCTCTCTCTCCCAGTCTCTTTCCGTCCCTGTCTCTCCCTCTCCCTCCCTGTCTCTCTTTCCCTCCCTTCCCTTTATCCCCCTACCTGTTTTTCTCCCTCCCTGTCTCTCTCTCTCTCTTTCCTGTCTCTCCGCCCTGTCTCTATCTCCTCCCTTTCTCTCTCCTCCCTGTCTCTCTCCCTCCCTGTTTCTATCTCCCTCCGTCTATCTCTCCCTGTCTCTCTTCCTACCTGTCTCTCTCTCTCTCCCTCACTGTCTCTCTCTCCTTCCCTGTCTTTCTCTACCTCCCTGTGCCTCCCTCCCTAAATCTCTCTCTCTCTCTCTCTCTCTCTCTCTCTCTCTCTCTCTCTCTCTCTCTCACTGTCTCTCTCCTCCCTGTCTCTTTCTTCTTCCTGTCTCTATCTCCCTCCCTGTTTCTCTATCTCTCTCCCTACCTGTCTCTCTCTTTCACTACCTGTCTCTCTCTTTCCCCCTCACTATCTCTCTCCTCCCTGTCTCTTCCTCCCAGTCTCTCTCTCTCCCTCCCTGTCTCTCTCTCCCTTCCTGTCTCTCTCTCCCTACCTGCTTCTCTCTCTCCCTCCCTGTCTCTCTCTCCCTCTCTGTCTCTCCCAACCTGTCTCTCACTCCCAGTCTCTCTCTCCCTGTCTTTCTCTCTCCCTCTCTGTCTCTCTCTCCCAGCCTGTCTCTCTCTCCCTCCCTGTCTCTCTCTCCCTCTCTGTCTCTCTCTCCCTCTCTGTGTCTCTCTCCCAACCTGTCTCTCTCTCACTCCCTGTCTCTCTCTCCCTTTCTGTCTCTCTCCCAACCTGTCTCTCTCTCCCTCTCTGTGTCTCTCTCCTAACCTGTCTCTTTCTCACTCCCTTCTCTCTCTCCCTTCTGGTCTCTCTCTCCTCCCTGTCTCTCTCTCTCTCTCCTCTCTCTCTCTCTCTCTCTCTCTCTCTCTCTCTCTCTCTCTCTCTCTCTCTCTCTCTCTCTCTCTCTCTCTCTCTCTCTCTCTCTCTCTCTCTCTCTCTCTCTCTCTCTCTCTCTCTCTCTCTCTCTCTCTCTCTCTCTCTCTCTCTCTCTCTCTCTCCCTTCGCCTTTTATGAGAAGCGAGTGGCGATTGATCTCTTCGGAAGGAAATATAAGGACTGTTGCCTGTGTTGTGTTAGGAGGAGGAGGAAGACGAAGAAGAGGAGGAGGAAGAAAAAGACGAAGAAGAAGTGGAGGAGGAGGAGGAGGAGGAGAAGAAGACGAGGCAGAAGGAGAGAAGGAGGAGAAAATGGTGTAGAAGAGAGGGGAAACAGAAGGAAAAGAGGAGGAGGAGGAGGAAAACGAAGGAGGAAAGATAAGAAAGAAGAATAAAAGGAATATATGGAGGAGGGAGAAGAAAGCGAGGCAGAGGGGAAGGAGGAGAAAGAGGGAAAGAAAGGGGGGAAAGGAAAAGAGGAGGAAAAGGAGGAAGAATGTGAGGGATAAGAATAGGAAGAGGAAGAAAGAAAAGAAAGAAGATGAAAAAGAGAAGATGGAGGAGGAGAAAGAGGGGGAGAAGGGGGGAAAGAGGAAGAATGTGAGGAATGAGAAAAAGAAGAAGAGGAGTAGGAGGAAAAAGGAAGAGAAGGGAAGAAAAGATAAAAGAAGAAGAGGACATGGAGGAGAAAGAAGAAGGAGAGGTAGAGAGGGAGGAGAAGGAGAAGGAAGAAGGGAAAGAAGAGGAGGAAATGGTGGAGGAAAAGAGGGTGAAAGAAGAGAATGATATTAGGAGGAGGAAGAGGAGAAGTAGAGGGGCAAGGAAAGGAAAAGATGAAGAAGAGGGGAAGGAATGGGGAGGAGAAGACGAGGAAGAGAAGGAAAAGGAGGAGGAAGAGGAGGAGCTATGAGATGTTGCAGAAGAGCAAAGAAGAGAAATTTGGTTAGGGGGGGGGGGAGAAGATTATTCAGATTTCTTCACCAAAGTATTGTGGGTCTGAAATCTCGTAAAATCCCAAAATATGAAGACATATAATTTTTAACTTTATTGTGATTGTTAGAAATATAATAAACATATGACATTTATATGTAACCACACTTGTGTCTGTTACTGTATATATATATACATATATATATATATATATATATATATATATATACGAGTATATGTATGTGTGTGTGTATGTGTATTTTTGTATATATATATATATATATATATTCTATATCATATATATTATATTATATATATTTATATATATATTTTATATAATATTTGTCAGAATATAACTAATTGCGTGGAGCGGTGCTGTGTGTGTGTATGTATGTATATATACACACGACTTACAACGTTGAGATGGTCCTCTTCCACGTCCTCCTTTCAAGACCACCTCCCCAGGCAAGATGGTGTATAACTGATTTATTCTTTAAACATCTCTTTACTTAAAAAAAAATTAAATTGAATATGGACAAAGTGAAGAGCATTAGCCTATGAAATAAACACATCTTTTATTTAGAACGTTCTTGTTGGATTTTGATTGTTCATTTATTGTATTCTCAAAACATATACACACGAGGTACCTGTGTGTGTTTCACAAATATGTACATCTTGTAATGTACACATGTACACGCACGTGTTGGGTCTATCATACTAAGAAGATTCGATCACCGTGTAGAATGGTACATCATCATCAATGAAAAATGTTTTCTTCATACATAAACTCACTTCATCGACTGTGTACGTCCAAATTTTCATATGCGGTGAAATCCCAGGATCAACAAATGCTACGATATTATAGTCTTAGAGAAAAATACTTTGATGTATGAACATTGAAAAGTGGTCGAAATCGAAAAAAAAACAATATCGTGTTTTGAACGCATTGATGTACCTAGGAAGGTAAGATGAAATGAGTCTTTTATATTGATTGAAAACCAAAAGAGATCAAATACGTTTATTTGTAGTGAATGCGGTGAAAGTAAGTTGATGCTTAGCACATTTCTGTAAAATCATCCTTGAAGGTGAAGCGACACAGAATGTGTGTGTGTGTGTGTGTGTGTGTGTGTGTGTGTGTGTGTGTGTGTGTGTGTGTGTGTGTGTGTGTGCGCGCGCTCAATGCTACAGCTCTCCTCTTTGCCTGCCTTCACTCCTTCCTTCCTTCCCTCCTTCCTTCCTTTCCCACTTCCTTCGTTTCTTCCTCCTTCCCTTCCTCCCTCCTTCCTTCCTTCCCTCCTTCCTTCCTTTCCCCCTTCCTTAGTTTCTTCCTCCTTCCCTTCCTCCCTTATTCCTTCCTTCATTCCCTCCATCCTTCCATCCTCTCTTCATTCCTTCCCTCTCCTTCCCTCCTTCCCTCTCCTTCCCTCCTTCCTTTCTTCCTTCCCTCCCTCCTTCCCTCCTTCATTCCTACCCTCCTTCCCTCCTTCCCTCTCCTTCCTTCCTTCCATCCTTCCGTCCCTCCTTCTTTCCCTCTCCTTCCCTCCCTCCCTCCCTCCCTCCCTCTTTCCTTCCACCCTTCCTTCCCTACTTCCTTCCTCCCTCCCTTCCTTCCCTCCTTCCTTCCTCCCTCCCTTCCTTCCCTCCTTCCTTCCTTCCCTTCCTTCCTTCCCTCCTTCCCTCCTTATTTCCTTATCCCTTTCCCTCCTTCCTTTCTTCCTTTCTTCCATCCCTCCTTCCTTCCTTCCTTCCTTCCTCTCCTCTTTCCTTCACTCCTTCCTTCCTTCTTCTCCTCTTTCCTTCACTCCTTCCTTCACTCCTTCTTTCCTTCCCTACTTCCTTCCTTCCTTCCCTCCTTCCTTCCCTCCTTCCTTCCTTCCCTTCTTCCTCCCTTCCCTACTTCCTTCCTTCCCTCCTTCCTTCCTTCTCTCCTTCCTTCCCTCCCTTCCTTCCTTCCTTCCTTCCCTCCTTCCTCCCTTCCCTCCTTCTTTCCTTCCCTACTTCCTTTCATCCTTCCTTCCTTTCTTCCTCCCTTCCTTCCCTTCTTCCTCCCTTCCCTACTTCCTTCCTTCCCTCCTTCCTTCCTTCTCTCCGTCCTTCCCTCCCTTCCTTCCTTCCTTCCTTCCCTCCTTCCTCCCTTCCCTCCTTCTTTCCTTCCCTACTTCCTTCCTTCCCTCCTTCCTTCCTTCTCTCCTTTCTTCCCTCCCTTCCCTCCTTCCTTCCTTCCCTCCTTCCTTCCGCCCTCCCTTCCTTCCCTCCTTTCCTTCCTCCCCTCGTTCTCTCCCTCCCTCCTTGCCTCCCTCCTTCCTTCCTTCCCTCCTTCCTTCCTTCCCTCCTTCCCTCATGATACCTTCCTTCATGTTGACCTTCCTTCGTGGCAAGCGACAGAAGACTCAGGTTTGTTGACTTTACCATAACAAAGGAAGGGGAAGAAGCTTTCTTTCGAAAACCCCTTTTTCTTTTTTTTACTTTCTCGTCAAATGTCTCATAAAGTATTCGTGAGCACAAGAACAGATGAAAATCTGAGTCTGTGAGACCCCCACCCCCATCCCCTCCCACCTCTCTTTCAATTATTCACAAGTAAAGTCAAGATCTGTAGTATAGTACTGTGGAGGTTAAAGTAACCAATGGAATAGTGATAGCGGGTTTATGTTTAAGTTAACCACAGGATCTCTCTCTCTCTCTCTCTCTCTCTCTCTCTCTCTCTCTCTCTCTCTCTCTCTCTCTCTCTCTCTCTCTCTCTCTCTCTCTCTCTCTTTCTCTCTCTTTCTCTTTCTCTCTCTTTCTTTTTCTCTGCCTCTGTATCTCTCTGTATATATCTCTCGCACTCTCTCTGTCTCTCTCTCTCTTTGTCTCTCTCTCTCTGTCTATCTCTCTCTCTCTATCTCTGTCTCTGTCTCTCTCTGTCTCTCTCTCCTTCTCTTTCACACGCACGCGCACGCACATACACACACGCACACACACACACACACACACACACACACACACACACACACACACACACACACACACACACACACACACACACACACCTTGTCTCTTCATATATTTTTCTTCCTGCCCTTTACACAATCCAGCACAGGGGTTGTATCGTTCCACGGTAGATAGGCCGGTGGTTCTGCAGTGCACCTTCAGTGATGCACACTCTCACCCTGACCTTCACTTTGCTCCACTTTATTTCAAGGTTAACAGTGTCAGAAGTTGCGGGGAACGGCCAAGGCAGTTTGAAGGTTCTTCAGGAAGAGACTGGGACGGGGAAGGAGAAGAATGACCACCATGGAATGATGAGGGTGGGAAGGGAGTTGGGGGGGGGGATGGGGTAATGGGATTTGGTGGAGGACACAGTGGGAGTGGGAGGGAGGGAATTAGGGAGTAGATGGGAGTATACTGAGTGAAGAGGTTGGAGGCAACGGGACGGTGGGGAAGGAAAGTCTGGAATGGGAGTTGTGGAAAGGGAGTGAAGGAGGTGGGAGCGGAAGTGTAGATGAGTAGCTTAGGGCAGAGAAGAATGTGGGTAGAAGGCCTGTTGTTGTTATTATTATCAATTATTATTATCATCATTATTATTATCATTATTGCTATTATTATTATCATTATTATTAACGTTATTATTATTGTTATTATTATTATTATTATCATTATTATTATTATTATCTTTATTATTACTATTATTATTTAATTTTTTTTTTACTTGTGTGTTTACTTGTCTTATTAGATTG
>NC_134800.1:43721844-43726844 GCF_046742065.1 Oratosquilla oratoria
GAAAAGGCATAAAATCACTCCCACCCATTCCATCCCTGAATACACTCCACACCCCTCCAACCTCCCTCTTATCTGAGCACCTCCTGGATGACGGGTCATCCCTGCACCTTGTCCACTGCCCTGGGTCAGAAGCAGTGTCGCAAGACACAGCACATCCACAGCAACGCCGCTTCATTAAATCGGCGACCCCCCC
This sequence comes from Oratosquilla oratoria, assembly GCF_046742065.1. Lineage (NCBI taxonomy): Eukaryota > Metazoa > Arthropoda > Malacostraca > Stomatopoda > Squillidae > Oratosquilla > Oratosquilla oratoria. Next base: position 43,722,038 of record NC_134800.1, read on the forward strand.
TCTCCGTCCCCCCATGCATAAAAGGAGAAGACGGGGAGAAATCCCTTCGGGCTGCGTCAAATTTTGCTCACACATACTACCTCACCCCCCATCCCCCCGCCCATTCCACCACATGCATCACAACATCATCCAGATACAACCATTCTCCATTCACCCCTGTCTTCTGTCCTCTCCCGTCCTTCCTCAACAGACATTCCCCTCTTTCCCAAAGCCCCCTTCACCCCATCCATCCACCTCATCCTAGGACGTCCCCTCATGTTCACTCCCTCCACATCTGCCTTCCATACCTCTTTTACTAGTCTTTCTTCACTCATTCTTTTCATGTGTCCAAACCATCCTAATACTCTTTCATCAACCCTATCTCCCAACTCCCTTTCCACCCCGTTCTTCTCCTCACCCCCTCATTTCTCACTCTAGCCTAGTAACCCCCATCATACTTCTCAGACACCTCATCTCAAACACATTCAAACTCCTTCTCTCTTCCTCTCTTATGTTCCAAGTTTCTGCCCCGTACAGTGCTGTTGACTCCTTCATACAGTCTCCTCTTAGCATCCATTTCCAAATTTCTATTCCTCATTACACTCTTTAATCCGCCAAGGCATTCACTCGCTTCTCTCAATCTACATTCTACCTCCACCTTCACTCCACCTTTTCCTGCCACATTTGCACCCAGTATCTAAAACTATCCACTTCCTCCAGTCGCTCTCCCTTAATGCTCACTTCCAGTCTACTGCCACTTTCACCCCTTGTACATCTCATCACCTTACTTTTACCCACATTTATCTTTAGCTTTCTTCTATCACATACTCTCCCAAACTCTGTCACCAACTTCCTCAATCCCTCCTCCGATCCTGCCATAAGCGCAGTGTCGTCAGCAAACAACAGCTGGCTCACCTCCACACTTTTCTCCATTTTCTTTAACCATCTCCAATCCCTGACCCACTACCCTTGCATTTACCTCTCGCATTACCCCACCCATGTATAAGTTGAACAGCCAGGGCGAAATAACGCATCCTTGACGAAGTCCCACCTTTACCCCGAACCACTCACTCTCTCCATTTCTAATCCTGACACAAGCTCTACTACTCTCATAAAAACTCTTGACAGCTCCCAGAAGCTTTCCTCCTATCCCATATATCTGCATAAACTCCCACAGTGCCTTTCTGTCTACCCTATCGTAAGCCTTTTCCAGATCCATAAAAGCCCAAAAAACATCCTTCCCCTTTCCTATAGCTTTCTCACATATTTGTCTTACCACGAAGATCTGATCTACACAACCTCTACCCGTCCTAAATCCACACTGTTCCTCACCAATTACTCCCTCTGTTCCTCTCCTAATCCTCTCAATCAAGATCCTCCCATAAGCCTTCCCAACCACACTTAACAAGCTGATCCCTCTGAAACTACTACATTCACACTTGTCCCCTTTTCCCTTGTAAAGTGGAACTATACAGGCACTCCTCCAGTCCTCCGGCACTCTACCCTCTCTCCAGCAAACATTAAATAACCTCACCAGCCAGTCCACCATCACTGTACCTACTTTTTTTTAGACATTCTGCATGTCATCCATCCAGACCAGGTGCCTTACCTGCTTTCATCATTTTAACAACTGCCTTCACTTCATCCTTCCTTATTTCTCCTCCATTTTCCTCACTCATCAATCTCATTTTCTTAGCATTTTACACTGCAACTATCTTTCCCTCCCTATCCTCCTTCACATTTAGCAACTCCCTAAAATATTCTGCCCATCTTCCCCTTACTGCCTTCTCTTCCATTATCATCTCTCCATCTGCACCTTTTACCTTTTCTTCTCTACTTGATTCGCCTCCTCTTCCTCTCTTAATTTCTTTCCAAAACATCTTTTTATTACTTTCAAAATTTTCTGTCATACTCTTACCCCACCTCACATCTGCTCTCCTCTTTGCCTCCTTTAGCTTTTGCTTTACTTCTCTTTTATTTTCTTTGTACCTCTCATATGACTCCCTCGTCCTATTTTGTAACCAATCTGTGAAAGCTCGCTTCTTCTCTTCTACAACCTTCTTTGTTTCCTCATCCCACCATTCACTACCCTTCCTTCTATTTCCTCCTGTCCTTCTTGTTCCACACACCATCCTTGCAGATTTTGTGACTCTCTCCTTGAACCATCCCCATTCCTCCTCCACACCTACCTCTACTTTATCCTTCACTCCCTCCCACTCCTCCTTCAGCTTCTTCTTGTACTCCTTCTCCTTTTCCTTTTCACTCTAAGAACCTCCCTAACTTTTGTCCCTTTCCTCTTTCTCCATCTATCCTCCACTCTCAACTTACCTTCCACCAAAAAATGATCTGATATTCCCCCACCCTCTTCCCTTAGCACATGTACATCCTTAACTCTTCCTATCATAGTCCTATTTACCACTACATAATCCATCAACGCCCTATCTACCACCCTTCCATCCACCACCCTCTCCCATGTGTACTTATGCTTGACTTTCTTCCGAAACACTGTATTTGCTATCATCAAGTCTCTTTCTAGACACATTTCCACCATCAACTCTCCACTACGATTCTTTCCTGGAACTCCACATTTCCCAACCACTCCATCAATTGGACCATATACATATATACATATACATATATGTATACATACATATACACACACATGTATATACATATATATATATATATATATCTATATATATACATATACATATACATATACATATATAAATATATATAGAGAGAGAGAGAGAGAGAGAAGAGAGAGAGATATAGTTAGATAGAGATAGAGAAAGAGAGAGAGAGAGGTAGGGAGGGACAGCAGCCAGGGGTCTGGTCATCTCAAGTATCCTGCATGGAGATAAATCTCATGAGGAGGTAGGGGGGTTGCCGCCGCCAAGGACGACAGGACAAAGGGAAGGAAGGAAAGAGAGGAGGAAGAGGCACGGGTGGCGCGAAGAAGGGGAAGAATGGGGAAGAGGAGGAAAGGGAAGGGAAGAGTCATAGAGGAGAGGGGAGAGAAAAGGAGGGGACGTGATGATGTAAGGGTGATGGGGGGAGGGAATGGGAGGGGACGTGGTGATGCAAAGGTGAGGGGAGGGGAAAGAATGGGAAGGGTGAAGGGGAGGGGAGAAAATGGGAGGGGAAAGGGTGAGGGTGAGGGGAGAGAATGGGAGGGAATGTGATGGTGAAAGGGTGAGGGGAGGACAAGAGGAAGGGGGAGAAATGAGGGACAAGAGGGGAGATGGTGAAGGGAGGGGAAAGTGAGGAGGAGGGCACGGATGAGGGGGAGGGTTGAGGGGGGGAAAGGGAGGGTAAGCTGAGCTGAGGGGAGTGGAAAAATAGAGAGGAGGGAGAGGAGAGGGGGAGGGGAGAGAGAGGAGGTGGTGGGGAGCCAGGTAATTGGCAATAGGATCGGGAAAAAGGTGGATTGGAGGAGCAGGAGTAGAAGAGAAGAAGAGGAGGAGGAGGAGGTGGAGGAAGAGGAGGAGGAAGAGAAGGAGGAAAAGAGGAGGAGGAGAGGACGAAGAGGAAGAGGAAGAAAAGGAGGAAGAAGAAGAGAATGAGGAGAAAGTGGATGAGGAAGATGAATAGAAGGAAAAGGAGGAGGAAGAAGAGTAAGAAGAGGAAGAGGAGGAGGAGGAGGAGGAAGGAGGAGGAGGAAGAGGAAGAAGAATAAGAGGAGGAGGAAGAGGAGGAGGTGGAAAAGGAGGAAAAGGAGATGGAGGAAGACGAGGAGGAGGAGGAGGAGGAGGAGGAAAAGAGGAGGAAAAGGAGGAGGAGAGGACGAAGAGGAAGAGGAAGAGAAGAGGAGGAGAAGAAGAGGAGAAGGGGGAGAGGAAGAGGAGGACGAGGAAGAAGAGGAGGAGGAGGAAGAGGAGGAGATGGAGGAAGACGAGGAGGAGGAGGAAAAGAGGAGGAAAAGGAGGAGGAGAGGACGAAGAGGAAGAGGAAGAGAAGAGGAGGAGAAGAAGAGGAAAAGGGGAGAGGAAGAGGAGGACGAGGAAGAAGAGGAGGAGGAGGAAGAGGAGGAGAAGGAGGAAGAAGAGGAGAGGAGGAAGAAGAGGAGAGGAGGAAAAAGAGGAAGAAGAGGAGGAGTAGAGGGAGGAGGAAGAAGAGGAGGAAGAAGAGGAGAAGGAGGGCAAGCAGAAGAGGAAAGAGGATGCCAGAGGAGTTCTTAGAAGTCGCAGCAATAAATTCATGAAGGCAGCAACAGCGAGAACAATAACAACAACATTAACATCAATGAGAGCCGCAACAACAATAACAAAGACAGCAGGAGTTGAAACCAAAGTTTTCTCATGGGAAATACTTGCTTGAAGGAGAAGGAGGAGGAGAAGAAGAAGAAGAAGAAGAAAAAGTAGAAGTAGAAGAAGAAGAAGAAGAAGAAAAGAAGAAGAAAACAGGATCTGCATGACGAAAGCAATTTCTTCGATAAAAAGAAAAGAACAAAGATGACGTCATATGGTGAATCTATCCAGGTTAATGTCAGTCGATTCTCTTCGCTTTCCGGTCGGCTTTAGTGTATTAAGGAGCGACAGTGAACATGACCCCAGGATTCTAGAACAATATCCCCCCAGACAAAACCCCCCAGAACAAAATCCCCCCACCAATATCCCCCCTAGGACAAAAATCCCCTTAGGACAATATCCCCCAAGGACAAAATCCCCAAGGACAAAATCCCCCTTAGGACAATATCCCCCCCATAGAAAAAAAGGAAAGTGAAATAAATAACCAAATATAGGTTTTCGTAATCTTTATTTAACATGTGTGAGTTGCTACAAATTTCATTATACCTTATATATTCATTTATTAATATTATATACAT
>NC_134800.1:43734344-43741844 GCF_046742065.1 Oratosquilla oratoria
TATACATATATGTACATATATATATATATATATACATATATATATATATATATACATATACATTGTATCTGTCGATCTATCTATCTATCTATCTGTATATGTATATATATATATATATATATACATATATATACATCTGAATATATATATATATATATATATATATATATATATATGTATATATACATATGTTTTAATTACCCACTGTCGGAGAAACAAAGCAAAGAAACAGACGAACTGTATATTTCGACCACTACTGTGGTCCTCTTTAGCAGATAGATACAAGGTAAGATGTACAAGAATATATACAATGAGAGAGGTACAAAGTAGGAACAAGGGGAGGTGGCTCAAGTCATGTGTCCAAGGTGGGGCGGATTCGGTAATGGTAATATTGTAGCTTCAGGAGAAAGATAGTTGTATCTTTCCTCATTAAACACTTGCCAAATTTCAATACATACATACATATATACATAATATATACATATATATATATATTTATATATATATATTTGTATATATATATATATATATATATATATGTCTATATATATATACAAATAATAACATATATTTTTATATATATATTTATTTATTTATTCCTATATATATATATATATATATATATATGAATATATTATATATATATATATATATGTATGTATTGAAATTTGGCAAGTGTTTAATGAGGAAAGATTCAACTATCTTTCTCCTGAAGCTACAATTAGATTTATAAATGATTTCTGGATTGTTCCAATCTATGCGGTGATCCTTTGTTGATGTATGGAGGAAGACCGCGGAGTTGTTTTGTGCATACCTGACAGAGTTTTTGTGTTCTTTTACTCTGGTATTGAGGTCCCTACCAGTTTGACCCCAGTAGACCTTATTACAATCTTTACAAGGTAGTTTATATACTCCTGGGTTATTATCTGTTTTGGGTTTATGATGTATATTTACTACTTTATGAAAAATGTTATTAGGATAGTTGAAGACCAATTTAATTTTATCTTGTGGTAGCATGTTAGAAGCTTCGTCCAATAAATGGTTGTATGGGATCTTTATACAAGTATTGTCCCAATTGTGCTGGTTGTTTGTTTGGGAAGAGTTCTTATAGTAGCTGATTTTTGCCTTGCTAAGAGCTTTTGTCAACAACCAAGTTGGATAACCTAATTTGCTCAATTGTAAGTTTATTGTGTCTAATTCTTTATTTAAAAATTGAACGCTACAAATTCTTAATGCTCTTAAATAGAGGCCCGAAGCAACACTTAGTTTAACCCTTTCTGGATGGTAACTAAAAAAATGTAAATAGCTACCAGTATGCGTGGGCTTTCTATATACTGTAAAATCCAAATGTCTATGACTTCTGATCACTAGTATATCCAGAAAGGGAATGCTGTTGTCCTCTTCCCATTCAACTTTAAATTTTATACTAGGTGACAAATTATTAAGTTTGAAGTGAAAGTCATTAAATGGTCCCCAACTATCGTCCCAAAACGTAAAAATATCATCAACGTATCTAAACCAGATCATGTCGGGTGGTTGCTACCGGACATAAAACCACCCGACATGATCTGGTTTAGATACAGTTGGGGCAATACTTGTATAAAGATCCCATACAACCATTTATTGGACGAAGCTTCTAACATGTTACCACAAGATAAAATTAAATTGGTCTTCAACTATCCTAATAACATTTTTCATAAAGTAGTAAATATACATCATAAACCCAAAACAGATAATAACCCAGGAGTATATAAACTACCTTGTAAAGATTGTAATGAGGTCTACTGGGGTCAAACTGGTAGGGACCTCAATACCAGAGTAAAAGAACACAAAAACTCTGTCAGGTATGCACAAAACAACTCCGCGGTCTTCCTCCATACATCAACAAAGGATCACCGCATAGATTGGAACAATCCAGAAATCATTTATAAATCTAATTGTAGCTTCAGGAGAAAGATAGTTGAATCTTTCCTCATTAAACACTTGCCAAATTTCAATACATATATATATATATATATACATATATATATATATATATATTTATATATATATATATATATATATAGACATATATATATATATATATATATATATATATACATATATATATATATATATATATATATATGAATAGAAAATCAATAAAATAATGAAGAGAGGAACAAATAATAAGTCGATGAATAATCTAACAAATAGATATATAAAAAAAATTGCTTAAACAAACCAATCATGAGAGCAAAAAATTAATTAACAAACTAAGAGAAAATCGCAAACTCAAACCAGGATTTACACTGACAAACTGAGAAGAAAAAAAGAACAAAAAATTTTCTCTCTCTCTTTTCCACCTACTCCTCTATCTACCTAAATGTCTACCTCAATCTACCTAAATGTCTACCTCTACCTAAATGTCTACCTCAATCTACCGGCCTCTTACACTCTCCTTCTCTCTTTCCCTCTCTCTCCCTCCTTTTCTCTCTATTCCTTTCTCTTCCTCTCTCTTCTCTCTCTGTGTCCTTCTTTCTCTCCCCTTCCTTTTTTCTCTCCCTCCCTCTCTGTCCCCTCTCTCTTGCCCCCCCCCTCTCTCTCTCTCTCTCTGGTCGCTGCACCGTCTTGGAACTGATGCCACACTTCTTTCTCCTTCTGCCGTCCCCTAAACCGATAACGAATTATTCCTCTTCACTGACAATGACGTCACCCAATTACTGAACCGAATAAGGAATGGCTTCACCTCCCCTTCCCCCCCTTCCCCCCCTTCCCCCTCCGCCTTTTTCCTGCCCCAGTGACACATATCAGGTAAGGGTGAGAGAGAGAGAGAGAGAGAGAGAGAGAGAGAGAGAGAGAGAGAGAGAGAGAGAGAGAGAGAGAGAGAGAGAGAGAGAGAGAGAGAGAGAGAGAGAGAGAGAGAGAGAGAGAGAGAGAGAGAGAGAGAGAGAGAGATAAACAGAGAGGGGGAAAGAGAGGGAAACAGAGAGAAAGAGAGAGAGAGACAGAGAGAGAGAGAGAGAGAGAGAGAGAGAGAGAGAGAGAGAGAGAGAGAGAGAGAGAGAGAGAGAGAGAGAGAGAGAGAGAGAGAGAGAGAGAGAGAGAGAGAAAGCGAGAGAGAGAAAGAGAGAAAGTAATTAAAACTATCTGATCCTCTTCGGAACAGTGGTGAACTTGACACATATTGCTCTGGTTAGCGTCAGAGAAGGGCCCGCTGCCTCAGGTAAGATGGCACGTGTTTTTACCTACGTATAGTGCCTCTCGGTTAACAATCCCTTTTTTTTTTTTTTTTTGACTCGTGTGCATACTAATGAAACGAGGATTTATTCACTTATCTTATTCTATTTATCTATATATTTTTGTTTATCAATCTATATAACAAAAGGAAGAAATAAATGAGCGAATGAATTAATCAATCAATGTATATGTTTATTTATTTTTCTATTTCTTTTATTCAGTCTTTTAATTTTACATTTATCATAACTGAACAGGATTTTTTAAAATCAATGTATTTATGTAATTATTTTTTATTTCTCTTATTGAGTCTTTTACGTTTATCAAAACTGAACAGGATTTTTTTTCGAAAGTAATTTCGTTCGATTATTTATGAAATTTTATATCCAGGATGAGCTCAGCTAAGCTACATTCATCCTCAACCTTTAGAATAGTTCAACCAATGAAAAATGAAGAAGTGATGAATAAATATTCGGACTGCCTGACATTCTTCATCACAAACAAACATTAGCATCCTCCTTAAGATGGCGACACACTAAGCATTTCTCGCTAGCATGCTATTTGCTTTTTGCTACTTTGTTTGAGTAGAAACGACTTCGGTGACGATTTTTTGTTTTTCAAAATTCCAAATGTCAAATTACTCTCGCGTCATAGAATGAGAAGCTGAATGTTAGACATATTATCAAGATGTTCTTACGGAAATCTAGAATATTGTAACCGAAGTCGTTTCTACTCAAACGAAGTTACGAAAGCAAGTAGCAAGCTAGCCTAGTGTGCCGCCACCTTGATTTGTCACCACTCTGGTCATTGTTTTGCAAAGTCTGTCCGTGTGTTCGCGTTGAACTACATGACAGGTGGGTTGATGGGGCCTAGTCAAAGTCCGATGTACAATACTTGTACATTGTACATTTGTACTACAAGGATTGTGAGGTCTTCTTGGCGTGACCACAGACGTACACAGCCCTATCCCAGTGAAGGGTTTTGATGGAAGCTCGCTATCTGAGCGGATTAAGGCGTCGTTACTTGCGGCGAAGATCAAGGGGATGGCGGATCGAATCCTGCCACCGGCGAAGTTGAGCCAAGGGCATGGTTCATTAAATTCCACGCTACAAAGTCCTCTGTAAGGGGCACCGTCCTAGCTTTCCGATAAGGGGGGTTTGCAAACGTCGTACAGATCGCATCACCCAACTCTCCACTTGTAATATAACGATATGAGTTCGAGTCCCTCCCAGGGATGAAATAAGTATATAAAATAGCATCACTGTACTGAGAGTCGGTACTTCAACTCTGGGAACAAGGAGTTTTGTGCATGTGCGCGCGCGCGCGCGCGTGTGTGTGTGTGTATATGTGTGTGTGTGTGTGTGTGTGTGTGTGTGTGTGTGTGTGTGTGTGTGTGTGTGTGTGTGTGTGTGTGTGTGTGTGTGTGTGTGTCCGTGTGTGTTTGTGTGTGTGTGTGTAAATTACATATAAACTCTGAGTTCTCATCCGGAAGGGTAATAGCTGATGATCACGAGTCCAACACATGATTCAAGACCGTGCTGAGTCTCACACACACGCACGCACGCACACACAAACAAGCAATGGCCTTCGGGAATAATCTCCTGTCAAGTGGGAAGCATAGGAGCGGGACCTCACGAGGCTTGAGCCGGGGATTTAATTCACGGCCAGGGCTGTCACACCTAACATCTATTTTTAATTTCCTTTTCCAAGAGCCACTCTCAAAGATAACTCTTCATCAACCTCAAAAAAAAAAAGAAAAAAAAAAAAAAATCTCTTCGAGAGATTTTCGGTTTCGAAAAGATAAGGATTTGAAAGACTCGCGTTTTCAAAAGCTTCATTTGCAACCCCCCCCCCCTCTCTCTCTAAAAAAAAAAAAAAAAAAAAAAATCGATGATATCTGCCGTTTCATTTACCCTTCGTTTGGCTGAATCACATTAACTCCTTTTGGTCGTTAATCCTGTTTTGCCATACGTTAACTGGCATCTCGATCATAACAGGATTATTTCGGATTCTTCCCGTCATTCTGCTTAATCACGATACCGTCCCCGCTACCACCACCACCACCTACCACCACCTCAGCTACCACCATCACCAACAATAAAGGCGGTATCTCAACGTCATTTCATATGCTGGAGGAAAATGATTTTTCTCCAGCACTTTTGATTCCTTCCCTAAAGCTGCGGTCTGCAGAACTTCTCCAACAGCCGGAGGAAATATAGCCCAGTTTGATTTACTTTATATTATTTGTTTATTTGTAATGTTATTATTTGTCTGTTTGTTTATTATTTGCTTGATTTTCACTTATCATTAGTTATCTGTCAATTTATTATTATTTACTATTTACCTGTTTGTTTATTATTGAACTATACCTATGCATTTATTTATTTTATTTATTATTACTTATATTATAATCTTTTTATTTACCGTTATTATACATTTGTTCACATCCGACCTAGTTATGGACCAAAAAGTCTCATGTCGGTATGCTCCGCCTTTGTAAATCCTTTGTAATGCCTTTACACCAACACTCCTACCTCCACACGATCATCAGAAACTTTATTCCTATTGTCATTGTCACCATCACCACCATCATCACCGTCACAATCACTTCCTATTATAACCCCTCCACCATAATCTCTATGTGCTCTGGTGACGTCATCGGAAGCGTTCTGGGTTCGAATCCCGCACTCCTCTCCGATTCCCGGCAGTGACTGTTCCTACCCCGACGGTCAAAGAACATAACAGGGCAAAGGTGACGCCTTCGGCCGCGGCTACTCAGCGCCTCCTGGCGTTGGCTCTTCACTATAATGCCGTACTTCTTATATTCTATTCTGGCTGATGCCAAAATATTTTCTTTTCGGTTAAAGGGAGGGGGAGGAGAGGGAGGACCTTGTACAAAACTAGTTAAACTATCTCATACTATCCCGTCTTAGAAAAGGTTCTGTAGACCTTTGATAATAAACAATACAAGAAACCCCAAGATCCTTCTAGTCTTTTCTTGTAAGATAAAATGAATTGCTTTTGTACCATTCAACACAAGATCCTTTTATAGAGTTAGTCCAATTTATAATAAACCTTAGTTCCAGCGTATGTAAAAAAAGCTGCATAGTCCAATCTATAATAGACCTTAGTCCCAGTGTATCTAAAAAAATGATAAAAGATAAATAAAATAAAATAATAAATAAATAAGCAGATAAATGATAATCTTCCTAAACAGTGTGAGGCTAATTTAATAGAAACTAAGGCTGCGACGGACTAGGACAAAGGACAGTTTGGCACCAGTATTCATGGATCAAGTCTATCAGGACCTCGAACTCTTCGGGAAGTTTGCAAGAGATGCCAATGACCACCTGACACCGCGAAGGAGTTCTTCACGTGGCCAAGAACTCGTGAGAAGCCTGAGGCGCTTCTGGGTCTCTGAAGACTAAGAGGGTCTTCAGAAGCGAAGAACACCTGATGCTGAAATGCGATGCAGGAGATCGCTTCCGGGTGGTCCATCCCTCCCCACTACACTAACCCCAGTGCCAAGATTCTACGGTGCCTGGAGGACAATAAAGATGTGTTACCAGTGGTCACTGGTCACACATTGGTTAATGGAAAGAATTGTTTTCTTTCTCCCAGTAAAGAGGACTTCATTGATTGTAGGTATATACAGACATCGGCTAGACACCGGTAGCAACCCAATGATTTGGGTACATGGCATATGTAATCTATACGGGTTATTTACAAGAACAGAATGTACATGACAACTGATTAAAAGGAATATTATCTACGTTATAAGGCGAGAAAAAAAAATCCAATGATTGCCCGTGAATTCCACCTGACACTATGAAGGGAGGGCAGCTTCCGCCATTTCATATGAGGCCATTTTCCCTCCATGCAGTAGTACTTATATGCTTCAGAGAGTTCAAAAAGACACCTGAAGTCATCTCTCCATCCAGTATTTTCTCGTGTTGGCATCATTTCTATACCAGAATAGCTTTTTTGTAAGTTCTCATAGCCTGCCAAAACATCTTCAATGAAATAATAGTTGATGCTGGGTGACCGTGCAAAGTAATCCTCTGGGGTATTTGAGCCCTTCAAAAGTTGTTTTAATAATTTTAATTTCATCCGCTAGAAATTCGTTACTGCAAATACCCGAGAGGATTACTTTGCACCCTGGAGGAGAAGGCTCGTAGTATACTACGCAACAAAAGAGAAAAGTCCAACACTAAGTATTGGGTGGTCCCAAATTCCAATCTAACGAGAGACCTAGACAAAATCTTATGGCCCTCCAACATTCGT
>NC_134800.1:43749344-43759344 GCF_046742065.1 Oratosquilla oratoria
CGGAAGGCGATTTTTATTCAACCGAGTGTGCTGAGAAAACATACAGGAGTATTCTATATACAAATGGAACATAAGCATAGAGGAGACTACAAGAGACCGTAAGGCCTACACTAGGTAGTTCAATGTCCCTTACCAGCTGTCATCCCCGTCCATAAAGTTATGTCATCTTCCATTAAAATAACTAATAGTGTCAGCGCTCACTATATTGGTAACTAAATCTATTCCATTCGTCAGCCACTCTTTTGGTAAACCAGTTTTTGCCTATCTTACTATAACAGTAGACATATGACAAAAAGTTATGATATTAATAATACTGATGATGATAATATTAGTAATAATGACAATAGTAATGATAATAATCATAATAACAATGACTATTATATATAAAAATCATGATAATAATGATTGTAATATTAATAATGATCGTAACAATAATAATGATGACAATAATAACAAAAACAATAATTACAATAGTAAAAATCATAACAATAATAACAACAGTAATAATAATAACAACAATAATAACAATACTAATAATAATAATAATAGTAATAATAATAATAATAATAGTAATGATAATAATGATAACAATAATAATAATAATAATAATAATAATAATAATAATAATAATAATAATAATAATAATAATAATGATAAAATAATAATAATAATAATAATAATAATAATAATAATAATAATAATAATAGTAATAATAATAATGACAATAATGATAATTATAATAATAATAATAATAATAGATAATAATAATAACAATAATAATAATAATAATAATAATAATAATAATAATAATAATAATAATAATAATAATAATAATAATAATAATAATAATAATAATAATAATAATAATAATGATAATAATAATAATAATAATAACATTAATAAAAAATAATCACAATAGTAAAAAGCATAATAACAATAATAACAGTAATAACAATAACAATAATAACAATACTAATAACAATAATAGTAATAATGATAATAATAATCATAATAATAATAATATCAATAATAACAGCAATAATGATAATACTGATAATAGTCATGACAATAACAATAACAAAAATAATCATAACAACAATAACAACGAGAACAACAACGAGAACAACAACAACAACACTAACAACACAAAGGAAAACAATGAAGCATTCTTGGACCTTTGAGCATGTTGCCCTGACCTGACCTGACCTGACCTGGGATCCAGCCTCGGCCATCCCCGTTGTTGAGACAAGGTCACTTCATCTTTCACGAAATGGAGGCTGCCGCGTTGAGCAGCGCTTCTATCCGCGTAGACAATCTCGCTCCAAGATGGGCTGCTCAGTCTCACAGAAAGAGAGAGAGAGAGAGAGAGAGAGAGAGAGAGAGAGAGAGAGAGAGAGAGAGAGAGAGAGAGAGAGAGAGAGAGAGAGAGAGAGAGAGAGAGAGAGAGAGAGAGAGAGAGAGAGAGAGAGAGAGAGAGAGAGAGAGAGAGGGAGATAGATAGAGGGATAGAGAGAGAGAGAGAGAGAGAGAGAGAGAGAGAGAGAGAGAGAGAGAGAGAGAGAGAGAGAGAGAGAGAGAGAGAGAGAGAGAGAGAGAGAGAGAGAGAGAGAGGGAGAGAGAGAGAGAGAGAGAGAGAGAGAGAGAGAGAGAGAGAGAGAGAGAGAGAGAGAGAGAGAGAGAGAGAGAGAGAGAGAGAGAGAGAGAGAGAGAGAGAGAGAGAGAGAGAGAGAGAGAGAGAGAGAGAGAGAGAGAGAGAGAGAGAGAGAGAGAGAGAGAGAGAGAGAGAGGGAGATAGATAGATAGATAGATAGATAGAGAGAGAGAGAGAGAGAGAGAGAGAGAGAGAGAGAGAGAGAGAGAGAGAGAGAGAGAGAGAGAGAGAGAGAGAGGAACTCCCGAGCTGATCCTGTAAAACAACATTGGCCCCCTTCTTTACCGAGTGTGTGTGTGTGTGTGTGTGTGTGTGTGTGTGTATTCACTTGGTCTTTGGATCACGTGTTGGACTCGTGATCGACAGCTATTTCCCTCCTGGAAGAGAGCTCAGAGCTCGTAGGTCCGATCTATGGGTAATGCTATGACCTTGCACACACACACACACCCAACTCCCCGCCCACGAGAGTTGGAGTAACACCCCTCAGCGCTGCGATACTGATATTATTTCAGCCCCCGGGCGAGGGTCGAACCCGGACCTCCGTAGTGGCAGGCCAGAGCTCTAACCACAGCGCCATGAGAGGCGCTGTGGTTAGAGTGTGTGTGTGTGTGTGTGTGTGTGTGTGTGTGTGTGTGTGTGTGTGTGTGTGTGTGTGTGTGTGTGTGTGTGTGTGTGTGTGTGTGTGTGTGTGTGTGTGTGTGTGTGTGTGTGTGTATGCGTGTGTGTTTGTGTGTGTGCACGCGCACCACGGAGGTGAATAGAATCACCTGGCGGCAGCCACAATAAAAGGAAAAGAGCCATCCGGTACGGATGGAGTATCCTTTTTTTTTTTTTAATCAATAACTCCGATTGGCTCTCTTACGCTCTCTTAGGCCTACCGCTGCCTGTCGTCCAAAGGTTATACATTCCTTGAAGAAATAATATATATATATATATATATATATATATATATATATATAAAGAATATATATATATATATAAATATATATATATAAAAGTATATACATAAAAAAGTATATATATATATATATATATATAAATATATATATATATATATATATATATATATATATATACTTTTTTTTCCAGCAGCTCACCATATGTAATACCCGCAGTGGGATAGAAACGCTGGTATATTTGAGTCCATGATAACCAATATCCTTTCATGTAAATAATAACGACACAGAAAATGAATAAATAAATACACATATATACAAATAGATAGATTATTAAATAGATAAGTAAATATATAAATAGATAAAAGAAAAATTATCAATAAGATAAACAAATAAATACACATATAAATAGGTAAATAGATTAGTGTATTAATGAATAAATAGACGAATAAACAAATAAACAGAATACAATAAATTTGAGAAAAAAGATAAACAAATTAACAAATGAAAAACAATAGAAAAATAAAGATAATAAAAATGAATAAATGAATAAATAAGTAAATAGATAAATAATGAGAAATGTAGGCTATATCAATTGGTCACTCGGCACATTTCACGAAGCAAGTCTCCAGTATAATTGAACAAAATACTAACTGCATCAGAATCAAATAGCTTAGTCAATAGAAACTCCACCCCTTTTGATGACGTCATGCCATAAGCGAACGTGATTGGTCATCAGGATTTACGTCATCAGAGGAAGGCGGAGTCAAATTGAAGAAGGTGAGGAGGAGTCTAAGGTAGGAGGCGCTGAGTAGCTGCGGGCGAGGCCGTCACCTTTGCCCTATGTACAAGCGCTTTCAGGACTGTTGGAGCAGGTGATAGTCACTGGTGGGAACAGAAGTGCGGGATTCGAACCCGTGACCAGCACGCTTCGGACTACGCCACCAGTGATTCCAGTGTATACTCACCATCAATATTTTTTGTGATATGTGCCACATTGCTTCTGACCTAGGGCAGGGGCCGGGATACAGGGATGACCCGTCATCCATGAGGAGCTAAGATGAGAGGGGGAGGGGGGGAAGGGTGGTGGATGGGAGTGGAGTGGGTACGTGCCTCTGATTTGGCTACCCCCCTTACAAGGGGGAAAAAGCTCTTGTTACATAGATAAATAGATAGATCCTTCATAAAATGTGTAATTGAATTATATCCTTGACGTATCTATCTGGTTTGTGAATGTTATGATTTTGTTCAAGAAAACTCTGTGAAACAAATTGAGAGAGTAAGAACGCAAACTACTTAAACTTAGTTATGGATGTTGAGCGTCACGGACTAGTCTGTACGTCAGAAAGCTAACCAAAGTTTTTGATAAAAGAACGAAGCAAAATAAAGTTAGCGATATACATATATTTTTTTTATGAGAACTCAACCGAATCAATTTCTAGAGATTTCTATTAGAGTCTCAGTCTCTAGATGATTTCCATTGGCTTCTAGTTAATGTTTCATTCTATGACCACGCCTACCTCGTAATACGTTTATACAACACTGTTTGCAATACAATACTGCATTTATGCAATACAATGTAATACAATACTGTTTACAAAAAAGCATAATACTGTATTTATATAATATAAAGTAAGACTATACTGTTTACAATGCAATACAATGTAATAGAATACTATTTACAATACAATACAGTATTTATACAATACAATGTAATACAATACTGTTTACAATACAATAATGTATTAATGAAATACAACGTAATACAATGATGTATATACACAACATAATGTAATGCAATACTGTTTACAGTACAATACTGTATTTATAAAATAAAATGTAATACAATGCTGTTATCGATATAATACAGTAGTAATACAATACAATGTTATACAATACTGTTTACATTACAATACCGTATCTGTACAATACAATACTGTTTACAATGAAATACAATTATGTATCTATACAATACTGCTTACAACATAATATTGTATCGTACAACACAGTGCAATACAATACTGTTTACAATACAATACTATATGCAATACAATGTAATACAATACTGTTTACAATACAATACTATATTATACAATACAATGTAATACAATACTGTTTACAATACAATTCTATATTCATACAATACAATGTAATACAATACTGTTTATAATACAATACTATATACAATACAATGTAATACAATACTGCTTACAACACAATACTGTATCGTACAATACAATGTAATACAATACTGTTTACATTGGGAAGACAAAACACGAGAAGATAAGTGGTGTGTTGTTATATACCTTTCAAGGGTTACCTATTTATTCAATTATTCATGCAATTATTCATCTACAGTATCTATTAATCTATTCAATTATTTCTTTGTTTATTCAGTTATTCGTTTATTTACCAATTCATTAATACATCAACCTACTTATTCATTCATTTATGTATCCATTTATTTATCTATTAATTTATTTACCTCTAATCTATTTATTCACTTATCCATCTATCTATTTATTTATCTATTTATTACTTTCTCTATCCATTTATTTATCTATTTATTTTCCACTGTCCTGTGGGTCATGGAGTGCTGTTGACCTATTTTCTTACGCATCTCTCTATCCTTATGGATTGCTGTTTGTCATGCTCTCAAAGTCCACTTCAGCACTGAACAGAATCGTCACAAATCCACTTACAATCCACTCGTTTCCGGCCTGTGGCTCCAGTTAAGGGGTAATCACACTGGGCTACTTTTCCTCCGACATCTTACCTCCAACCTCCATTTGAATAACTAGAATAGGACTTCGCTGACAGAAATCTAGACTTCTCCAAGAACATTTCGAAGGTATGTCTGACATTCGTATAGGCTTATAATCTATTATTTCATCATTCAGCTTTGCTATATATGACGGAAAAGTAATTTGATATTTGGAGATTTTGAAAAATAAAATATTGTAACCGAAGTCGTTTTTACTCAAACGAACTCTCAACTGTCGACGTTGGTGAAGCCCATGGAAGCCCAGTGTGATAACCCCTTTAGTAAACACTCTAACTCCAACATGGGTCATACTATCATTTAATCTTAGTTATTTAACAAAAGTTTTAATTCAAATATATGATTATATTTAACAATGTAATTCATTCGACTGTGTACTGTGATTTGATTGACTGGGTTTAACGCCGCAAATTCCCCCCTATCAGAAAGCTAGGACGGTGCCCATTACAGAGGACATTGTAACGTGGAATTTAATGAACCATGCCCTTGGTCCAACTCGCTGGCGGCAAGTGTTTCAAGTGACGTCATCTCGACTTTCGCCTCAAACAGCGAGACTGCAACCCGAATTGGCGTGTTGTGTCTCAATGTATCATTAACATTATATATGTGTTAGTATTAACATAACATGGAATGCTCTTCCCCTTGGGCCGCTGACAGATGGGGGAATTTTACATATTAACCTCCTTTATCACACGAAGTGTCAACAATAATCCACAAGCTTTAGCCAAACACGCGTTCCCACTCCCTTTCCGGCCCAATATCTGATTATCTTATCTTGCGTAAACTTCGGTTTTTTTATGTACTCATTTACGTTGCATATCAGAGTTTCCGGATTTTAGTTAAGAACATAAAAACATATGAATGAGATTGCAGTAGACCATAGGGCCTAAACTAGGCAGTTCCATGTCCCTTACCCCCAGTCATCCTCATCCATACAGTTGTCTAACCTTTCCTTAAAACTGCCGATTGTTTCAGTTCTTGCCTATTTCCTTCTTAAATCTAAATTTGACATATTTCTTCACTTTTTTTTTTGGGGGGGGAAAGGGGGTAACGAAGAGGATGGGGGAATATGATAGGTTCGAGTTCAATTTAATTTTAAGAGCAGATTAGATAACTTTATGGACGGGGATGATAGATGATAAGGGACATGGAACTGCCTAGTGTAGGCCTTATGGTCTCTTCCAGTCTCCTCCATTTTTATGTGCATATATTCGATGTGAGTTTGAACAGTAAAGATAAAGAAGGCTCTAGTGGGTGAACTGTGGGATGCTTACAATCACACTGACCATTATTCTGAACGACTCTACGAGAAATATTACTTTCAATTCTGACTTCAGATCTGAAACAACAATGAAACATCTCTCCTCATTTTTATTTTATTTTCTCACTCTCTCCTTGTGTGTGTGTGTGTGTGTGTGTGTGTGTGTGTGTGTGTGTGTGTGTGTGTGTGTGTGTGTGTGTGTGTGTGTGTGTGTGTGTGTGTGTGTGCGTGCGCTAGTGTGTGTGTGTGTGTGTTTGTGTGTAAGTGTGTGTGTGAGGAAGAGAGAGTGTGTATATGTGTGTATGTGTGTGTGTGTGTGTGTGTGTGTGTGTGTGTGTGTGTGTGTGTGTGTGTGTGTGTGTGTGTGTGTGTGTGTGTGTGTATGTGTGTGTGTGTGTGTGTGTGTGTGCGCGCGTTGCGCGCGTGTGTGTGTGTGTGTGTGTGTGTGTGTGTGTGTGTGTGTGTGTGTGTGTGTGTGTGTGTGTGTGTGTGTGTGTGTGTGTGTGTGTAGGCGCATGCGTACATGTGACAACTTGTGTGTTACAAATAGAGAGTGGGACTCAATCTCGTAAGCACCGTGGAGCAGTGATACTACTCGGCTTTATGCGGCGTAAGATTTAATGTTTATGTCCACAATATGATTTACTGTTTGTCAGAGATATTTATGACTTTCGGTCTTGTAGGCATGTGCTATAAATATGAGTTCTTGTATTATGTATATATACATATATGTATATATATATGATTTCAAGAAATCTACAGCGACAATGGCGTTGTTGAGTTTATATTGGAGCTTTAATTTCTCTCGTGCAACACGTTTCTGTGGTGGTTCCAAATAGCTGAGAAGGTGTCCAAAAGACATTGGGTGTGGTTTTCTCTTTTTTTTTTTAATTCTCCTATACGTATTTCGACCTTACTCGGTCATCCTCAGGGAGGGAGTAACAATAGTTGGTGATTACAGGGTTTAAATACAGGCCGTACATTGGCCGAACACTGGGAGAGGTCATTTCATGTAGCCGTGATCCGTAGCGCTGCGTACGTGGAAGTAGCAACTTCCTTGTGGATTGTGGAAAGGGGTGTTATTGTTTGTGTTATGTGCGTCTACTGCTTGGGAGTGTGGTTGTGGGCATGAGTTGTATGTTAATGGAAGGTTTCTCGATGTATATGTTCACTGCTTCGGCCATCTTAAGGCGAAGGGGGTCGTGGGCTTTGTAGATTATTTTAGTGTTTTCGTTTAGTGTTTGTCTGGTGATGGTGGTTTTGTGTTCTTTTGTCATATGTGTTTTGATGGCGCCATTCTGGAGGTGGTATGAGAGTCTTTTGGAGAGGTCGGAATACGTATAGGAGAATTAAAAAAGAGAAAACCGCACCCAATGTCTTTTGGACACCTTCTCATCTATTTGGAACCACCACAGAAACGTGTTGCACGAGAGAAATTAAAGCTCCAATATAAACTCAACAACGCCATTGTCGCTGTAGATTTCTTGAAATCATGTATACAACATGGCCTCCTACCAATATATATATATATATATGTATATATATATATGTGTGTGTGTGTATATATATGTGTATATATATATATATATATATATATATATATATATATATACATATCCATATATACACACACATATATATGTATATATTCTGACAGTGGAAGAGTGTGGGTCTGGAGACTCTGTAGTCAAGAGTTTGATCTCAAAAGACTGCAGCCAACAGTAAAACATGGGGGCATTTCAATAATGGTGTGGGGTGCAATTTGGAGTGATGGTCGATCAGAGCTTGTGGAGTGCCAAGGAAACATCAATTCAGGCAAATATGTTTCTATATGAAAGGAAGGACTCATTTCACTATTCTCCAGTGGTAGAATGAGTAAAGATGTCTTCCTATTTATGGAAGATGGAGCTCCTTGTCACACCGCTCAAGCAACACGAGATTGGTTGAGCCAAAATGGGTTAAAGAAACTTCCATGGCCAAGTCAGTCCGGGGACCATTGCCCCTTTGAAATATTCATATTGGGCTGATATTCAATAATGGTAGATTCTACCATTTTTCTCCTGAACTCACACTTAGAATTATAAATAAGCTCAGCTTTGTCCTAATCTAAACAATGATTAAATTGCTTAACATGTTGGAACACAGCTGAGCTCTCTTGTCCATATCTAATGGAACGTTTATGTTCTATCATCCTGGTGTTCAAATCCCTTCCAGTCTGTCCGATGTAAACTAAGTTACAACCTTTACATGGAATTGAAAATACCCCTTGGCTCTGCTCTTCTTTTAACCTTTGGTGGACATTTACCACTTTTTTATTAATGGTGTTAGGGTAATAATTAACCAAATTTAATTTGTCTTTGGGAAGAAACTTGGTTGAAGGAAGGAATGATTCAGAAAAGTGACACCAGAATGATAGAACATAAACGTTCCATTAGATATGGACAAGAGAGCTCAGCTGTGTTCCAACATGTTAAGCAATTTAATCATTGTTTAGATTGGGACAAAGCTGAGCTTATTTATAAATCTAAGTGTGAGTTCAGGAGAAAAATGGTAGAATCTACCATTATTGAATATCAGCCCAATATGAATATTTCAAAGGGGCAATGGTCCCCGGATATAATGTCCGGACTTTTCATCTCTAACTTACTAAAAACACATTTACCTCCTGACCTCACATACGGAGCGAGCCGAGGGTAGAGACCTCATCCCATGTCCCCCTTCTTATGTCAAGGTTGCTACTTAAGTAACACACTCTCTCTCTGAATTGTATCTACTGAAGAGGATTGCAGTTTGCAATCGAAATATATAGATTCCCCGTTTCCAGTCTTTTCTACTCCAACAGTGGTTTCTACGTGATTGACAAATGTGTGATTACATTTTTCACCTGTAATATATATATATATATATATATATATATATATATATATATATATATATATATGTATATGATCAACACTGAATGGGTCCCAGTGAATAGAGATACATCTTTATCAACCACAACGCACATTAAATCTAAGCCATCAACATCAGGTGATCCGTGGAGGCAACATTCAGAACTTGAAACTTGGTACGGCCAAGGACTCGAACCCGGCTAGCGCGTAACAAATGCTGTAGTGACTTAATCCATTGCTCCATCAAGAGAGATATAAGTTGAGCGCAACTTTTCTTATATATTTGTATGCCCGAGTTACACGTACACGAAATTTTGCGTTCAACCCATCTCCACTATGATAGTACAATTGGTAAGTATACGAACGCGGGAAAGTATTTGATCAACACTGAATGATCCCAGTGAATAGAGATACATTTTTATCAACCACATTGCACTTTAATTCTAAGCTATCAACATCGGGTGACCCGTGGATGGAACATGCAGAAATTGAAACGTGGTACGGCCAAGGACTCGAACC
>NC_134800.1:43764344-43776844 GCF_046742065.1 Oratosquilla oratoria
ACAACACCCTCGAGGGACTTGTATGAAAGGGAACATGATAACCTGTCCACCAGGAGCTTCTGGGTCTGAGTGTCCGCGTGGCAACTCTGGCCGTTGACTTTTTTTTTTTTTTTTTTTTTTTTTTTTTAAGGATTGCCCGGTGGCCTCCGTGTATCTCGATTTTTTTTTTTTCTTTTAAGGAGTCCCGGTGGACTCGACCTACCTCGAAGACCTCTTCCACCTTGCCATGCCCGAGATCGATGCCGACTTCGACTCTTGAAGACCTCAAGGAGGAGTTCGGCAGCTGAGGCTTCCAATTCACATTTTCGCCGTGCGAGGTCTTTCCCACGGGTGGATAAGATAACCAGCATACAGGAGAGGTTTAAGGCCCTGTTCACACTAGTGGTTTGAACCGCGTGGTAACCGCGGCGGTACCGCATATTCAAGGCAAAAATACGCGGTTGTGTGTGAATGCCTCCATCGACTTCCGCTATAATTGAACCGCGACGGTTGAAACAATTAGATGTCCCAAGAGAATGGAAGCTAGTTAACGTTACTCCCATATTCAAAAAAGGTGACAAAAAGAAACCAAATAACTATAGGCCTATAAGTTTGACTTCAATCGTAGGAAAAATAATGGAAACTATCATCAGAGATGCTATCGAACATCATTTAGAAAGTAACCGTTTGATAAATGATAGCCAGCATGGTTTCAGACGGAAACGTTCTTGCGTGACTAACTTACTCGAATTCTACAACACAGTTATCTCGAATTATGACAAAAGAAACAATATAGATTTAATATATCTAGACTTTGCAAAAGCTTTTGATACCGTCCCACACGAAAGACTACTTACTAAACTAGCTTTGCATGGAATAAGTGGTAGCCTATTAGGTTGGACTAGTAATTGGTTGAATGGTCGAAAACAGAGAGTTGTTTTAAATGGAAAAACTTCTGGATGGAAAAGTGTTGCAAGTGGAGTTCCTCAGGGTTCCGTTCTTGGGCCACTTCTATTCATAGTATATATAAATGATATAGACCATGGACTAAAATCTACTGTTTCCAAATTTGCTGATGATACAAAACTGTGCGGAGTGGCAAATGATCACTCAAACCAATTAGATATTCAAGAAGATTTAGATTTATTACAGCAATGGTCTGAAAAGTGGCTAATGAAATTTAACACAAGTAAATGCAAGGTAATGCACATAGGTAAAAATAACAGTAAGTACGATTACAAGTTATTTGGAAATTCGTTAACAAAAGTGGATAGTGAAAAAGATCTCGGCGTAATTATCAGTAACGACCTCAAATCATCCAAGCAATGTATTTCAGCCTCTGAGAAAGCAAATAAGATTCTGGGACTGATTGCGCGATCTTTTGATTTCAAAAGTCCATCACTCATTAACAAGCTATATAAATCGTTAGTTCGTCCACATTTGGAATATGCTGTTTCCGTATGGTCACCGAATCTCATTAAAGACATTGACAGACTGGAAAAAGTACAACGGCGAGCCACAAAACTGATTCCAAATATCAAAAATAAATCATCCGAAAATCGACTAAAACACATGAATCTGTTTTCCCTAAAAAAGCGTAGACTCAGAGGTGACTTGATACAGGTCTTTAAGATTTTAAAGGGAATTGACAACATCAAAAGTGACAAAGTTTTCACATTGAATGAGAATCAGACAAGAAACAATGGTCTCAAACTGTCCGGAAATAGATTCAATTTGGAAGTAGGTAGAAACAACTTTGCCAACCGTGTAGTTAATGAATGGAATAAACTTCCTGCACAGGTAGTGCAATGTAGTTCAGTTCGAAGCTTTAAGAATCATTTAGATAAATACCTAAGTAAGATGCTGTAATGATTATAATTTATGTTATATTATTTGTTTTTGTTTTGTTATCGTTTGTCTGTCTGATTTTCAATTATTATTAGTTATATGTCAATTCATTATTTACTATTTACCTGTTTGTTTATTATTTTAACTACACGTGGATAAGGGAGCAAATACACACACACACACACACACACACACACACACATTCGCCTCTCAGTTTGTAAACAAATAGACAGACAAACAAACAAGTAAACGTGATCGCCATAAAGGTCGAAACAGACATCCACCAGTGTGTGCGTTTGTGAGCGCGCGCGCGCGTGTGTGTGTGTGTGTGCGCATGCGTTAGGTGTGTTATGACAATGTCATATTCAAAGATGAAATACCAATAACGCAATCACGAATATTTCATTATGAAACACCGGCCACTCCATCGCGAATATTTCATTATCGCATAATTTGGACTACACACGTCAGCTGGGGACATTGGATCGAAAGAATGTCAGCATCACAAGGTGTGTCTTCCTCCTCCTCCTCCTCCTCCTCCTCTTCCTCTTCCTCCTCCTCCTCCTCCTCTTCCTCCGCCTTCTCCTACTTTCCTTCCTCCCTTCCTCCTCCTCCTCTTCCTCCGCCTTCTCCTACTTTCCTCCCTCCTCCTCTTCCTGCTCCTTCTTCGTCTTCGCTCCCTCCTCCTTTGTCTTCTCATTCTTACCCCCATCTTCCTCCTTCCTCCGCCTTCTCCTCTTTCCCTCCCTCTTCCTCTTTGTGTTCCTCCTTCTTCGTCACCGCTCCTTCCTTCTCCTCCTTCTCCTTCACATCCTCCTCCTTCTTCTTCTTCGCCTTCTCCCCTCCTCTTCCTCCTCCTCCTCCTGATCGTACTTCTACGCCTTCCCCCTCCCCCTCCTCCTCCTCCTCTTCCTCCTCCTCATGATCCTTCTTCTGCCTTCTTCCCTCCCCTTTCTTTTTTTGATCCTCCTTCTCCCCTCCTCCTCCTTCCCCTCCTCCTTCTTTTGATCCTCATTCTCTCCTCTTCTTTCTTCTCCTCCTCTTCCTCCTCCTCCTCCTCCTCCTGATCTTCATTCTCCGTCTCCTCCTCCTCCAGATGATCCTCCTTCTCCTCCTCCTAAGCTTCCTTCTACGTCTTCACCTCCTCCGGATGATCCTCCTCCTCCTCCTCCTCTTCCTGATTCTCCCTCTCTACCTTCTCCTCTCCTCCTCAT
Organism: Oratosquilla oratoria; assembly: GCF_046742065.1. NCBI lineage: Eukaryota > Metazoa > Arthropoda > Malacostraca > Stomatopoda > Squillidae > Oratosquilla > Oratosquilla oratoria. Next base: position 43,767,386 of record NC_134800.1, read on the forward strand.
CCTCCTCCTCCTCCTCGTCCTTCCTCCTCTTCTTCGTCTTCGTGGTTTTACGACCTTCAAGAGATCCCGACCTTTGTCCTTTCTGCACCCAGAAGACTCTGTTCAGTCGAAGGATCCCCCCCCCCCCTGCAAGGCAAAAGAGAAGGCTCAGCCCTGCCCCGATGATGAACCCTGTGTCCACAACTAAGGCCCTGTTCACAACAAAGGATTACAAAGGATTACAAAGGCGGAGCATGCCGACAGGAGACCTTTTGATCCATATCTAGGTCGGATGCCCCCCCCCCAAAAAAAAAAAAATAATATTAATAATAAAATAATAAATAGAAACTATAATAATGTAAATAACAAATAAAATACATAAATAAATGCATAGGTAATGTACTCCTTATTCTACAATTTATTTATTTTTTCTTAATAAAAAAAAAAAAAAAAAAAAAAATCTCCGATCAGATTCATTCTTTTGTATGGATCCCGGGATTGTGTGTGTGTGATTCACTACGGTCTTTAGATCACGTGTTGGACTTGTGATCGACAGCTATTTCCCTACCGGAAGAGAGCTCAGAGCTCGTATATGACCGATCTATGGGTAATGCTGTGACCTTACACGCACTAACACACCCAACTCCCCGCCCACGAGAGTTAGAGTAACACCCCACAGCGCAGCGATACTGAAATTATTTAAGCCCTGGGCGGGAGTCGAACCCGGACCGCTGTAGTGACAGGCGAGAACTCTAACCACAGAGCCACGAGTTAGGTGTGTGTGTGTGTGTGTGTGTGTGTGTGTGTGTGTGTGTGTGTGTGTGTGTGTGTGTGTGTGTGTGTGTGTGTGTGTGTGTGTGTGTGTGTGTGTGTGTGTGTGCGTGTATGAGCGCAAGCGTGTGTGTGGTAATACACATTTACAACCTCTGTCGCTTGAAGATAAATGCCTGAACATCAGAAGAAGAGACACGATTCGGCCTTCCACTGCGTGACATTTTCCCACCAGCCAAGGCCAATCCGCTCTCCTCCGGGGACGTAATGAAGGATACAGCTTATTGTATTCTTGCCAAGGCTGCAACTTACTGTATTTTTATTGTATTCATTCATTCCGAAATGGCCTTGGTGATGACGCTTTAAATACAATACGGGTTTTAGTAATACAGGAATCATTTGATTTGTATACTGCGCACGCACACACTAATGGTCGTTTCACACGCATCGACTTTCTGCCGTGCGCCGTCCACGACACGACGTCGTGCATTCAAATAACCGTGGGTATCTATCACACCTACATCCAAGTTCGTTTCACGCGTATCGACTTTTCGCCGTGCGCCGTCCACGACACGACGTTGTGCTTTCAAATAAGCGTGGATGTCTATGGATACTTGCGCGCGCGCACACCCACACCCAAGCTTGTTTCACACGTATCGACTTTTTGCCGTGCGCCGTCCAAGATATGTGTTTTCAAATAACCATGGATGTTTATGGCCGCTTGCGCACGCGCACATCCACATCTACACTTAGGGTCGTTTCACACTTATCGACTTTTCGCCGTGCGCCGATCACGACACGACGTCGTGCTTTCAAATAATTATGGGTGTCTATGGACGCTTGCGCGCGCGCACACCCACACCTAGGCTCGTTTCACATCAATCGACTTTTCGCCGTGCGCCGTCCAAAACATGACGTCGTGCCTTCAAATAACCATAAATATCTATGGCCGCTTCCGCACGCACGCATTCACACCTAGGCTCATTTCACACGTATTGACTTTTCGCCGTGCGCCGTCCAGGACACGACGTCGCGCTTTCAAATAACCATGGATGTCTATGGACGCTTACACACGTCACGACCACAACCACATGTAAAAGCGTTCATAGACACTTGAATATTTGAGAGCACGACGTCGTGTCGTGAACGGCACACGGCGAAAAGTCGCTGCGTGTGAAACGAGCCTTACACACACACACACACACAGGTTTGATACTGAGGTGTCACTTGTGAATCCAAGAGGCTTTCACTTGTTTCAGGAATTATTGCATTTTTTCCTTCGACATAATACCTCCAACCACCATTTGAATATCTAGAATACGACTTTGCTTACAGAAATCTAGACTTCTCTAAGGACATTTCAACAGTGTGTCTAACATTCGTACAGGTTTACGATCTATTAGTTCATTATTCAGCTTTACTATATATGACGGAGAAGATAATTTGATATTTGTAGATTTGAAAAATTAAATATTGAAGCCGAAGTCGTTTTTACTCAAACGAACTCTAAACTGTCGACGCTGGTGAAGCCCATGGATGCCCAGTGTGATAACCCCTTTTATTAGATTGGGGTTGCTCTTTGCGATTACGAAAGGAACTCGAACCCCGTAAAGGGTTGTTGCCACCGTGGATGCAATCAAGGCGTTGCCCCTTGCTAAGATAACACTTGAGAACGTAAGGGAAACATACTACTATCATAGAGATGGTTAAGCTTTGTTTACACGAGGCAAGTTGAGAGGCAAGTCAAGCGTGCAAGTTACTTGCTACAAGTTACTTGCCGTGTGCAAACATCTGCTTGATATAGAAAACTGTGCAGATTGACAAATTTTTTGTCGAGCAGATGTTTACACCCGGCAAGTAACTTGAAGCAAGTTACCTGCATGCTTGACTTCCCTCTCAACTTGCCTCGCGTAAACGAGGCTTAAAGGAGAGGAACTAAGGCAAGTAGGAGAATGGAGGAAAAATATTCTAAGTGGGGGGGGGGTCTTCAATAACACCCGTTTGGACCAGTGTTACGAAGTATTCTTTTATAATTGGCGGCTGATGGTAACTAAAGTGATAATGTTGACCACTCTTAACAACTACCCTCCCTCCCTCCCTCCCTCCGTTCAACTGACCTCCTTGTTGGGTCTTTCTCCTTTAAGGCAATTTCTGTGATTCCACGAAACGTCAGTGACATAGTGATCGTTTGCCCCGGAAGCACCGGGCAGAGCAATTAACACATCGATCTCCGATAGTAGCGTCATCGGAAACGTGCTGGTCTCGCATCCCCCTTGTCGCGGGTTCGAGTCCCACACTTCGCAGCAGTGACTGCTACCTATTCCAACAATCCCCAAAGCGCATACTAGGGCAAAGGTGACGGCTTCGACAGAAGCTAAACGCCTCCTGGTGTACGCTCCTCACTTTCTTCTTCTTTTCTGCTACGCTGATCCAGGAAGCAGTTAGGATAGAAACGCTGGTGATGATATGGTTTAACGTAACAAACTCCTCCCATCGGATGGCTAGGACGGTGCCCCTTACATAGGACTTTATAGAGTGGAATTTAATGAACCATGCCCTTTGTTCAACTTCGCCGGTGGCAGGATTCGAACCGCCATCCCCTCGACCTTTGCCGCAAGTAACGACGCCCTAACCCGCCCGGCCAGCCTACTTCCTCAGCCAGCGAACTTCCAGAAACGCTGGTAAACAAGACAATAAGAACAACAACGATGAACATCCAGAAAATGACGAATGCGCCTCGGCCAGGCGTGAGCCAAGACCAGCAACAACAACAACAGATGACGTCATTCGCTCCTTCCTGCAAGACACTAAGACGCTGACTTCTGCCTCCAAACACTCAGGGTCGAAGAAGCAGAAGCGAAGATTTTCCAGCTCCTGAGGTCTTCACCAGCTGACGACACAAAAAGAGGAATACAATAAGGCCCTGTTCACACTAGCTGTTTGAAACCGCGCGGAAACCGCGGCGATACCGCATGGTCAAGGAAAAACTGTGCAATTGTGTGTGGATGCCTCCGCTGGCTTACATTTCAATTGAACCGCCGCGTTTGAAACCGCCAGTGTGAATAGGGCCTAACTTCATCCTGTTCATTTTAACCTGGCAGAGACATACAACGAAATAAATATCAACCATTTAGGGTAAATCTTGGTGAAGTACAAACACACACACACACACACACACACACACACACACACACACACACACACACACACACACACACACACACACACACACACACACACACACACACACACATATATGTATATATATATATTGTGTGTGTGTGTGTGTGTGTGTGTGTGTGTGTGTGTGTGTGTGTGTGTGTGTGTGTGTGTGTGTGTGTGTGTGTGTGTGTGTGTGTGTGTGTATTAACATCCCATTCACATGAAGTGGGAAGTGAGAAACCCCTGGTAAGGCAAGCGCTGTCAGTTGCGGCAAACCACTGGGCTTTTCAGGCCGATGTTTGGGTCGCCTACCACCAGGCCAGGACTGTCGGGAACTAATGCAAGAAGCCCGCATCGGGTCACGGGAATCGGACTCACGACCACCTGCTCACGAGTCCGACACGGTATCCACTGGGTTACCGCGCGGCTCCAGTAGTACAAAATAATATGAAAAAAATAAAAGAAATCTGAAAATGACGAGCCAACTGCGCATCACCATTACAAAACGAAATGAAACATTCAGTATCAAAAATGAAGAATTTGACTGAGTCAATATGAAGATAATGGCCTTCTTGAAACGTTCTGCATATCTTGCGTTGACAAAAAAAAAAAAAAAGAAAAAAAAAAAAAAAAAGATCAAACACTGACTTTCCCGTCTTGTCGACATGTTGCCAACATGATGGCAACCATGCTGTCAATTGTCCACAATGACAACATCATTCCCTACCGCGTCATTCCCTCGGTTGTCTCGCGCAATTCTTCTCTCACCGGGAGACACTTCTAATGCACGGTTCACACTAGGGATTTAAACCACGCGGATACCGCTTAAAAGCCGCGGCGGTACCGCATTGCCAACGAAAAATTGCGCGGTTGTGTGTGAACACCTCCAATAATTTACAATGTAACTGAACCGCCGCGGTTGAAACCGCTAGTGTGAACAGGGGCTTATTCTGGCTGTCGTCAGGCGATTTGATCAATTCCCATGGCAACACCCACCCTATCTCATCCAGATGCCTTGGCAGTGATGGGGTTAGTGCAGGAATCGAACCGATGTAAACTTCCCCACACACACTATCAGCATGATAGTTGCATTAAATCCAAACACTTCCTCACCTCTCAAAGGAGGAAGAGGAAAAAAAGAAGGAGGAGGAAGAGGTCGAGGAGGAAGGGAAGGAGGAAGAGGAGGAGGAGAAAGAGAAGGGGAAGGAAGGGGAGAAGGAAGAGGAGGAGGAGAGAGAGGAGGAGGAGGAGGAGGAGGAGGAGGAGGAGGAGGAGGGAGAGGAAGAAAAAGAGGACGAGGAAGAGAAGGAGGAGGAGGACCAAGAAGTGGAGGAAGATGAGGAAGAGGAGGAAGAGAAGGAGAAGGATGTTCTTTGACCTTGTAAGGTAATTGTGTTCCTACCTAAGACAAACAAGACCATCTCCTACTGGGTGATGTTGATGTGCGCAGGGACTGGCGGCTCGACTCTGGAAGGAGGAGGAGGAGGAGGAGGAGGAGGAGAAGGAGGAAGAGGAAGAGGAAGAGGTAGAGAAGGAGGTGAAAGAGGAGAAGAAGGTGGAAGAGGAGGAGGAGGAGAAAGAGGAGGAGGTGGTGGAGGAGTACAAGGAGGAGGAAGAGGAGGAGGAAGGAGAAGAGTATGAGGAAGAGGAGAAAGAGGAGGAGGAAGAGGACGAAGAGGAGAAGGAGGAGGAAGAGGAACAAGAGGCGAAGGAGGAGGAGGAGGAGGAGGAGGAAGGAGAAGAGTATGAAGAAGAGGAGAAAGAGGAGTAGGAAGAGGACGAAAAGGAGAAGAAGGAGGAGGAAGAGGTACAGGAGGAGAAGGAGGAGGAGAAAGAGGAGGAGGTGGTGGAGGAGGAGGAGGAGGAGAAAAAGGAGGAGGTGGTGGAGTAGAAGAAGGAGGAGGAAGAAGAGGAGGAAGAAGAGGAAAAAGAGGACGAAGAGGAGGAGGAGGAGGAGGAGTTAGTGACAGGGTGGCAACCTTGGTGCAAATGATGTAAGTGGAGTAGATGGTGGTAAAGAAGATTTCTTGCGTTTGGTCCAAGATTCCCCGCCATTTTGCCCTTGAAGAAGACGTGGAGTCACACAAACGGTTAAAGAGAAAATTGAGAAGTGAAGAGAGTAGGGAGGAGGGTAAGAAAAGAATTGAAGAAAATAAAGAGAATAGAGAGAAAAAACGAAAGGAGGAGGAAAGAGGAGGAAAGTAAATGTAAGATGGAAATGGAAAGGAAAGAAAGGAACAAGACAGGAACAGAAGAAAAAAGAAGAAAAATAAAAAGGAAATTAAAAAGACACAAAGAAAACAGAGGAAGAAAAATAAAATAAAAAAGGAAAGGAAGAAGACGTAAGTTAAAGAAAGTGATGGAAACTAAAGGAATAGAAAGGGAAAGGGAAGGAAAGAGAAGGAAGAAGACACACGTAAAGGAAAGTAGAGAAAAGAAAGGAAGGGGAAAGAAAAGAAAGGAAAGAAGACAAGTGAAAAAAATTAGAAAAGAAAAAGGAAAGGAAAGGAAAAGAAAGGAAGAAGGCGCAAGTAGGAGAAAGTAGGGAAGAAAAAAGGCAAGAGAAGGAGATTAAATGTGAAAGGAAAGGAAAGGAAGAAGACGCAAGTGGGAGAAAGTAGAGGAGAAAAAGGAAAGTGAAGGAGAAGAAAGGAAAGGAATAGAAGAAGACCCATGTAGGAGAAAGTTGAGGAGAAAAAAGAGAGGAGAGGAAAGGAAAGGGAAGGAAAGAAAGAATAGGCAAGTAAAAGAAAGCAGAGGAAAAAAAGAAAGAAAAGGAAGGGAAAGGAGGACGACACAAGGAAAACAAAGTAGAGGAAAAAGAAGGAAAAAGAAAAGAAAGGAAAGGAAAGGGAAGGAAGAGGAGGCAATTCCCCTCTGTTGGAAAGTTGTCCGTCCTGCCTGCCTCAGACCGCCGCGCCTCTCGTCACGATAACAATCGACATCAATAAACAAAGAAACAAACGTCGACGTCAACAGTAACGATGGCCAAGGTAAATAGGTCAACATACCACTGCAATAGGTGATTGTGGTGATTGTGGATACTGTGGCTGAGGTGGTGCTAGTGATGGTGGCTCAGGTGGTGGGACTAGTGGTGGTTGTGGTGGTGAATGAGTTGGTGTTGGTGTCCGAGGTGGTGGTAGTGGTAGTAGTAGTGGCTGTGGTGGTATTGGTTTTAGTGCTGGTGGTTGTGGTGGTCTTGGTTATGGTGGTGGTGTTGGTGGTGGCGTTGGTGGTGGTAGTGGTGGTATTGGTGGTGGTAGTGGCTGACGCAATGGTGGTGGTGGTGGAAGTGCTGGAGAAAAGAGCAACAGTCTGCAGACAAAAAAAGAAATCAAGGTTATTGTGACCTTCTTTTGTGGAGGAAGGATGAGTTTGGGAGATGGAGGAATGGGGAGGGAGGGAGGGGGGGGAGGGAGGGGAGGGAGGGAGGGAGGGGAGGGAGGGGGAGGGAGGGAGGGGGAGGTGGGAGGGAGGGAGGGAGGGGGAGGGAGGGAGGGGGAGGGAAGGAGAGGGAAGGAGGAGGGGGAAGGGGAGGGAGGGGAGGGGAGAAGGGGAGGGGGGAGGGGGAGGGGGAGGGAGGGAGGGGGAGGGGGAGGGAGGGGGAGGGAGGGGGAGGGAAGGAGGGGGAGGGGAGGGGGAGGGGGAGGGAGGGGGGAGGTGATCCGGGAGGATATCGAACGAGGAAGTAGGGAGGCGAGGAAGCTGAGGAGGGAGACAAGGAGGCAAAGGAATTGGTAATGTAGGTAAGGAAGGAAAACGGTAAAGAAACAGGAGGAAAGGAAAACGGTAAGGAAAGAGGAGGGAAGGAAAGGAAAGGAAACAGAAGTATGGGAAGGACGGTAAGGAAGGGGAATGCAAGAAAAGGAAAGGAATCTAAGGAAGGAAGGAAAGAAGGAAAGATGAGAAGGAAGAGAAGGAAGGCAAGGAAGGAAAGGTAAGGAAGTGGAGGGAAGAAAGGTATGGAGAAAGTGGAGGTAAGGAAGGAAAATAAGAAAAGGATGAGAGGGAACAACAGAAGGGAAAGATAAAGGTAAAGAAATGGAGGAAAGGGAAGGAGGGAAGGAAAGAGAGGGTGGATTGGAGTGGAGGGGGAGGGGGAAGGGTGGGGTGGAGGGAGGGAGAGGGGAATGGGAGTGGGAAAAGGAAGGGGGAGGGGAAGGGGAGTGGGGAGGGGAGGGGGAAGGGTGGAGTGGAGGGAGGAAAAGGGAAGGGTGGAGTGGAGGGAGGGAGGGGGAGGGGGGAAGGGTGGAGTGAGAAGTGGAGGGAGGGTGACTGGGAGGGAGAGGGAGGGGAAAGGGGGAATAGAGGGAGGGGGAGTCGAGGGAGGGAGAGGGTGGAGGGGGAGGGAGGGAGGGAGGGAGGGAGGGACTGGTTAAAGCGATTGTGTTGTCTGGAGGGCCCTCCTAACCGAATGAAGTCGCCTGACGTCAGCGACATCCGGCGCTTCTCTCCTTAAGGACAATATTGCCCTTGGGAGGTCACTGGGGTGATGTCATTTACCCACAGGGTGACGTCATGTAGTCCCAGGGTGACGTTACGTAGGCCCAGGGTGACGTCACGTAGGCTCAAGACGTCACTCAAGCCCAGGGTGACGTTATTTAGGCCCAGGCTGATGTCACGTAGGCCTAGGGTGACGTCACGTAAGCTCAAGGCGACGTCACGTAGGCCCAGGGTAACGTCACGTACGCCCAGGGTGACGTCATGTAGGCCCAGGGTGACGTCATGTAGGCCCAGGGTGACGTCATGTAGGTCCAGGGTGACGTCATGTAGGTCCAGGATGACGTCACGTAGGCCCAGGGTGATGTCATGTAGGCCCTGGGTGAGATCATGTTGCCTCAGGGTTATGTCACGTAGGCTCAAGGCGACGTCACTTAGACCTAGGGTGAGGTCATTTAGGCCTGGGCTGATGTTAGGTAGGCCTAGGGTGACGTCACGTAGGCCCGGGGTAACGTCATGTATGCTCAGGATGATGTCACGTAGGTCCGGAATGACGTCACTTGACCTAGGATGACGTTACGTATGGCTAGGGTGACGTCACGTATGTACAGGGTGGGGTTTGAGAAACGAAGAGACAACAGAAATTAAAAAATACACAAGTTTTTCATTTTCATTTCATTTATTTTTCTTTATGAATTGGGATTACTTTCCAATTATGAAAATAAAATGAACTATCGTGATTGGCCACGAGTTAATGCTAATGATTTTGTTAATATTACAGTCGTTGATATTAACAATAACAATGAATATAACAATATTTCAGATTGAAATCATTAAGAAGACGGTGAGGAGGCTACATCAGGGGGCGTTGAGTATCTCCGGCCGAAGCCGTCGCCATTGCCCTATTATGCGATTTAGGGACTGTTGGGGACAGGTAACAGCCACAGCTGAGAATCCGAGCTAAGTGCGGGGTTCGAACCCGCAACTAGGCAAATACGAGACCAGTACGCCATCAGCGCATTAATTATACATGACAAAGCCGCAAATTAAATGTAGTAAATAATAGTAATGTCAATGGAAATTGCATCACTGATATCAACGGCTTGC
>NC_134800.1:43786844-43791844 GCF_046742065.1 Oratosquilla oratoria
TTTTTGTGTGTGTGTGTGTGTGTGTGTGTGTGTGTGTGTGTGTGTGTGTGTGTGTGTGTGTGTGTGTGTGTGTGTGTGTGTGTGTGTGTGTGTGTGTGTGTGTGTGTGTTTGTATGTGTGTGTGTATAAAGTCACAGCATTACCCATAAATCTGGCATATATAAGCTTTGAGGTCTCATCCGGAAGGGTAATAGCTGTCAATCTCGAGTCCAACACATAATCCAAGACGTGAATCTCTCTCTCTCTCTCTCTCTCTCTCTCTCTCTCTCTCTCTCACACACACACACACACACACACACACACACACACACACACACACACACACACACACACACACACACACACACACACACACACACACACACACATGAACGATCTCCCACGAGGATAGACTTGTTACCAAAAACCCAGACGCCATCGGCTCTTTGAGATACCTTTGCCCTATAAGAAAAAGTGACCGTGTAACAATTCAATTTCAGTTGGTAGATGGGGAGATCGGCCCAAGGTTCGGAATCCTAAAGGCGGGGTAGACTCAATTTCGTGGCGGCAGACGTCTCAGGCTTGAAGAAATTCTTTGAGGAAGAAGTCTGCGAGGAATTCATGAATATCATCTGAACTAAGAAGAAATAAGATTTTTTTCATTTATAACTTAAGGGTGAGTACACTTGTGCCGACGATTTGAGGAAAAAAAGAAGCGAAAAGAATAATGGTTCAATAAAAGGTGTGAGAGAGCTAAAAAGCCAGTAATGTTACTTTGGGTAAAATGGAGAAAGAGATGTGCATAGGAAGGGTACAGACGAACTAGAAATGACAATGACACACAGACAAACACACACACACACACACACACACACACACACACACACACACACACACACACACACACACACACACACACACACACACACACACACACACACACACACACACACACACACACACACACACACACACACACACACACATGGTCGAAGGAAATCTTTCAATCTGAAATGACCACCACCCTTTCTTCTCACTAAGAAAATAAACTTAAAAGGCTTTGTTATGGCTATAGTTAGATGATATTATTCAGCATACAGAGTGACCCTGGGGCTAGCTTCCCCCCCTCATCTGAATAAAATCCCCTGTCGGCAGAATATAAAATGGAGCTAGAAGGGTTAACTTTATGCGCGGCGTCGAGGGACAAACGCCACGGACGCTGATGCTGAGCGGCTTTCCTGTGCAAACCACATAGAATCTTCCGTTGTAATCCTCTTTGCCTTTTGTACACGATGACGCGGGTTCCCTCCCCTCCCCTCCTCCTCCACTTCCTTCCACTCCACACTCACCTTTTCCCCTTTCCACTTCCTTATTCCTACAGAATCCTCCCCTCCTCCTCCCACTTGTTTCAACTTTCCAGGATCCCAATCATTTTCCATCGTCCCCTTCCCCTACCTCCTTCTTCTCTTCCCCTTCTTCCCCTACCTCCTGCCCTCTTCCATACCTTCCTCCTCCTCCTCCTCCCCTTCCCTTCTCCCTTCCTCTACCTTCTGCCCTCTTCCCTACCTCCCTCCTTTCTCTCCCTAACCTCCCTCCTCCCCTTCCCCTTCCTTCTATTCTTCCCCTCCGTCCTCCCCTTCACCTCCCTCCTCCCCTTCCCCTTTCTCCTCCCTTTCCTCTCTCTTCCCCCCTTCCCCTTCCTCCTCCCTTCCCCTTCCTCCTCCTGTTCCCCTTCCTCCTGTTCCCCTTCCCCTAACTTTCTCTCTTCCACTTCTTCTACCCTCCTCCCTCCTCTTCCTCACTTTCCTTTGGTCCTACACAGCCTTACGGCGACCCCTTGGAAAGGCAGAAGTTAAGGAATTGTCGACCAACATTATTCATTTAATTCTGGCTGACTCCAAACTATTTAATTTATCCCAATGGGAAAAAGCGATGTCCTACACACTTCTCAACATCCTATTAAACCCTTTCCCTCCCCTACAATCCTCCTGCAACTTCGTAGGAGGTTGCAACATCACCTCACATCCTTTTTCACTTCATACTCCACCTCAAACCCTCAACAGAATCTCATAAACCTTCAGAGCTTCGTCTGACCCACCACATTGTCAACATTTTCTTGCGCCTCCTCCTTCACTTTTTCCTTTTGCTCCTCCTCCTCCTCCTCCTCCTCTTCCTCCTCCTCCTCCACCTCTTTTGACATCTTCTGACATCCTTCAGTATCCTCGTAAATATCCTGAGAGTCCTTAACATCCTTCTACATCCTTCCCGCATCTTCACCAACTCCTAAACGTTTGTTCAAAAAACATTCTAATCCTCTTAGATCCTACATCATGTTCAGCCACCTCTGAACAGACTCCTAGATCCCCCGGAAGCCTCTTAAATCCCCTTTACGATCCAGAAAGCCACTTCTTCTCGAAATTTTTGGTCTCTGGAGGGAAGGAAAGCCCCGTTTTTACACCCCAATTTCCATTTTTCTTCTCTTTTTTTTCAAAATTTGCTTTCCTCGTCCTCTCTTTTCTGCTCATTTATCCGTTTATTTAATTTATGTTTTATACTGTCTGGATTATTTTCCCTCTTCCACTTCCTTTCTGTTCTCTCTTTCTCTCTCTTCGTTCTCTTTATCATCATCTTTTCAGCTTTCTTTCTTGATTACCTTGGTTCGATTCTAGTATCGTTCATCTCTTTGTATTTAAAATTTCTCCTTTCCTTTACCTTCATTCTTTTTTTCGGACATTCCATTCCATCCACGTTTTGGTCTTCTACAACTTCTATTCATATGTCTAAACCTCATCCCTATCTATCCATCCATCCCTCAATTTTTATTTAATTCGTTCTTCTTTTACCCTCTACTCTCTCCCCCATGCACTGCTTAATCGCTGTCCGTTCATATTTTTCTCTTTTCTTTTTAATTCTATCTCTTTTTTACTTTATCCATGCGCGCCAATCTCTCATCTCATCTTTTTTTTTCTCCCTTTTGTCTATATTCTCTTTTTCAACTCAATGTTTTTTCTTTGCCTTTCAACTGCATCTTTTTATTTTCCTTCTTTATCTTCTTCTCTTTCTCGTTCTCCCACCATCTTCCTTCCATCTTTTCACTTTATTCTTTCGTCTCTATCTCTTTCTTTATCTTACTCTCTTTTTCTGTCTCTCCGTCTTCCTGGTATTCTTTCCCTTTTCTCTCTCTCTCTCTCTCTCTCTCTCTCTCTCTCTCTCTCTCTCTCTCTCTCTCTCTCTCTCTCTCTCCATTTGTATACACCTGTGATTACCTATTCTCAATATTTCTCCTATTTTCCTGTCTGGCAAGAGACCTGCTGCTATACTTTTCCCAATTCATGTTATCTCTAACCTGCCTTCTCTCTCTCTCTCTCTCTCTCTCTCTCTCTCTCTCTCTCTCTCTCTCTCTCTCTGGTTGATTTCCCCAGGCTCCCTTATCTCTCCTCTCCTCTTATCTCCAGCGTGATGAAGGCAGTGGTAGCTCTGTCGATCCCACATTCAGCCCTTTCCCTTCCTCGTTCCCAACGTTTCTCATACTTATGTACTGCTGTTCTCGGGCTCCCTGAAGACCAATTTTCAATAATTGTTTCAGCGCTCATATTGTTGTTACTAAGTCTAAGTTGTTACTAAGTTGTTACTAAGTTGTTACTAAGTTGTTACTAAGTTGTTACTAAGTTGTTACTAAGTCTATTCCATTCTTTAACCACTCTGTTGGTAAACTAGTTCTTGCCTAAGTCCTCCTAAGCAAGGCAAACCAGTTCTTGACTAGAAGGAAATATGCAAGAACTGGTTTACCAATAGATTGGTTAACGAATGAAATAGATTAAGTAATCATGTAGTGAGCGCTGAAACTATCAAATGTTTTAAGAGAAGATGAGATAACAGATGGTAAAGGAAATGGAACTGCCTAGTGTAGGCCTTATGGTCTCTTGCAATCTCCTCCATTCTTGTGTTCTTACGTCCGCGTCTCCCGTCCACATCTCCCCTTCTCTCCCCGTCCTCTCCTCCTCAAAGGCGTGGAGTCTTCGCCACTTACCAGTGTGGCTTCTTCGTCGAAGTTTCTTCATCGAGATCGTGGGTTATTGGAAGCGGACTTTAAGTTCGGGGGAAAGCGAGTTCGGAGGTGTTATTACGTCATCGAGACCGCGGTTCCCCTTGAAGTCAGTCTCAAGTTTCAGCTCTTACTTGGGCGTCTTTGTGACCGCGTTGTCCTACGGATTCTTGTTACGCAACTGAACTATTTAGGGTTACGTTAGGGGTTAAACCGTTCTTGCAATGTTTGTTAAAGAGTATGCAAGTTGTCGTTAGGAAAGAGGTCAGGTCAAGTTCCAGATTATTCCTATTATTCGGTCAGCATGGTACAACGGCAACGTCACTGCCTTGTGGCAACAAGTCGCACGGCCCGTTGGCAAAAACTGTTAATCCATAGAATACTTCGATGAATATGAAGACCCCAGGGGTCTTAATGTGAAGAACAAACACACCAAGACTCCTCCACCCCAACGCTCTCCTGGTGCCCGAATCGCGCCGAATTCGAACCCTAATGAACATTAGAACATAAGAGAGAAGGGGACTGGAAGAGACCATAAGGATTACACTATGCAGTTCCATGTCCATTACTATCTATCATCCCCATCCATAATGTTATCTAACCGCTTAAAACAACTGATAATTTCAGCGCTCACTACATGATTATTAAGTCTATTCCATTCGTTAACCACTCAGTTGATAAACCAGTTCTTGCTTATTTCCTTCTTAAATCTAAACTTGTCCAATTCAAACCCATTACTGGGAGTCCTGCCCCGTTGTCTTAATATGCTGACCTTTTCTGCATCACTCTTGTTAAAGTCCTTGATTCACTTGAACACCTCTATAGATGACCCCGCACTCTGCGTCTTTCTAGTGTAAATTGAAGTACCTAAACCAGTCCTCGTAAGATAAATTTCTGAACACATGTATCATTTTGGTCATTTTCCTTTCTACTGATTCTAGTGACTCTATATTCATTCTATAGGACAGAGACTAAA
>NC_134800.1:43796844-43831844 GCF_046742065.1 Oratosquilla oratoria
AGGTTGAGGTGAGGTGATGTTGAGGTGATGCTGAGATGATGTGGGGTTGGGGTGGGGTTAAGAAGATGTGAGGTTGAGGTGATGTTCAGGTGAGGTTAAGGTGACATGAGGTTGAGGTGAGGTGATGTTCAGATGATGCTGAGATGATGCAGGGTTGAGGTGAGGTTGAAGTGAGTTAAAGGTGATACTCATGGGGAAGTGACATTAAAGTTGAAGTGAGGTGAGGTTGAGGTGATGTTCAGGTGAGGTTAAGGTGACATGAGGTTGAGGTGAGATTAAGGTGACATGTGGTTGAGGTGAGGTGATGTTGAGGTGATGCTGAGATGATGTGGGGTTGGAGTGAGGATAAGGTGACATGAGGTTGAGGTGAGGTGATGTTGAGGTGATGCTAAGATGATGTGGGGTTGGAATAAGGTCAAGATGATGTGAGATTGAGATTGAGGTAAGGCTGGGTGAGGTTGAGATGATGCGAGATTAAGGTGAGGTGAAGTTAAGATTGAGGAGAGATTGAGGTTGAGGTGATGTTGAGGTGGTTCAGGTGATGTCTAACGTGACCCATTTTCCTTAGGTTGAAATAATCTGATCTCATTAAAAGTTTGCGTTTTGTGGTTTGCTACATGATGAAGGTCCCTTACAACAACAATCTCAAAAAGAAACACAATTACAGCGAGGATCGGTAGGTACACATATGCATACGCACATGGATGTACACACACACACACACACACACACACACACACACACACACACACACACATTCATACAGATATAAACACCAACACGAACACACGCATGATCATACGCACACACACACACACACACACACACATACACAAACACACACACAACGTACACACGCACGTACGCACACATCCATACACATATATACACCAACACGCACACACGCATGATCATACGCACACACACAGACCACACACACACACACACACACACACACAGACACACACACACACACACACACACACACACACACACACACACACACGCACACACATACACACACACACACATACACACGCATGCATACACACATTCATACACATATATACAACAACATGCACACACGCATGATCTGAGCAAGGCTAAAGTTCAATACAAAAAACATCTTAAGTTTGAAAAAACAAGAAAAAACAGACACGACACAGAATATTCATGCTCAGCTGATCCAGGGAAATACTATAAGGCTCATTTCACACGTATCGATTTTTCGCCGTGCGCCGTCCACGACACGACGTCGTGCTCTCAAATAACCATGGGTGTCTATGGACGCTCTCATACGTCATGACCACGACCATGTGTGAAAGTGTCCATAGACACCCATAGTTATTTGAAAGCACGACGCCGTGTCGTGGAAAGCGCACGGCGAAAAGTCGATACGTGCGAAACCAGGATAAGTATTGACGCACGAATGTACGGGAGGGAGCAATTTACGCTCGTCCTGTCTTCTTACACTCAATAAATGATGTTTATCTCCTTCGTGTGGTCAGACCAACGTTGTAGGGAAATTGAACGTTCAATATACAACGTTTTAAGTTACAAACGTATTTCCCTAGATCCGGACCCTGCACATTCGTTTGGTAAAAAAAAATCTTTCCGAGTGGGTTAGAGCGTCGCTACTTGTGGCGGAGGTTGAGGTGACGGAAGTTCAAATCCTGCGAGTTGGACCAAGGGCAAGGTTCGTTAAATTTCACGCAACAAAGTCATCTGTAAGGGGCACCGTCCTAGCCTCCTGATAGGGGAAGTTCGCGACGTTAAACCGAGTGAGTGTTTAAATAAGCACAAAATGTGTACAAACATACATGCATTACCCAGGAGCAAAGAAAATATTCATAGAAATCCATAGAACCGTATTGATACAACATAGCAAGAGAGACATATTCTGATATAGAATAAAGAGACAGATAGATTTTAACTAATAGGTATGCACGTAACCATAGGAAAGTAGGAGTAGATTAAGTTACTTAGACAATAAAAATGTTGCATGATTTAATAACACTCACAAACATGCACAGCGACGTAAATACAGAGACAATCATGCACAAACACAGACCCCGCCAATCACAAAGCATTTAAGGACATAGACAAAAGCACGTTTATATATAAAGACACAACATCATATATCCGGAATGTGGACAGATGTAGTGTTACGTACGCACATGGTGTGCGCACACACACACACACACACACACACACACACACACACACACACACACACACACACACACACCACCACACACACACACACACACACACACACACACACACACACGCTCAGGTATGCTTAATAATCCGTCTTTTTCGTCATTTCGGCTATGAAAGAACTTTTTACAGTGCGGCATCAAAGTGAGACAAAGGCCCTAATCCTCATAGCCACGGACGTTCGCTTTCCGAATGAAAAGTTGTGAGAATTATGAAATTAATTGAATGCTAAGTATTTCAACCCGCCAACTGGGCGCAGGCGTATATCTGCTTTACTTCCAGGAAGGGAAATAGATTCTACGACTTCGTCTTATTATGTTGAACCAGTGGTTCACAGCCTCTGAGTCATGAGGACCACCTATTGGGCCAGGGAGTTCCGTCAGCGTGGCCACAAGCTGAAGAATAGAGGGAGTTAAGGTGCGTTTTGCTTGGTACGATTATCGCTCAACGATGATCGTCAAACGATTGTCTAGAGCAGGGGTTCTCAAACTGGGGTTCGCGAACCCCCAGGGGTTCACAAGAAGATTTCTAGGGGTACTTAGATGGCTGACGAAAAACGTATTTTAAATAGTGGTAGTTGTGGATTATGAAATTCCGCGCTAGCGGTGTGTGTTCCTTCAATCTCATTGTTCTACGCTGGTTTCTAAATTAACAGTGTTGATTACCAATAGTTGAATCTGGTGTGTGTGTGTGTGTGTGTGTGTGAGTTAGTCAATAAATGACCATTCTCTTCATTGTCAGATTATTGGGGGTTCGGGGAGATGATCTTATAACTCAGGGGGTACTTAACGAGAAAAAGTTGGAGAACCCCTGTTCTAAAGTAATAACACAAATTAAGTGCACATGTGCCAGGAAATATGGTCATTTTAGACTGGCACAAATTTGGCACGTTGGCTGATTATATCAGTTTGGTGGATGTTTGAAGTATTCTGCTGGGACTTGACCTTTCTTGTGCAAGTCTTGGAATAACTGTCCAGCCTTTTGATAGTCCCATTGGTTTTCTTGAAGGCACATTCGTGAATACTGGAAACGCATCCCAGAGACTTGTGAAAAGTGTTTGATCATTTGTACTTGGATTGGTTGTAAAGCTGCCAAAGCAGTTTCTTCTGACGTGGGAGGTGCAAGAGGTGATGTTATTTGTACTGGTGCAACTGGTACTGGTGGTGGTGAAGACACGTGTGCCTGAACTGGTGGTGCTGTGACTGGAGTAGGTTGTGATGATGCCGATGTATTACTCTTAAAAGACTTTACTTGTGACGCAGTAGCATATGTGACAAAGAGTTCTTCATTTAATATGCAATAACCTTCTCCTTGCTTGACAATTATGAGAGAGCGTGTAAAGGACCTTACCTGCTGCAGCTTTGCCCCATCTTGGCAGAAAAGACCACTAAGAACTACATGCATCAAGTGTGGAGCCACCCATGGAATGTCGATAAGAAAGGAGCCTGGGTCATGTACTGTTCCTGGTAGCCTTGACAAGGTATCAATAATGTTCTTGTTACCCTTTATTAAAGTCTTGTGTCGCTGCTCAGGACTAGTCACTTTCTTCAAATTACGGTTCTCTTGCACATACCTTGTAACTAACCTTGCACCTGCTTTACTTTCTGACAATGCAGTTGAGAGTGAGAACACAGCATCATCTGTGTAAGCTGCCAGTAAAGGTGTTCTACAGGCTGTGTCAAATATCTGGTAATATTGTCGAATGAATTCTATAGCAACACCCTTTGCAAGCTGATCACAGAAATAGGCTGGTTGTGAAGGTGGTAGCTTTGGAGGATCCTCATCTACTTCAAAGCCAATTGTCTTTGGTAGTTCGTGGCCATCCAAATACTGAAGTTTGGGGAAGTACTTCCTGACAGCACTAATGTAGGTATCTGGATCATTGTACTTGTTGCAGACCTCATTGCCCTCTAGCACAAGTTCAGTGAGATGCAATCCAGTCAGATGCTTCAGGGACTCAACATGATGTAGTCTGTTGTACTCTAGGCTTAAACGCTTTAAGCTATGGCAGTTGGTAAGAAGAGGTTTCAGTTCTTCTAGTTGTTGCACTTTGTTATGGCTGAAATCAATATGACGCACTTCAGGAATGTGCGATATGATGATTCCAAGAATGGTGGTCATATTGTGGGCCCGATATAGTGGACAGAATATCTCCTCCTTTGTAAGCTCAGGATCATTGTGGAAATTCTTGAGATTCAATCTAGCCATCTCAGGACTATAGCGGTTGCTCATGACCAACTTAATTTTTTCAAGCTGCAGTGGCGTGAGCTTTCTAATGGGTGGGACTGATTGGTTGGTATGAAAGACAAGCCTGTGGCCATTGGGCATTGCAATACGACGAGAGACTTGAGTAATAGCCCGAGCTGCTCGGCCATTGTCTTCTAAATAGAATACAAAGTCACTTCGCTCAAGATCCATAGAGATTGGTATGAAAGGTTCCTCCACCAAGTTTCTAATAGCTCGAAGTATTTCTTCTTTGGGGTATTGGGCTCCATTCCTTACAATTATCTTGTGCCATCCAAGGTCTGTTATAGCTTTGGGTGGATGTGTTGGGCGCTTTGAGCCACGTCCTCTGCCTCTTGACCTCTGATACACTTCTTGAAGTCTGTTTGGATAGTCCCTTCCATCATTATTTGAAACTCTCCCACGTCCTCTTTGTGATGACCCACCTCTTCCACCACGTCGGCCCTCTTGTCCATGGTATCTGTCATCATCATATCGATTGTGACCACCTCTTTGTTTTCCCCAGTAGTTATCTCTTCTCCAGTTTCTGCCTCCATTTCCTCCTCCACTTCCAACATTTGTGTCCCTTTCATCAAGTTCAAAATAATGTCTACTGTTATCGTTGCGAACCTTTTTATAAACATTCGGATATCTTGAACTACCTCCCATTGGCATTGCTTTGTCAGGAACCCACCAAACGTAACACTATGTTCCGCTTGTGTTTCTTCACTGTAGATTAGTAAAGTTAACCCAGATAGCCTTAAGTAAGGGCCTGTAGGTCTGCTGCAGTTTGTTCTTCCTTTGTGTTCCTTTTGTGTTTGTTTTTCTCTCCCCTCCTCCTCCACTTCCTCCTCCTCCTCCTTCCTCCTCCTCCTTCCTCCTCGTCCTCCTCCTCTTCCTCCTCCTCCTTCCTCCTCGTCCTCCTCATCTTCCTCCTCCTCCTTCCTCCTCGTCCTCCTCCTCTTCCTCCTCCTCCTTCCTCCTCGTCCTCCTCCTCTTCCTCCTCCTCCTTCCTCCTCCTCCTTCCTCCTCGTCCTCCTCCTCTTCCTCCTCCTCTTCCTCCTTATTCCCCCATTCCCTATTTTCATCCACCTTCTCCCTCACCTCTCCCTCTTTTCCACATCCTCCCCATCATAATCCATCCCAAACACTTTATCTTCCTCTTCTCCTTCTTCTTCTTCTTCTTCTTCTTCTTCTTCTTCTTCTTCTTCTTCTTCTTCTTCTTCTTCTTCTTCTTCTTCTTCGACCTACCTTCTTCTTCAATCTTTCTCTCTTTCTTCATATTCTTCTCCTTTTTCTTCTTCTATCATCCTCCTCTTTCTTTTTCTTCCTCTTCCTCCTCTTCTTCTTTCCCTTCTTGTTCCTCTTCTTTCTTCTTCTTTTCTTCCTCTTCTTTTCTTTTTCTCCTTCATATATGTTCCTCTTCTTCTTCTCCTTCATATATGTTCCTCTTCTTCTTCTCCTTTCTCCTTCTTCTTCCTCTTCTTCTTCTTCATCTTCTTCTTCTACTTCAATCTTTCTTTCTTGTTATTCTTCTCCTTTTTTCCTCTTCTGTCTTCCTCTTCTTTTTTCTTTCTCTTCTTCTTCTTTCCCTTCTTCTTGTTCCTCTTCTTCTTTCTTCTTCTTCTTCTTCTTCTTCTTCTTCCTCTTATTCTTTTTCTTCTTCTTCATATATCTTCCTTTTCTTCTTATTCTTTCTTCTTCTTCTTCTTCTTCTTCTTCTTCCTCTTATTCTTCTTCTTCTTCTTCATATATCTTCCTTTTCTTCTTATTCTTTCTTCTTCTTCTTCCTCTTCTTCTTCTTCTTCTTCTTCCTCTTCCTCTTCTTCTTCTTCTTCTTCTTCATATATCTTCCTCTTCTTCTTCTTCTTCTTCTTCTTCTTCTCCTTCTTTTTCTTCCTCTTCTTCTTCTTCCTCTTCTTCTTCTACTTCTTCTTCATATATCTTCTTCTTCTTCTTCTTTTTTCCTCTTTTTCTTCTTCCTCTTCTTATTCTTCTCCTTCTCCTTCTTCTTCATCTATCTTCCTCTTCTTTCTTCTTCTTTTTTCTTCTTCCTCCTCTCCCTTCCACTCTTCTCTTCTTCTCTCCTCTCACTCCTCCCCTCACCTGCCATCCTCTTCCTTTTCCCCTCACTTTCCCTCTCTTTCCTCTTTTTTCTCCTCGCTTTCCTTCTCTCCTGTCCTCTCCATACCCCTCCCCTCTTCTTTCCTCTCTTTCCTCCTCTTTCCTCCCATCTCCTTCCCTCTCTTCGCTTGCATTCCTCATCCCTCTTCCCCTCTTTACTCTCTTTCCCTCCCATCTTTTCCCCTCTCCTTGTCGCTTCTCTCCTCTCTTCTCTTTTCCTCCTCTCTCCTCTCATCCTCTTCCTTCTCTGTCTTTCCGCCCTCCATCCCTCTACTCCTCCACTCTCTTCCCCTTTCCTCCCCTCCCCCTCTCTTCCCCTTTCCTCCCCTCCCCCTCTCTTCCCCTCTCTTCCCCTTCTGTTCTCCTCTCCTCTCCCCTTGCCTGCCCTTGCCTCCTCGTTCATTGGCTCTCTTCACGTCTGTATTCCCCTCCCTCCTCCCCTCTTTTCCCCTCACTCCCTCGGAGAAACTTCAAATACACAATCAATTCATAAAGGATACAACACTAAGAAAACGGCCTGCGTTTGCTTGAGGTCATGGTTACTTGAACCGCTCGTTTGGATTTGCAAATACTTTGTAAAAATTGGGGAATTTTGCATTCAAGTGTATTTCTGCGCTTTCCCCCCCCCCGAAACAGTTTACCAGCGCTTCTATCATATATTGTAAATACAATAGATTAAAAATCGTGCCCCGTGTGTGATTCACCACGGTCTTGGATCACGTGTTGGACTCGTGATCGACAACTATTTCCCTCCCGGAAGAGAGCTCAGAGCTCTTTTTTTTTTTTTTTTTTTTTTTTTCTTTTTTCAAATATCCATCCTTTATTAGCAAAAATGTCATCGCATTTTACAAATGTACAATCCATCAATCAAACTGTTGCCCCACTTCTCTCTTTCAGGAGATCTGCAGCCCCCAGAAAACTGGTCATGACCATCAGTTCAGAAATTCGGTGATGAGATTTTGTGTCACTGTCTGGAAAGTGAGTGTAGGACACCAAAATATGATACATGACGGTCATATACAAGCTAGAACAGAGTATCACGTCACTAAATGAACATTCATTCCACAAACTTGTTCTCACACTTCAGGAACAAACCTTAATGTAAATATAATTATGAAACTTTGGTTGAAATATTTTTTTCTTGCATAAACCACTCATAATACTATTCAGAAACCACTCGTAATACTTTTGAACATAGTTCTATTTTTAGAACACATTATGAACATAAAAAATGTGCACATTCTTAAATAATACATCTAAGTTTTTATGGAATATTTACAACACAAATCATACAGAAAATATCAATGAAAACCTGTTGAAATCCAATAACTGTTGATATATTCAAGGTATTTTAGGGCACTGACTAACACCCTTCAAAAAGATTCTGTTAGAAAAAATATTTTCTTTTCTACAATATCTAAAGAAAGAAAAAGAGAGGGAAAAAAATACCTTTCTCCAGTACAGCGCATAGTGGTGGAAGTGTCTTATAAATATGTACCACCTGACCTGGCCACATAAACAAACTGCCCCAGATGCAACCATCACAAAGAAAACACCAAACACCTGGCCAAGCAGCTGACAGCATCTCTACTTGGGTGAGAGGTCACGAGTGGAGATGGTTCAAGGTTGCATGTCGGCAAGTGAATTCATAGAAAAGGCATACTACATTAAATTCCCTGCTTCAAAAAAGTCCTCCTTAAGGAGACACCATCCTAGCCCTCTCTGAGAGGGGAAGTTTGTGATGTCAAACCAAATAAAACTGAAACCATGTTTTCCAGATTATAAATACATTTTGGCATGTACCACACACCCGACTTAAAAAAAATAATAATAAAAAGGGTTACAGCAAACTAAGGCACAAGCTTATAACAAAATAAGGATGCAGTAGTTTTGCATGGTATGTTTCCTTAGACTGTTTAATGACTATAGTACACATACCAATTTTATGTTTCTGTATTAGTTTCACAATCTGAATTGCCACAGAAAATTGCAAAGGTATACAAACACAGCCACCTTAATCTACCATTACCACCCATTTATACTGCACAGCTGTGGTACTTGCAGGTATCAAAAGCATTGCAGGCATGCTGATTTCTGCATCTGGGACTTATCACTGCCTAATTTTGAAAAGAATTAATGGTCCTATTTGCACTGTAAAATTTGACCGACTTCAATTTGCACTTAAATTGTAAATGTTTCAACTTTACCTTCACTATTGACTCATTTTACCTTTCACATTGAAATACAGAAAGGGAAGTACACACGAGAAAAATTACATTTGCTGAAACTCTACACTTAGTTAAAATGACAAAGCTTTCCACCAAAGAGCTGATGCATCACCAAATGAGTATGCAAATGGTGAATGAAATCAACAACACGATGTTTCATTGAGACAATATTAAAGTGTAACCATAGCCAAAATATTCCAAGACGTTAACTTTTGTGTTCAACTTGGAATCTTTCCTTCTCCCCAAATTACTTAGTTTTATGGTATAATGTGTTAGTTACACGTTTGGATAATTCTAAAGCAGGGTTTCTCAAACTGGGGTTCGCGAACCCCCAGGGGTTCACAAGAAGATTTCTAGGGGTACTTAGATGGCTGACGAAAAACGTATTTTAAATAGTGGTAGTTGTGGATTATGAAATTCCGTGGTAGTAGTGTGTGTTCCTTCAATCTCATTGTTCTACGCTGGTTTCTAAATTAACAGTGTTGATTACCAATAGTTGAATCTGGTGTGTGTGTGTGTGTGAGTTAGTCAATAAATGACCATTCTCTTCATTGTCAGATTATTGGGGGTTCGGGGAGATGATCTTATAACTCAGGGGGTACTTAACGAGAAAAAGTTGGAGAACCCCTGGTCTAGAGCATTAATTCTTTATTTTTTCTTTGTGAGGCTATTTTGCCTCGAGCTGCAAAGTACGAGGTTGACCATCATTTTAACCAAATCTACCAAAGCGTTTACCCAAATAGGATGCCAGTTGGTAGGATACACGTCACCCGCGATTGGTTGTAGTAGGCTTACATTCGCTCGCACAGAGCAAAATATACCTTTGGTGGATGTTTAGCCATTTGATTCTGTGCTGGAGGGTATCCTTGCCCAACCCTATGCTTAGCGCTAACATCCAATGTAGCGACCCATAAGAATGATCGAAACAAGAATGTCTGTGTCGACGAAAGCTCGACTGAGGGCTCGCCCGGCAGTCTGTACCCTGCACGCCTCCTAGACCGAGTTGTCGCAGGTCACTGTTAGTTAATAGAACTATGTTTTGTATCATAAGGATTTTATTCACCTTTAAAATATACAGGAGGGTGATCGTCAAGAATTGGACCTTTTTTTCTCGTTTTCTTCTTGGTTTCTGGGCGACAAAATTAGGTTGGGCACTGTATATATATATATATATATATATATATATATATATATATATATATATATATATATATATATATATATATATATATATATATATATATATGTATATATATATATATATATATATATATATATATATATATGCAATAAAAACAGTAACCACTAGGAAAAGTAAACTAACGAAGCAGGGCACTTTCGTATAATTACATAGAAGACATTCCTTTTTTTGTATCAGCACTGAATATGTAATTATACGAAAATGCTCTGCTTCGTTAGTTTACTTTTCCTAGTGGTTACTTACGCATATATATATATATATATATATATATATATATATATATATATATATATATATATATATATATATATATATATATATATATATATATATATATATATGCGTACTATATATATATAGATATATATATATATATATATATATATATATATATATATATATATATATAGAGAGAGAGAGAGAGAGAGAGAGAGAGAGAGAGAGAGAGGGAGAGAGAGAGTGAAAAGGAGCTGAGGTACCTAGAAAGCTAATTAGACTTGCCCTTAGCCGCATCCGGCGCCGCCGCATAGTGAGACACCGGCATAACCACGAGAAATGATGTCTCCTGGGTCACGTGACCCAAGTGTAGGTAATGAATGACCATTACAACAGATGGCCCGTGAAACTGAATAATCACACCTGAAGTGGCTCAAAGTGCAGCTGAACAGCCGAACAGATCATTTCATGAAGTGATTAACTTATTTTAACCAACGGAATTCCATTGTGTAGGAATGCCAAGTGAGGGATGACACCTCACTTGACACTCTCTACGGACCAGACATGCAGCATTCCTTAAAAGAAAAAAAAAATGAGGGCGTCAACTCACATCATAGTCGTGATGTCGACGTGAAAAAAAAAAAAAAAAGCTCGCGCTCACCTCAATAAACCATTCAATGGTGACGACTCAATTGTATATATATATATATATATATATATATATATATATATATATATATATATATATATATATATAAAAGCAAAAAGCATTTCCCACACCTAAGCCCTTGATTTAACACCAACGTTGCCACTTCATTTGCACCTCAGCTCGGACAAACTGTCACCCATACCATAAGCCAAGATGACAATGCACTATCTCTTTCTCTAATGACAATACACCAACTGTATCTATGTCCCCTCCCTCCACCTACCCTTCCTTTCCTCCGCGATTCAAATTCTCATAAGTCTTCTGATTAATAAGTTACACTAAATGTCAACATTGGGGGCCTGTTACCAAAAATATAATATAAACGACAACAGTGACATGTGAAGAAATAACTTTCACCATCCAACTACCACGGGGTGGTAAGTGAAAAACCCTTAGTAGGGCATACTCAGTTGTGGCAGGCCGCTGGGTTTTTAGGCCGATGTTTGGGTTTCCTCCCCGCCTGGCTCGGTCTGTCGGGAACCAACGGAAGAAGCCAGCAGCGGGTCCCGGGAATCGAACTCACGACCACATGCTCATGAGTTCGTCATGGTGTCCACTAGGCTCCCGCGCGGCCGTGAAGAAGAAGAAGAAGAAGAAGAAGAAGAAGAAGAAGAAGAAGACAAAGAAGAAAAAGAAGAAGAAAAAGAAGAAAACGAAGACGAAGAAGAAGAAAAAGAAGAAGGAGACGAAGAAGAAGAAGAGGAAGAAGAAAAAGAAGAAAAAAGTCAGTCGTGCTACACATAATTAACCAAATTTACTTATTCAGACGAAATGAAATGAAATTTTCTAAGAAAATCTATTTATACTCGAAATGATCCAAGAGAATAAAGCTAGTGCGTGTATCTTCGATGGTGAATGTTTCATTGCATGACAATCGCATCTCGCATGTCATATGCATTATTGCATGCATGAATCTCAGATTGCAGTTTCCTGGGACAATAACACAGCAAGGCGATGTTTAATTATTGCAGGCTTCATCTCACAAAAGAAACTGAACAATAACAATGTTCACAAATATTTATGACGTCCCAAGTAGTTCAATACATTCTCGTGTGTATAATTCATTGATGATCAATACGTTTTCTTAGTCCTTTGAATATATTGTTATTCTGCTCAATATCTACATGCATATTATATATATATATAGATATATATATATATATATACATATATATAATATATATATACATATATATATATGATATATATATATATCTATATATATATACATATAAATATATATATATATATATATATATATATATATATATATATATATATATGTATATAATTGATCACTGGGAACCATTCAGTGTGTATGTATAAACTTTCCCACGCGCACATACTAGCGAATACACTATCATGGCGAAGGTGGGTTGAACGCGATATTTCGTGTAGGTGTATGTAATTCGAGCATACAAATATAAGAAAGTCGTACTCAACTTATTATCTCTCTTGATAGCGTATTGGGCTACGTCACTGTACTTTGTTACGGGTTAGCTGGGTTCGAATCCTCGGCTCGTCCACGTTTCAATTTCCAACGGATGTCTCCATCGAGCGACTCTCAGTCTCGACTGCGATGGCATGGAATTAAAAGTTATTTGTGGTTGTAAAAAGATATATATATATATATATAGATATATATATATATATATATATATATATATATATATATATATATAAATACAACCAAGGTCTTTTTCTCTCTCTTACAAAGGTGGTAGTCAAAGTCAGAAGGCAGAATTCCACTCCCATCCATTTTCTCTCCACCCACTCCACTCCCATTCACCACCCCTCCCTCTCTTCCTTCTATATTGGCTCCTACTGGATGACGGGTCATCCCTCCAACTCGCCCATTGCCCTGGGTCAGAAGCAACACTGTAAGACACAGCACATCCACAGCAAGGCCGCTTCAGTTAATCGACAATCCCCATCCCTCCGTTCTCTCATGCAAGAAAAAAACAAACAAACAAACCGGGATTGCGTCAAAATATTATTCACACATAACCACTCCCTAACTCCCCAATCCCCCCACGCACTCCCATCCATGCATCACAGCATCATCCATACATTACCATTCTCCATTCACCCCGATCTTCTGTCTTCTCCCTTCCTTACTCAATAAACATTCTCCCTCTTGCTCAATGCCCCCTTTACCCCATCCATCCATCTTATCTTCGGTCGCTCCCTCTTGTTCATTCCATCCCCCTCTGCCTTCTACACTTCTTTTACTAATCTTCCTTCAATCATTCTTTCCATGTGTCCAAACCATCCAAATACTCTTTTATCAACTCTATCTTCCAGCTCCTTTTCCACCCCCGCTCTCCTCCTCACCTTCTCCTTTCTAACTCTATCCAGCCTAGTAACACCAACTATATTTTTCAGGTATTTCATCTCAAACACATTTAAATTCTTCCTCTCTTATGTTCCATTTTTCTGCCCTGTACAGTGCTGTCGTTACAATCCCCCTTCACACAATCTCCTCTTAGCATCCATTCACAAATATCTATTTCTCATTACATTTTTTAATCCTCCAAGGCACTTAATTGCTTCTTTCAATCTACAGTTTACCTTCGTCCCCACACCTCCCTTTCCTGCCACATACGACCCTAAGTATCTAAAGCTATCCACTTCCTCCAGCTTCTCTCCCTTAATACTCACTTCCAATTTGCTGCCATCCTCTCCCTTTGTACATCTCATCACATTACTTTCACCCACATTTAACTTCGACCTTCTCCTCTCGCACACCTTCCCATATTCCGCCACTAACTTCCTTAACCTCTCCTCTGATCCTGCTACATGATTAGTGTCGTCAGCAAACAACAACTGGCTCACCTCCCACTTTTCTCCATTTTCTTTAACCATCTCCAATCCCCTTCCCATTACCCTCGTATTTAACTCCCGCACCATCCCATCCTTGTACAGATTGAACAACCATGGCAACATGACACATCCATGATGCAGTCCCACCTTTACCTCAATCCACTTGATCTCCCCATTTCTAACTTAAATATATATATATATATATATATATATATATATATATATTTATATATAATGTACACACACACACACACACACACACACACACACACACACACACACACACACACACACACACATATATATATATATATATACACATATACATATACATATATATACATATACTTATATATATATATATATATATATATATATATATACATATATATACATATATACTGTATATATATATTGTTGAGACATTCTGATAAGTTAAAGTGGATGGGAAGATTCACTCCAGTCTTTCCTCTTCCTATCCACTTCACATACACACACACACACACACACACACACACACACACACACACACACACACACACACACACACACACACACATATATATATGTATATATATATATATATATATATATATATATATATATATATATATATATATATATATGCAATAAGAACACTGGGAACGTGTGTTTTTTCTAAATGCAAGGTAACCACTTAAGAAAATAAACAAACGGATCAGAGCGCTTTCGTATATTACATCTTCAGTGTAAATTATAAAGAAAGAGGGTACAGCAAACATGATATAGTGGGACAATAGTATAAGGAACTCACTAGGAAAGGTTGTGGACGAATTGTCCGGGCGTGGGTCACACGTCCAGCATTCTTACATTTTGTAATTATTGGCTATTTCTTTGCAAATATAATTATCAATTTTGTACAATCCTAAGTTAAGGTTAAAGTTGTTATCATTTGTGATTTTAATCAGGCTACTTTCAATTAAATTCCTTTCGACAAATTTATTGTTGAAAGTAATCACTCTAGCGTTTTCCCAGCTGATAGGGTGATTAAAAGTGCTTAAATGTTTAAAAATGGCACTTGACTCATTCCCGTCTTTGACACATTTCTTGTGTTGTTTTATCCTGACAGAAAGATCTTTTGCCGTTTGGCCGATATAGAATTTATCACATATTTTGCAAGGAATTTTGTACACACAGCCTTTTTGGCAATTTTTAGAATTATTAATTAGGTATTGTTTGATAGTGTTATTGTTACTGAAGGCTACATTGATGTTAAAATTCTTAAGTAATTTGGGAACAATAGTTAAATTTTCTTGGTAAGGTAAAACTACTAGGTTATTATGGACTTTGGATTTGTTAGGCTGAGAATTGTAATACGTTTTCCTTGCAAAATTGTAACAAACATCAATGAAATGTTTAGGATATTTCAATCCAAAACTAATATCGTAAACATTTCTTATTTCCTCATCAATGTACTCGGGACTGCAGACCCGTAAAGCTCTAAGGAACATTGATGAGAAAACCGATCTTTTTACATTATCAGGGTGGGAAGAATAGTAATGGATGTATGAGTTTACATTAGTTGGTTTTCTATACACACTAAATGTAAGGTTTCTTTCTTTACGATGAATATTAACGTCTAAAAAGGGTAGCACACCATCATTTTCCACTTCAACCGTGAATTTGATTGACTTGACTAGGTTATTAATTTGTTTGAGGAATTGTGACTCATCTAAATGATCAGGCCATAGACAAATAATGTCATCGACATAACGTAGCCAAAATTATATATGGAATTCTTTGAAAGCAAGATTTTAAGTAAGATAATTCCACCGGGAATAATTTGGCTACGTTATGTCGATGACATTCTTACAATTTTGCAAGGAAAACGTATTACAATTCTCAGCCTAACAAATCCAAAGTCCATAATAACCTAGTAGTTTTACCTTACCAAGAAAATTTAACTATTGTTCCCAAATTACTTAAGAATTTTAACATCAATGTAGCCTTCAGTAACAATAACACTATCAAACAATACCTAATTAATAATTCTAAAGATTGCCAAAAAGGCTGTGTGTACAAAATTCCTTGTAAAATATGTGATAAATTCTATATCGGCCAAACGGCAAAAGATCTTTCTGTCAGGATAAAACAACACAAGAAATGTGTCAAAGACGGGAATGAGTCAAGTGCCATTTTTAAACATTTAAGCACTTTTAATCACCCTATCAACTGGGAAAACGCTAGAGTGATTACTTTCAACAATAATTTTGTCGAAAGGAATTTAATTGAAAGTAGCCTGATTAAAATCACAAATGATAACAACTTTAACCTTAACTTAGGATTGTACAAAATTGATAATTATATTTGCAAAGAAATAGCCAATAATTACAAAATGTAAGAATGCTGGACGTGTGACCCACGCCCGGACAATTCGTCCACAACCTTTCCTAGTGAGTTCCTTATACTATTGTCCCACTATATTATGTTTGCTGTACCCTCTTTCTTTGTAATTTACACTGAAGATGTAATATACGAAAGCGCTCTGATCCGTTTGTTTATTTTCTTAAGTGGTTACCTTGCGCATACATATATATATGTATATATATATATATATATATATATATATATATATATACATATTGTATATATATACATATATGTATATATATATATACATATATGCAGATATATATATATATATATGTACATATATATATATATATACATATATATATATACATATATGTATATATATACATATATGTATATATATATATACATATATGCAGATATATATATATATATGTACATATATATATATATATATACATATATATGTATATATATACATATATATATATATATATATATATATACATACATATACATATAGGTGTGTATGTGTATGTGTGTGTGTGTACTTGTACGAGTATACACCAGGTTCATCTAGTTGCTCGTGTCACAGTAGAGCTCTAGTAAGACAAACTAGCCATTCTATTAGACGCATAAAATTGATGAAGACAGTATTCTGGTGACTTTAGTAACATCTCTACGGAGCCTCCAAAGATAGAAGCGCTGTTAATTGGCTGTGAAGTGGTTAACGCAAACATTACAAATGGGAATTGTAAATAAATTAACACCCGATAAATTAATTCGCCGAATTCTTTGGCGGTCGGGGCGTTTTTTTTTTTTTTTTTTTTTTTTTGTGGTGTGAGGGAGGGAGCACTAGGACGTAAATACATGCAAATCAATTTCTGCGAATCATTAGTTTCGTTGGAAGCTTGTGTGATTATCTTTTAACTTGATACTTTGCAAAATATTCGCAATCATTCTTATAATTTCAAAATTTCACTTCAGTACAACCTATCTAGAACTGTATGAAATAAAAAAGAAATATCAACGTCATGCACGTTATCAATAAATATAGTAAATGTATTTCTTCATGACGAACAATCGAGAAAGCTTATATGCGGGTTCGAATCCCGCACTCCTCTCTGAGTATATACATATGGGGTCCTGGAGTCTCATCCCATCAGGACAAGGAACTACTTAAGGTATTTTTGTAAACAAAACATCACATTTAGAAATATTATTGTATGTGCAATACCTGTCAAACATTTAACACCACCGAAAGATATACTGGACTTCTTGCGCTGCAAGGAGGCCGTTCAGGATGGGCCAAAAACGGAAATTCCCCTAAGTGCGACGTTGCCAATTTGACCACCACCAAATGATCGTCACTGTCGCCTGTCACCCAGAGACACCTCGACGTGGCAACATGGGAACAAAAATGCGCTGTTGCCACGTGTCATTGAATTGATTAACATCGTTGTTATAACTAAAAAAAAATTACTATGTAAAAAAAGAAAGAAAAAAAAAGGGGGCATTTACTAAAGTTGATTTGGTAGACTGACAACGTATGCTGGCCCCTGAACGGATATTTCTTATACACCCTGGGTCAAGTTTGAATGTTTCCAGTGGTACGTTTTCTTTAACAAAGGAGAACCTTCCTCTAATGAGGGACTTCTTTAAGTGCAAATTATGTGTCTGTGGCGGTGAGGCAGGCTCTGCCCTAGGACACATTCTTCAACAAACACAGAGTTTCTCTGAAAGTATTCTTTGCATAGAGAAAAAGGCTGCTGAAGCCTTCCTCCCAGATTCTAGATTCAGGTTCACAATTACTTCTACCACAACTAATACTAATACTATTACTAGTATTGCTGCTACTACTACTACTACTGCTACTGCTACTAAAAATGCAAAGCTGCCAGTACAAGATTTTTTTACTCTTTTCATCGTTTTTCAAAATTTTCTTAGGATCAGTACTTTATATCCTGTAGTACATTTTCAGTTTGGAATAAAAAAGATATACAATATCACATAAATATACCATATACCACATGAATATACCATATAGAGGAAACGACGGAGACGGCCACAGAATTCATGGCTAGACCAAGTTGATCGAACCTGTCGATAGTTAGGAAGGGTGGGTGACTGCATGGGAGCTTGCTGCTCGGAGAGTCCCACGTGGAGACTGGCGCCAGCATGTGAGTGAAGCAAAGCGCTCCATGGCGTATGCCCCCAATTGATGATGATGATGATGAGATGATGATGATGACGACGATGATGATGAGGCTGATGACGATGGTGATGACAATGATGATGGTGATGATGATGATGATGATGATGATGATGATGATGATGATGATGATGATGACGATGACGATGACGATGATGATGACGATGATGATGACGATGGTGATGGCAATGATGATGATGATGACAATGATAATGATGATGACGATGATGATGATTATGATGATGATGATGACGATGACAGCAATGACGACCTAACCGTCCCAAGATGAACAGCACTCAGGGGGGGGGGGGTGTCATACCTTCCCTGGCCATGACCCATTGGCCAATGAACATGCAGAGTCAGGTAAGGACCAATGACGTGTCTGTACCATCTCCGCATGTGCCATCGAAGATTGTAAGTAAAGAACAGAACAGACCGTTACATCAGGGTAGCCTGTTATAACAGATGCAGAACAAACAGGCAGCGATACAGAACAGGTTTGTATGTCGTTATATCCAGTCGCAAATAAACGGCACTTTACACTAATTACCTAAAAACATAAGACCATAAGACTGCAAGAGACCATAAGGCCTGCACTAGACAGTTCTATGTAGTTTCAACGCTCACTACATGGTTACTAAATCTATTTCATTCGTTAACCACTACTGGTAAACCAATTCTTGTCTATTTCCTTTTTGAATATAATTATGTCTAATTTAGATCCATTACTACATAAACATTATAGAATAAAAAGACACACAACCTCATGTATATTTGTGTCTTGTTCTTGGTTGTCGGCATCTACCTAAACGCCAAAGTGAGGTTGGGTAGGGAGTGGGTTCACGACACACTATACGAGTTAAGTACTTAAAAGATTTTAGTACTTAAACGAGTTTAATACTCAAAGGAGTTTAGTACTAAACTCGTTCAGTACTTTAGCGAATCTAGTACTTAAACGAGTCCAGTAATTAAACGAGCCTGGTACTTAAGCGAGTCTAGTATTTAAACGAGTTCGGTACTAAAACGAGTTTAATCATTAAACTAGTTTAGTACTTAAACTACTTGCCGCCAGCCGATTCTATTCATCTGAAGGTATACCTCCAGGGCAGCGAGAGGGTTAAGGTTCACCTCGTGAGGAGGGGTAGGGTGGGAGGGAGGGAGGGTGGTGGTAATTTGTTTTGAAACTAAAAGTTTTCCACTAAATTGGATCCTACATTGTTTGCCTGTGTTTTTCGAAAACATGTCCAGGTACCTTTCTGGCAAGTTTTGCCTTTTAGTTTTTCTTTCTTTTCTTTTTTTTTATCCCTCAGTGACTTTCTTTTGATATTTTATTGTCTGTCGTCAGATGATTTCAATCAGCTGAGACACGCAACCGAAACAGAATGGCGTCTCAGTCGATGGGGTCCCTCCTTGTTCCAAGTTCCAAGGTCACCATATTAAGACAACAGGGCAGGACTCGCAGTAATGGGTTTAGATTGGACAAATTTAGGTTTAAGAAGTAAATAGGTAAGAACTGTTTTATCAATAGAGTGTAGACTTAGGAGTAAGCGTCGAAGCAATCGATTGTTTTAAGAGAAACTGAGGTAACTTTATGAATAGGGATGAGAGATGGTAATGGACATGGAACAGCCTAGTGTAGGCCTTATGGTCTCCTGCAGTATCCCCCATACTTATGTTCTTATGTCTTCTCATTCCTTGAAATGAATTTGTCCTTCAATCAAAACAAAATTAAAAGACCTGGGACGTCTTCATACCGCTTTTATTTATCGCATTTTATTTTGGTTTTTACTTGATTTCTTGGCGATAAGCCTTTGCTCTAACCAAGCAGCGTCTATATAACTCATGACGTCACGTCGTTTGGTTTCTTCCCGATGAACCTTGACACACTTCAAAGGATCGAAAGATTCTGTTCTTCGGCTTTCTTCGTCTCATCGCATCACATCCTCAATCCGTGTAGGAACCGAATGTTTCAAAGATCATTCGTATTAAAACCATCTATCTATCTTATACCAAGAACTTTTCCCCTTTACAATGGAGGTAGCCTAGTCAAAATACAAGGGCCCACTCCCATCCACCACCTTTTTATCTTAGCTCCTCATGGATGACGGATCATCCCTGTATACGGCCAACTGCCCTAGATCATAAACATTGCAGCAAGACACAGTACATCTACAGCAAGGCCGCTAAAACCGAAAAAGAATATCTCTTACGCAAAGCCTTCAATAAATAACACTGGCCTGCGAAGTTTCAAAGGTAAAGCATCTGATAACTGATTCTAGGGTAATTTGCTATGCAAAATCTAAAAATCACACTCATTTTGTTCAATCAGGTCACGTTTTTGAGATACAAGGCGGTAAAAATAATTAAAAACGCCATTTAGTGCTATTTATTCCCTTTAATTTTGGAAAAAAAATTCTTGACAAAAGAAATATTTTTTCTTGCATAGTTCAGAAGATAAAGAGGATATATTACAGAAAATCTAATCATGGATGAAGGGCCTTTTCAGTGACTTTCTCCTGTGTTGGGCAGCCACCACGTCTCGTTTCAAACACCAACAGTAGTCCGCAAGAAAGTTCACATCCCACCGGCCTTGGTAGCGTTCTTCCATGACACGAATATCCTGGTGGAAACGTTCTCCCTGTTCCTCACTGAAGTCACCACAGTTCTGGGGGAAATAGTCTAAGTGGGACCGTAGAAAGTGCATTTTGACTGACATGCGAGCCCCTAAGTTTTGATAGCTGTTCAAGAGCTCATCGACTTCTTTCTCGTATTCTGCACTTCGGTTATTTCCTAGAAAGTTTCTTATCACTGACTTAAGCGACCACCAAACGGACAGCTCAGCTGCATTCAGTGCATCGTCAAACATTGAGTCCTTCATAAGTTCCCTTATCTGAGGCCCATCAAAGATGCCAGCCTTAAGCTTTTCCAGACTGATCCGAGGAAACTTCTGCTGAAGAAAAGTAAATCCCATGCCGTCCTTGTCCATTGCCTTCACAAAGTTCTTCATCAGTCCCAGTTTGATATGTAAAGGTGGGAGTAAGACCTTGTTTGGTTCAACAAGAGAACGAGCCTGAACATTGTGTGAACCAGGTTCCAAACGTTGTCGTGGTGGCCATTCTTGTCTGACAAAATGTTGATCATCAGCCCGACTATCCCACAAACACAAAAAGCATGGATACTTTGTGTACCCACCCTGTAGTCCCAAAACCAATCCAACTACCTTAAGATCTCCACAGATCAACCAACCATGGTCATTGTAGTTCAGAGCAGACAGTAGCTGATCCATGTTGTCATGAGTTCCTTTCATTTGCACCGAATGACCAATTGGAATTGAAGAGTATTTATTTCCGTTGTGAAGGAGGACTGCCTTGAGACTTCTGCTGGAAGAGTCGATGAACAGTCTCCATTCAGTAGCAACATAGTCCAGCCCCATTTATTGAATCAAACCAGCAATGTTGTTGCAGTAAACTAATGACGAGTCCTTCTGGGTTGTGAAGAACTGTCTAAATTCTCTTTCACGCTCTCGGTACCAAAAGAATGTTGTCTCAGGTGCTAGCAAATTTTTCTCACGAAGACGAGAACCCAGAAGCTTTTCTGATTCCTTTGATAGGTTTAGATCCCGTGTCAGGTCATTGAGATCTGCTTGTGTTAGAGGCACTGGCCGGTCATTCTCTTCTGGCATGTATTCTCCACCCTCTGCCCTGTCTAGTGCGTTATCAGATTCCGATTCAGAGCTAGATTCCATTGCAACATCTGGCTCGGGAACGGGCAGGCCTGGACCATGAGGGACTGGTCGTATGGCAGACGGAACATTAGGATACTGAATACAATGCTTGTTCTTGCGGTTGACTCCTTTAAGATTAGTCATGCAGAAATAGCAGTCTGACACATGATCTTTACCCTCTCTCCAAACCATTGGAACAGCGAATGGCATACTCTTCCTTTTTTTATTTCTCCAATCACGCAAGTTCTCGACACATGTTTTGCAGCTAACATGGGGTGCAAATGGCTTGTCCTGGTCCCCAAGCTTAACTCCAAAGTAAGCATGATATGCCTTCTTCACAAAATCAGTTATATTTGCTAGTCGACGAGGAAGAATCACATTACCACATATGTAGCAGAACCTATCAGGATGATTTGTACATTTGCGTTCCATTTTCTGTCAATCTAAGATACGTGTCCAAAATAGAAACACAAGAAGCGCAGATTCTTGTAAAAAGCACAGATTCTTATAAAATCAGTCACATTGATTGGAGATCACACTTTTCTAAACCATTTTCAGTTTCAGTGTTGTCAATGCAGTTTGTCAATGTAGTCAATGCAGTTTCAGTTTCAGTTTCGGTTTCAGTTTCCTGAAAGTAAACAAAAACATCATTAGGTTTCAGTATCAGTTTCGGGGTGCTACAGTATAATTTTTATACAAAAAAAAAAATAAGAATAGGCTATACCTGCAGCCTCGTTTTCCTTATACTTAGTACTATACAAGGCCCAAAAGTCGCACTTCTCATATCTCAAAAACTAGACCTGATCCAAGGAAACGGATGGCATTTTTGGATTCAGCGCACCAAAAAACCTATAAATCACTTGAAAAACCTTCGACCTTTGAAAAAAAAAAATTAAACGCAGGCCAGTGTAATTTATGATGCATTGACACTGCTTTTTGTTGCACCCAAACAACAATGCATGACTTTATATACAGTAGATGTATGTGGCCGAGTGGGTTAGAGCGTCGCTACTTGCGGCAGAGGTCGAGGTGACGGCAGCTCGAAACTACCATCAGCAAGTTGAACCAAGGGTGTTCATTAAATTCCACGCTATAAAGTCCTCTGTAAGGGGCACCGTCCTAAGCTCCTGATACGGGGGAGTTAGTGACGTTAAACTGAATCATTGTTTCCGATATCAACACGTATGCATAAGATTACGTCTATTTCCCTATGTTTCGATCCCCGTCCAGGAAACATTTCTTTGTTGATCTAATATCTAGTAAAGTATTGTTTTGTTCCGTGAGTCTTCTAGAACAAGACCTTGGGATTACCAGTGGGTGCTATCATAATAATCAAATTGGGCGTTCTTCTGTAAAAGTGCTAACAATAACATTTAAAACTTAAAAAAAGAGAGACAGAGAGAAAATAAATGGTTAGTTAGGTAGACTTTTTGAACAATAGGCAATAGGGGTCCCAGTTTTTCCCCTTTGTGAAGAATAAAGAGCCTTATTCTTCAATGGCTATGAAAAAAAAAAAAAAAAAAAACAACTCCGGAGGTAAAACGTCCGTGTTGGAATGTTGTCTGATGCGATGAACTGTCCTCTGCAATGAGAGAAACACATGTCCTTGCAGGCAAGCACGCAGGAAACGTCGAAGATAAGGAGACATGAACTGTGTCAGGCTAAGATTAGCTAAAGGAGATTAAGTTAAGCAAACTAGATACACCGCTAAGCCCGCTGGTGACGCTGCGACTAACCTCGTTTATTGCTCCCTGTTAACCTAAACTCATGTGGTTTAGCCAACCCGATGGCCGACTCACCGTAGCCCATCCTATCGACCAGTTAATAAAGCAAAGTGACCTAGCTCGTGGTGGACGGTAATGGTGGATCGGGTGGTGGTAGTGGTGGATAGGGTGGTTCGGGGTGGGACTCAATCCACCTTATTTACTATTACTTTAAAACGTTTATTCTGGCTACCGCCAGGCGATTTCCTTCAGCCAAGGGAACGCCCCTCCTCACATGGATCAAGCGAAAGGCTCAAAGATTGAAACATTAAAACTGAAAATAAATCAGAAATCTGAAAAATATCGAAATGTGAATGTATCG
Source organism: Oratosquilla oratoria (assembly GCF_046742065.1). Classification (NCBI taxonomy): domain Eukaryota; kingdom Metazoa; phylum Arthropoda; class Malacostraca; order Stomatopoda; family Squillidae; genus Oratosquilla; species Oratosquilla oratoria. The sequence goes on from NC_134800.1 coordinate 43,820,962, forward strand.
CCGACCAGTTGTTTAACGACTCGTTGCCCCCTGACGTTGTGTGATTTTGGACCCGGGTAAGACCAAGTGACGTCACTTTAAGTGAGTTGCTCTCCAATTTCCTTACGGAAAAATGATTTCCATACGACCCTCAATTGACCCTGGAGCGACGATGACATTACATGACACAATGATATTGATAACAGTAATAGTAATAATAATAAGGATAATAATAGTAGTAATAATTATAATAATAATAATAATAATAATAATAATAATAATAACGGTAATGATAATAATGATAATAATAATAATAATAATGATGATGATGATGATGATGATGATGATGATGATGATGATGATGATGATGATGATGATGATGATGATGATGATGATGATAATGATGATGATGATGATGATGATGATGATGATGATGATGATAATAATAACCATAATGATAATAATAATAATAATAATAATAATAATAATAATAATAATAATAATAATAATAATTATAATAATAATAATAATAATAATAATAATAATAATATCAATATCAACAGTAATAGTAATGATAATAATATATACATATATTAAAGGCTTTTTCGCCCTTACAAGGGAGGTAGACAAATTTAAAGGCATAAATCCACTCCCACCCATTTCATCCCCACATACTCCACTCTCATTCACTACCCCTACCTGCCTCTGTTCTTGGCTCCTCCTGGATGACGGGTCACCCCTGTATCTCGCCCACTGCCCAAGGTCAGAAGCAATGCAGCAAGACATATCACATCCACAATAAGGCCGCTTCACTTAATCGGCGATCCCCCCCCCTCTCCGTCCCCTTATGCAGAAAAAGAGAAGACGGGGAGGAATCCCTTCGGGCTGTGTCCAAATATCATTTACACATACTCCCTCACCACCCATCCCCCCACCCACTCCCTTCCATACGTCACAGCATCATCCATACACAACCATTTTTCATTCACCCCTATCCTCTGTCTTCTCCCTTCCTTCCTCAACAGGCATTCCCCTCTTTCCCAATGCCCCTTTTACCACATCCATCTCATCCTTGGTCACCCCCTCATGTTCACTCCTTCCACACCTCTTTTACTAATCTTTCTTCATTATTTCTTTCCATGTGTCCAAACCAACCCAATATTCTTTCACCAACCCTATCTCCCAACTCCCTTTCTACCACCGCTCTCCTCCTCATCTCCTCGTTTCTCACTCTTCTCAGGGATTTCATCTCAAACACATTTAAAATCTTCCTCTCTTATGTTCTATGTTTCTGCCCCGTACAGTGGTGTCGACGCAATCAATCCTTCACACAATCTCTTCTTAGCATCCATTCACAAATGTCTATTTCTCATTACAATTTTAATTCCACAAGGCATTTACTTATTTCTCTCAATCTACATTCTACCTCCACCTCCACTTCTCCCTTTCCTGCCACATTCGCATCCAAGTACAGAGAAGAATGACCAAAATGATATATGGACTCAGAAATTTGCCTTACGAAGAGAGGTTTAGGCACCTTAACTTAAACTCTCTAGAAAGATGCGGAGTGCGGGGTGATCTAATAGAGGTGTTCAAGTGGATCAAAGGCTTTAACAAGGGTGATACAAACAAGGTCATCATATTAAAACAACGGGGCAGGACTCGCAGTAATGGTTATAAACTGGACAAATTTAGATTTAAAAAGGAAATAGGCAAGAATTGGTTTACTAATAGGGTGGTCGACGAATGGCATAAACTTAGTAATCATGTAGTAAGCGCTGAAACTATCAGTTGTTTTAAGAAACGATTAGGCAACTTTATGAATGGGGATGACAGGTGGTGATGGATACGGAGTTGCCTAGTATAGGCCTCAATGTCTCTTGCAGTCTCCTTCATTCTTATGTTCTTATGTATCTAAAGCTATCCACTTCCTCCTGTCTCTCTCCCTTAATACTTCCAATTTGCTACCATTCTCTCCCCTTGTACATCTCAACACCTTACTTTTACCCACATTTATCTTCAACTTCCTTCTTTCGCACACTTTCCCAAGCTCTGTCAATAACTTCTTTAATCCCTCCTCTGATCCTACTACAAGCGCAGTGTCGTCAGCAAACAACAACTGGCTTATCTCCCATTTTTTCTCCTTTTTCTTTAACCATCTCCAATCCCCGGCTCATTACCCTTGCATTTACCTCTCGCACCACCCCGTCCATGTATAGATTGAACAGCCATGGCGACATGACACATCCCTGGCAAAGTCCCAGCTTTACCTCAAACCACTCACTCTCTCCATTTCTGATTCTAACACACCCTCTACTACTCTCGTAAAAACTCTTAATTGCTCTTAACAGGTTTCCTCCTATACCATATATTTGTAATACCATTCATAGTGCCTTTCTGTCTTCACTATCATAAGTCTTTTTTAAATTCATAAAGGTACAAAAAACGTCCTTACCTTTTCCTAAATCTTTCTCACATATTTGCTTTACCACAAAAATCTGATCCACGCAACCCATGCCTGTCCTAAACCCACACTATTCCTCACCAATTACTCCCTCTGTTCCTTTCATAATCCTCTCAATCAAAACTCACTCATAAGCCTTCTCAACAACACTAAACAAACTGATTCCTCTGAAACTACTACACTAACACTTGTCCCCTTTTTCCTTGTAAAGCGGAACTATACAGGCACTCCTCCAGTCCTCCGGCACTCTACCCTCTTTTAGACAAAAATTAAACACCCTCAACACCCAGTCCACCATCATGGTACCTCCCTTTTTTAGACACCCCGCATGACACCCATCCAACCCAGGTGCCCTACCTGCTTTCATCATTTTAATAACTGCTTTCGCCCCATCTTTTCTTATTTCTCCTCCATTTTCCCCTTTCACCACTGTCATTTTCTTAGCGCTTTCCACTGCAGCTACCTTTCCGTCCCTATCCTCCACATTTAGCAGTTCCCTAAAATAATCTGCCCATCTCCCTCTTACTGCCTTCTCTTCCATTATCATCTCTCCATCTGCACCTTTTACCTTTTCTTCTCTACTAGATTCGCCTCCCCTTTTACCCCATTTACCCTATCCATTCATTTCAACAATAGTTATATTACTAATCCATCCAACAATAGTTATAACATTACTATTAATAATGATAACGATGTAGGCAGGCTTATGACACAACGCTGTATTCTAATTTAAATATTCACAAGTCCCCGTCAAGGATCTGCTCCATAAAATGGGCTTCACATTCGCCACATATTTAATGTAGACGGATTACGGGAGAAATCTCTGATCCCCACTAAGAATAAAGTCGCCATTGTTCTTATCAAATACTCTCTCACGACGACGACGACGGTGAGAAGTCGTGGAGATGGAGTCGGCATGAGGTGCGAAGAAAACTGAACGATTTATTATTATTATTATTATTATTATTATTATTATTATTATTATTATTATTATTATTATTATTATTATCATTAATTATTATTATTATTAGTTATTATTATTATTATTATTATTATTATTATTATCATTATTTTTATCATTATTATTATTATTAGTTATTATTACTGTTGTTGTTATAATTATCATTATTATTTATTATTATTATCATTATTATTATTATTATTATTATTATTATTATTATTATTATTATTATTATTATTATTATTATCAATTATTATTATTAATTATTATTATTATTAGTTATCATTATTATTTTTATCATTATTATTATTACTACTATTATTATCATCATTTTTATTATTATCGTTATTAGTATTATTACTATTGTTATTATCATTATTATCATTATTATCATTATCATTATTATTATTATTATTATTATTATTATTATTATTATTATTATTATTTATTATTATAACTATGTCATTATTATTATTATTATTACTATCATTATCATTATTATCGTTATCAGTTAATTATTATCATTATTATTATTATTATTATTATTACTATTATCATTATTGTTATTATTGTTATTATTATTGTTATTGCTATAAATCATCATAATTGTTATTATTACTATTATCATTAATCATTATCATTATCAATTATTGTTATTATTGAATACTATTATTAATCATCATGATCATCATTATCATATCATTAATATTATTACTATTGATATAATTAATTGGTTTATATATCTATTAATATGTTTATAATTCATAATTATTATTAAATATTATATTATATGATTCATTTCATCGTTATTATATATATATTATATATATACATATATGTGTATATATATTATATATATACATATATATTATATATATGTATATATATATATATATATATATATATATATATATATATATATATATATATATATACACTAGCTAAATTATCCGCCCGTTGCTGCGAGTTCTTGAATAATCCCTAACCTATCCATACCCCACCTAACTTTAACCCTTAACCCTAACCAAAATATTTTTAATATAGCTTTAAACACTCCCCCTCCCAGGTATATGCCACCCCCCCGAAGGTTGGGAAACCCTAGTTTGAAAATACATGCATACACAAACACAAATATCATATGTACACATTCTTTTGCGTGCGTATGTGTATGTGTGGATTGACAATAAATGTCTACAGCTAAAAGATGAAGAAATGTATCTAGTTTATTTATCTTCAGAATATATATGGTTATAGGGGTTTATCTGCATAAGCGTAGTAGTTTGTGAATAATCTCTTTCCACCCGCATTAAAATTAGATTAAAATAACCAATATTTCAACATTTGTAAAATTATACAATCATTTTACATTTACATGCTTTCTTCTTATAAAAGCTATCATGGTTTGTGGCAACATTAATTTCACAAATATATATGATATTTATGGACACATACAATGTTTTGTCTAATCATATTAATTCTTATGTCACAAAAAATGCTACGCGACTTAAGGAGATACTACAGTAGTGGCGTGTTCCAACACCATAAACCACCTAACTTTAACCCTTGACCCTAACCAAAATATTTTTTTTTAATGAAATATAGTTATCCAAGTACCTGGACTGATAGGGTATCAGAATATATATGGTTATGGGGGTCTATCTCTAAAACCCTACGAGTTCGTGAACAAACAAATAAACAAACAAACAGACAGACAGAGGCTACTACTTTATAATAGTAGATATATTATGAATTATTATTATTATTATTATTACTATTATTATTATTATTACTATTATTATTATTATTATTATTATTATTAATTTATCTATATGTTTACTTATGTGTACGTTTATCAATTCATTACATATAATTTCATATATCTATTTGATTTATCTAACTACTTATTTGTTTGTTTGTTTTTCGCTGGAAGCCGAATCAACTTTCAAACCATTTCTTGTTCCTTTTCAAATACAATTATTACACTGTGCAGGAGTGTAGTATTAACAATTAATTTAAATAATGGAACCAAGTTTTGGAAACTAATTATTACGCGGAAACAAGAATAAGTGCCTCAATAAACTGAGTATAAAAAAAGGGAATTGTCTCACAATGCAGGTGGGAGACCTTTTGTTCCATAAGGAGGCAGGATAAAAATGAATGAATAAAACAAATGAACTAAATTAAATCATTCAGCAAGATAATGAATATATAACGGAAATAAACAACTGTATAATAATAACAATAATAATAATAATAATAATGATACTACTACTACTACTACTACTACTACTACTACTACTACTACTACTACTGCTGCTGCTACTACTACTACTAATAATAATAGTAATAATATAATAATAATGATAATAATGATACTAATAATGATAATAATAATGATACTAATATTGGTAATAAAATTAATATTAGTAATAATAATAATGTTATTAATAATAGTCAAAATAATAATAATAGGCAGGTAACAATAACCAAAATGATAATGATAACGATAATATTGATAACAATAATATTAACAACGATAATAATGACGATAATAATAACAATAGAAAACAATAATAAGAATAATGAAACAAAGAACCACATAGATTAAACAAAGCAATGACAAACTGGAGCCAATGCAGCATATTAGTCACGCATGAGCACATAACGATTCTTGCAATTGCACTGCATCAGGTTTGTAGTGTCCCATGACGACTGATAATTTGTTTGCAATAAGGACTGAACTCGCTTAAATGTTTAACAAAAAAATGCGTTTTAGTCACATCAGTCGGTACACAAACAAAATATATTTCTATTTCTTCTTCCTCTTCTTCTTTTTCTTCCTTGAAACGAGAGACTTCTTTACGGAAAAAGAGAACACGAAATAAATCCAGCCTTTCATCGGATCTCATTCCACGATTTTTTTTTTTCTTTTGGGTGGAGAGGGGTAGGGGTAAAGGGTGGGGGGGGGTCGCTTGGCGACTGGGGACGTTTGGTTGTCATGACAACTAGTCTCTGGAGCGTCCGCCCCACCCAGTCCATCTCTTGTTCCTTCTACGTTCCAACAAGAGACAAGGCAACACGACATGACGTCATACATTTTTTTTCTTGAATTTCTTAAGGAACAAAAGATTTTTTTTTTTTTTTTTTTGCAGAAGGAAGCATTCGACTGAAGAGACATTTCTTGTGCTTTCGTCTTCTGAGAGGAGGAGGAGGAGGACGGGAAGGAGAGAGGGGCAGAGGAGAGAATGAAGAACGAGGAGGAAGAGGAGGGGGAGGAGGAAGAGAAGAGGAGGAAGTATATGAGAGGATTGAAGAGGAAATCAAAAGACCATTATTAAATTTTTGAGGCGTCGGGTCGTTGTAGAATAAACAGATATAGACAGATAGATAGATAAAGAGACGTTTGCGTGTTTGTCTGGTTTTGTATTACCCGATGGGAGAGGAAATTTGTCTGTCTGCTTCTGATGTTAGAGATATAGTTGGTCATTTGCCTATCGAGTGTAGGGTTAATACACACACATACACACACACACACACACACACACACACACACACACACACACACACACACACACACACACACACACACACACACACATACACACACACGCACACACACACCATACCCGAATCTGAAGGTAGATTTGGTAAAGTGGAACGTTGTTTTTTCCCTATATACTACAAATAAGTAAATACACACACACACACACACACACACACGCTGTCATACACCATGTTTGGGCCCTTTGTTTCGTGAAAATGAATAAATATGAGGTGGAGGGGATGAGAGGGTGGATGGCAGAGAGAATATGTAAGTGGATTGGAATTTGCGAAGTACAAATTGGCTTTATGGGCTTCCTGGTATCGGGGAACCAAAGTAAGGCCCGACGTACCCTGGCTTTGGATCCCAGATCCCTTGTGTTGCAAGGATGAGAAGGTCGAAGAGGACGAGCGTAAAGGAATCAAGAAGGAATGGGAGAGGGGAAAGGGAGAGATGCGTCTGTGTGTGTATGTATATATGCATACATGCATTTTTATCAACCACAATACACTTTAATTCTAAGCCATCAACATCGAGAGACTCGAGGAGGCCAACATGCAGATATTGAAACGTGGTATAGCCATGGACTCGGACCTGTGCTTGCACGTGACAAGTGTTAGTGACTTAACCGATTGCGCTACCAAGAGAGATATAAAGACATACATACACAGACACACACACACACACACACACACACACACACACACACACACACACACACACATACACACACACACACACAAATTGTACATTGTCAGTGTATCAATGTTAAATCAATGAAACGATTATTATTACTATTATCATTATTATCATTATTATTATTATTATTATTATTATTATTATTATTATTATTATCATTATCATTATTGTTGTTATTATCACTATTGTAATTATTATTATTATTATCATTATCATTATTATTATTGTTATTGTTATTATTATTATTATTAATCATTATTGTTATTATTATTATCACTATTGTAATTATTATTATTATTATTGTTGTTATTATTATTGTTATTTTATTATTATTATTATTATTATTATTATTTTATTATTATTATTATTATTACTATTATTACTATTATTATTATTATTATTTTATTATTATTATCATTTATTACTATGGGTAACGCTGTGACCTTACACACACACACACACCCAACCCTTTGCCCACCAGCGTTGGAGTGCCGGCTTCCGGTGCATCAATGATGAGACTTTCAGCCCTGGGCGAGATCCGAACTCAGATCGCTGAATTAGCTGTCGACACACCATTAAGATGTGTGTGTTTGTATGTATTTTCAACTTATAGAAAATATTTTCCAGACCATTGAGGCTGCAATTGCATGACCGGAATAATTAATGATTAATTAATCAGTTAATTCATCCATAAACAACTAATCGAGTGTAATTTGTCTCTAAACAAAAAAGTAACCATTTCGAATTCGAGAGATGAACGAAATTCTAGGCATAAAATTGAAACGAACGAAGGAGAAGGAAGAAATGACGAAGAGAGATGTAGGAAGAAAAAGAAAAGAGAGGAGGAGGAGGAGGAGGAGGAGGGAGGGGCGATAAGGAAAAGGGAAGATAGATCAGGCATGACACTTTGGTATAAATTTTTAATTCTTATTATTTATATTATTATAATATCTATTTGTTTATTTATTAATATTATATTTCTTTCGCATCCGACCTAATTATGGACCAAAAGGTCTCCTGTCGGCATGCTCCGGCTTTGTAATCCTTTGTAATGAAGATCTTGAGGTAAGAGGGAGGAGAGAGAAGAGGAAGAGGTAGAGTGGGAGGAGAAGGTGGAGGAGGAGAAGGTGGAGGAGGAGGAGGAGGAGGTGGTGGTGGTGGTGGTGGTGGTGGTGGTGGTGGTGGTATGAGTTTAAGCCTCGTTTAATAGCCGCTAGGCCTAGCGACTTGTCAACTACCCCTCTACTTGCTCAATGTTAACGGGAAGTTAGTCAACTTGCCTCCAAACTATCCTAGTGTCAACACTTGTCCGACAAGTTAACTTGCATCCAGCATTAGCGGCGACTGAACTAGTCCACTGTCAACGAAGATTTAGTTTTCGACTTAAATGAAACATTTCGTTCAAACTGTCGACAAACAATTTTATTCCTCTGAGGGTTTATGAAGTCTTGATGAGAACAGAAGGATGGAGGAGACTGTAAGAGACCATAGGGCCTACAGGAAATATATGGCTGAAATTTTTGGAAAGAAAAGATGGGGGAGGGGGGAAATAGATTTTTTTTTTTTTTAATCCGTTTGCTAGATGGTCTAGAATCCAGGCGCACGGAAACAGCAAGATATGTGGGCAATAGAGGAAAAGTAGGTCAGGATGGAATCCCAATAAAAGTGATATTCATTCAACGCCACGGTGTCATTTAACAACACCTGGTGCCGTGCGAGGCAGTGATGGAATGGCACCTATACATTCATGTGGCGCCGAAGAAACGCAAATTCCCCAAGAGTGCCCTCCCCCCTCTCTCTCCCCCCCTCTCTCTCTCTCTCTCTCTCTCTCTCTCTCTCTCTCTCTCTCTCTCTCTCTCTCTCTCTCTCTCTCTCTCTCTCTGTCTCTCTCTCGATCCTCAGAATGGCATCAGGCTCTAGAGAGGTTTGTTCTCTTCAAAACAATGATATATGTATAATTTTGTTCCGGGATTTTCGGATCTGGGACATTGCGTGTCTCGGCTTCCTTCCGGGGAGTTTGTGGGGTGACCTCTCCGATGACCTCGTGTGACCTCTTAGGGCGAGATGGGTCATCCTGACTGGGACGCGACCGCTCGTGCGCACACACACACACACACACACACACACACACACACACACACACACACACACACACACACACACACACACACACACACACACACACACACACATACACACACACACACACACACGACTCGGTGGCGCAGTTGGTAGAACGCTGAGCTGCCACGAAAGTGGCCCGCAGCTCCTGGTTCGAATCCTGCCCAGGGCCGAAATTATTTCGGTAATGCTGCGCTTCGGGTCGTTACTCTGACTCTCGTGGGCGGGGAGTTGAGGGTGTGTGTGTGTGAAAGGTCATAGCATTACCCATAGATCGGACCTACGAGCTCTGAGCTCTCTTCCGGGAGGGAAATAGCTGTCGATCACGAGTCCAACACGTGATCCAAAGACCAAGTGAATACACACACACACACACACACACACACACACTCACATACATATATATATATGTATATATATATACATATATATATATATGTATGTATATATATATGCATATATATATATATATATATATATATATGAAATACCAGACAATTCTAATTACCTCCAAGGGAACCCTCCCCCATGGAGACATCCTCTGTCTTCTCAAGGGAATAATGTGTACTTCAGTTACCATGGTTACGCGTCTATCTCCCTCTTTGACTTTTGTCCATGCGTCGATGCACCTCAGTTTTCCTTGAATGTAAATAAAATCCCCTTACTGTCGTCAGGCGATTTTATTCAGCTAAAGGATCATTGCGACCACTTAGAGACGGTGGTAAAATTCCCCATTTGGGAGAATTGCATTTCGCCAAATTACGTTTTGTTAATACACGTTTCTCTACATTCCCTTAATTTAGATGCTTTTCCAATCCAGTTTTAGGTCAGGTTAAGTTAAATAAGGTTAGGAATATAGCGAAATGATTATTGGTCAGAACCAATTTGGTAGGATGGAAATTTGGTTCATACGATTTGGCGAAATCAGAATTTGGCCAAACCAACTTGGCGAAATGGGAATTTGGCAAAACCACTGACGTAATGAAAATTTGGCCAAATGTGATTTGGCGTAATCAGTTTTGGCCAAACAAATTTGTCGAAATGAAAAATTGGCAAAACAAATTTGGCGAAATAAGATTTTGGCAAAACCAATTTGGCGAAATAAGATTTTGGCAAAA
>NC_134800.1:43849344-43859344 GCF_046742065.1 Oratosquilla oratoria
AGACCTGTATCAAGTCACCTCTGAGTCTACGCTTTTTTAGGGAAAACAGATTCATGTGCTTAAGTCGATTTTCGTATGATTTATTTTTGATATTTGGAATCAGTTTTGTGGCTCGCCGTTGTACTTTTTCCAGTCTGTCAATGTCTTTAATGAGATTCGGTGACCATACGGAAACAGCATATTCCAAATGTGGACGAACTAACGATTTATATAGCTTGTTAATGAGTGATGGACTTTTGAAATCAAAAGATCGCGCAATCAATCCCAGAATCTTATTTGCTTTCTCAGAGGCTGAAATACACTGCTTGGATGATTTGAGGTCGTTACTGATAATTACGCCGAGATCTTTTTCATTATCCACTTTTGTTAACGAATTTCCAAATAACTTGTAATCGTACTTGCTGTTATTTTTACCTATGTGCATTACCTTGCATTTACTTGTGTTATATTTCATTAGCCACTTTTCAGACCATTGCTGTAATTTATCTAAATCTTCTTGAATATCTAATTGGTTTGAGTGATCATTTGCCACTCCGCACAGTTTTGTATCATCAGCAAATTTGGAAACAGTAGATTTTAGTCCATGGTCTATATCATTTATATATACTATGAATAGAAGTGGCCCAAGAACGGAACCCTGAGGAACTCCACTTGCAACACTTTTCCATCCAGAAGTTTTTCCATTTAAAACAACTCTCTGTTTTCGACCTTTCAACCAATTACTAGTCCAACCTAATAGGCTACCACTTATTCCATGCAAAGCGTAGAAAGAATGTGTGAAAGAATGTGTGAAGAAAGATTAGTATAAGAGGTGTGGAAGGGAGAGTTGGAGGGAGTGAACATGAGGGGGCGACCAAGGATGAGATGAATGGATAGGGTAAAAGGGGCTTTGGGGAAGAAGGGAATGTCTGTTGAGGGAAGAAGGGAGAATACAGAAGATAGGGGTGAGTGGAGAATGGTTGTGTATGGATGATGTTGTGATGTATGGAAGGGAGTGGGTGGGGGATGGGAGTGAGGGAGTATGTGTGAATGATATTTTGACGCAGCCCGAAGGGATTTCTCCCCGTCTTTTCTTTTTCTGCACGAGGGGACGGAGAAGTGGGGTCGCCGATTAAATGAAATGGCCTTGCTGTGGATGTACAGTGTCTTACTGTATTGTTTCTGACCAGGACAGTGGGCGAGATGCAGGGATGACCTGTCATCCAGGAGGACCCAAGAAAAGAGGGAGGGAGGGGTGGTGAATAGGAGTGGAGTGGTTGGGGATGAAACGGATGGGAGTGGATTTATGCCTTTGGCTTTGGCTACCTCACTTATAAAGGGGAAAACTCCGTTGGTGTATATCTATATAGATATATATATTTATATATATATATATATGAGTGGATGGGTGGTGAGATAAACACAGGGAACCGTTTAGGGATTTATTCTGACGTTTCGTCCTTACCAGGACTTCTTCAGAGTACATGCACATTCAAATCATTCACCTAAATACCCGCCGAATCTATCCGCGTTCCACCATGATCGACCTGACCTCTCGTCCTCCTACGCTCTGCCTCGTGAAGTACCAAGCGGCTCGCCGTCTTTGTTAATTTAATAAACCCATCGCGGTGGTTGTTGTTCGGATGGGAAGCGATGTAAGCTGCTTCAGTTATTTTCCTTCTTTTCTTAGGAAGTCCTTTCTGCAGCACCTCTACTTTGTTCCAGTCTGGTAAGTGGCCGTGAGTATCTACATGAACCACTAGCGAGTTTGATACTCGGTGTGCCTTGATGTCATTCCTGTGCTCAATTGTCCGTTTCTTAATACCTCGGCTGGTTTCCCCGTAGTAGCTCACAGGACAGTTTCCACACGGTATCTTGTAGACGACACTGTTTTCTTCCCCGTTGGCAACGGGAAGAAAACAGTGTCGTCTACAAGATACCGTGTGGAAACTGTCCTGTGAGCTACTACGGGGAAACCAGCCGAGGTATTAAGAAACGGACAATTGAGCACAGGAATGACATCAAGGCACACCGAGTATCAAACTCGCTAGTGGTTCATGTAGATACTCACGGCCACTTACCAGACTGGAACAAAGTAGAGGTGCTGCAGAAAGGACTTCCTAAGAAAAGAAGGAAAATAACTGAAGCAGCTTACATCGCTTCCCATCCGAACAACAACCACCGCGATGGGTTTATTAAATTAACAAAGACGGCGAGCCGCTTGGTACTTCGCGAGGCAGAGCGTAGGAGGACGAGAGGTCAGGTCGATCATGGTGGAACGCGGATAGATTCGGCGGGTATTTAGGGGGTGAATGATTTGAATGTGCATGTACTCTGAAGAAGTCCTGGTAAGGACGAAACGTCAGAATAAATCCCTAAACGGTTCCCTGTGTTTATCTCACCACCCATCCACTCATATATATATATATATATATATATATATATATATATATATATATATATATATATTTATATATTATATATATCCATATACAAACACACACATATATAACATATAGAAATATATATTATATATATATATATATACATATGTATATACGTACATGTATGTATATGTATGAATGTACACACACACACATATATATATATATATATATGTATATATATATATATATATATATATATATTTGTCTATCTTAAAATACTGAAACATCGTCAAAGATCGACAATAAATCTTAAATGGTGAAAAAATATTTAACGAGATGAACACAAGAACACAGAACAGACCATATTGATGTACAGTCTTTGAACAGCCACAGGGCATTCCTTCAACTGAATGAAATCGCATGTTAATAGTTATAAAACGACTGAGGTCCTTTCACACAAGCGGTTTCAATTACAATGTACGTCATTGGAGGCGTTCACACACAACCACACATTTTTTTGATTATGCGGTACCGCCGCGGTTTCCGCGCGGTTCAAACCGCTATTGTGAACAGGGGTTTAAACTCGTAGTGACCGATGAAGGGTGAAATGAAATCTTGCGTCAGTGAAAGGTTGATAAGAAGAAACAATTCTTTTGATATGATATCTATTGGCACATTGATATTCCGTAAGGCATGCGATTAAATGCCTTTCAGAATGCAATGTGTCACAGGTTGATAATAATTCCATGTCATAATATCATAATTCTTTTTTTATCTGTTTTGTCTAAGTTTTTTTATTTATCTACTTATTTCTTATTGTTTTGTAATAACGATACCACCTGAACCTAACCCAAAATAATATTCACACACACACACACACACACACACACACACACACACACACACACACACACACACACATACATATATACATACATACATATCTATACATAGCTATATCTATTCCTACACTCCATACTATCATTCTGCTGAAGAGGACCACAGATAGTGGTCGAAATATACAGATTTTTCTGTCCATCTTATCTCATTCTACGACAGTGGGTTAATAATTCTCATTTTTCAAATGCACCACTACATTATAACTTCCTAATATATATATATATATGTATATATATATATTTATATATATATATATATATATATATATATATATATGTATATATATGTATATATATATACATATACATATATATATATATATATATACATATATAATATATATATATATATGTATATATGTTTATATATATATACATATATATACATATATATATATATATAATGTTCTTTTAATCCGACCTCCTCGTTATGGACTAAGAGGTCTATCGGCTTGTTTTGTCACTGCCTCTCATTACGACGTCACCTGTCACACCGAGTGAGACGGAAATGAACGCGGCCCGTCACGGCTCTTCCCACCCCGTCGTCTGGCAAGGCACGGGTGTGAATTCTTTGGTTATGCAAGCTCCTTTCCGTCTTTGACTCACGGGAGTTCGAAGAGTAAAGGTCGACTCCCGCTGTGCCGATTGTGAGTTCGAGTAGAAACGACTTCGGTTACAATCTCCTTCTTTTTCAAATATCCAAATGTCAAGTTACCTTTGTGTCGTATACTGAGAAACTGAATGACGCAGTGTTGAAATGTTCTCAGGGAACCCTAGAATACTGTAACCAAATTTTTCTTCAATCAATTCAAACTCACAACCGTTGACGGTAATCTGCCCAGTGTGAAGCAACCGCCCCTTTGGTAACCGGTGGTCCTTTACCTTAAGAATATAAGAATGGAGGAGACTGCAAGAGACCATAAGGCCTACACCAGGCACTTCCACGTCCCTTACCACCTACCATCCCTATCCAAAAAGTTATCTAATCTTCTTTTAAAACAACTAATCGTTCCAGCGCTCATTACATGGTTACTAAGTCCATTTCATTCTTTAACCACTCTGATGGTAAACCAGTTCATGTCTACTTCCTTCTTAAACCTATATTTGTCCAATTCAAACCCATTACTACGGGTCCTGCCCTACAGATGACCTTTCCTCCATCACCCTTGTTAAAGCCCTTGACCCATTTCAATACCTCTATTAGATCACCCCGCACTCTTCGCGTGAAACCGGTGTCACGCTGCCTGTCGTCGCCAGTTGATTTTATTGAGCTAATTGAATTTCCTCACTCTCTGAGGCAAAGGTCGAGGGGATGGCGGTTCGAACCCTGCCACCGGCGAAGTTGAGGCAAGGGTATGGTTAATTAAATTCAAGTTACAAAGTCCTCTGTAAGGGGCACTGGCCTAGCCTCCCAAGAGGTGGGGGGGGGGTTTGTGACGTTAAACCATATCATCATCATTTGAGCTTGCCCCTAATCTACCCGCATCCAGCGTCGCAGCATAGTGTGGCATCAATATAGGTTAAGATGCCTCAGTCTATCTTGGCGTCAGACTATTCTATTCATCTCCGTGTCACCCCTCCCTCGCCCTTCCCCCCCTCCATCACCTCTCCAGGTGGCGAAGGTGCTAAATTGGTGATAATCTTCTCTGACACCTCGTGAGATAAGGTCGTTAGGCTTAGTTCTGAGATACTATATCTGCTTAATCTTTTATCGTCTTTTTATGATGCCGGCCCTCACCTTACAGCGTGCTGGTGGCGTAATCGGAAGTATACTGGGCTCGCATTAGCTTAGTTGTGGGTTCGAGTCCCGCACTTATTTCTAATTCCCAGCAGTGAATATTACCTGCCCCAATACTCCAAACGCATAGTGCTCAGAATAAAAATATTAATGTCACATTCTGTATACACTATGAATACAATTGAAATATATATATATATATATATATATATATAAATATATTATATATATATATATATATATATATATATATATATATATATATATGTATATATCACTTGGACAAAATGTAGTGGCACATTTGTAAATTATGATCACGTAGAACCCACAGTCAGAATAAAAGAAAACTTAGAAGAAAGTATAACTTCTATATTTCGGCTAATAGCTATAACCCACTCCACTTTCCTGAAGAGGGCTATAGCTATTAGCCGAAATACAGGAGTTATACTTTCTTCTAGGTTTTCTTTTATTCCGACTGTGGGTTCTTCGTGATTATATATATATATATATATATATATATATATATATATATATATATATATATATATATATAATATAATTACATATATATATATATATATATATATAAATATATGTATATATATATACATATATATATTATATACATATATACATATATATATATATATATATATATATATATATATGTATATATATAAAGTCACTATACAGGGTTCTATGCCTGTATATAAAAATCCGAAATGTAACTGTAAAGAGGCCCATACACTGACAGGCCAAACTGAGTGTTTATGGGGTGGGGGGAGCTATACACACTCAGTTTGGCCTGCACAGTCCTGATATCACCCGGCGGCCGGACAGGCAGTCTGCCAGTGTATGGGTCGCTTTACATCATATTATATTTCATATAAGAAATAATAGTCTGTAGACAGTAATGCCGTAAAGGCACAGCCCGAGGAAAAAAGAAGAAAAAAGAAGGAGTATATATATATATATATATATATATATATATATATATATATATATATATATATATATATATATATATATATATATATATTTCCCCGCTGAGTTGACTGTTACCTTTCCTCTCTTCCTACAGTTGTAAGACGCAATGAGGGCTCCCTTCAGCCCTCCCCTGTTCCTCCTTTTCGCCATCGTCTCTGTCGCCAGAGCGGACTACCGACACTACGACTACACGAACTTCGACGAGATCGTCAACCCGGAGGGGAGTGACTTCGAGGTCCTCCGCTACGAGGACATCGACCCCGCCTACAGGGTGGCGGTGCCCCCGGGGGGCCCCGGGAGCGGCGGAGTCTTCATGCTCGGCCTCAGGGCCTACACCTGCTCCTCCAAGATCGAGGTTGAGGTTAAGGATAATGTCACACTCAACTTCGCCTATTGGTGCGATCCGAAGGGCTCTGAGCTCAAGGTCTTGGTGAACTGGCAGGAGGAGGATGTCTGTAAGGGGATTGGGGGAGGGCGCTCCAGGTGGTACAGGGAGGAGGAGGAGGAGGAGGAGGAAGAGGAAGAGGCTGGAAGAGCCCGGGTCTGGAAGCTTCTGACTGACAAAGGCTCATGGATGGAAGTGACGCGGTCCTTCACGAACACTCTAAGTGATGTAAGTCTTTCCGGGAGGCTCCACGTTTGCAGTAAATCTTCATTTATTCATTTCTCTATTTACTATATATTACGCATCTTTGTATCTGATACTTGCTTGTTTGTATATTTACTGTTTTAGGTATCATTCATTTATGTATTTATCTATATATCTATTCATTTCAATTATTTTATTATCTGGCCTTGTCATAGACCAACAATTCCATTCTTCTAGTGGTACATCTCTGGAAAAAAAAATATTTATAATTTTCTTCTTCCTCTTGTTTATACATTTTCTCCCTTGCAGCCGATGCAAGTCTCGTTCTGTATGACCGGAAAGGGAGAACAGAGAGCTGTCGGCCTCGAGTATCTGACCATATTCTCAGACGAATCAACGCCCCCTCCGACGACCACAACCACAACGACCCCATTCACAACTACAACACCATCCACAACCACAACACAATCAACAACCACAACGAAACCGACCACAACACAATCCACAACCACAACAACACCACTATCAACAACAACAACAACAACACCATCCACAACCACAACAACACCATCAACAACAACAACAACAACAACACCATCCACAACCACAACAACACCATCAACAACAACAACAACAACACCATCTACAACCACAACGAGCATAGTGCCATTCGTGACGTCCACTGTTTCATCCACGCCCTCCTCCTCCTCCTCCTCCTCCTCCTCCTCCTCCTCCTCCTCCTCCTCCTCCTCCTCCTCTTCTCCTGCTCCTCCTCCTCCTTCTGCCTGCGGCGAAGAGGTCTGTATCGGCACGCTGACTCGAGGGCAGCTCCTGGTGGTTCTTCTGAGCAGTGGAGTCCTCCTCCTCCTGCTGACCCTTGGCCTCACCGTCTTCTGCTACCGCGTCTGGAGAGGACCTCGAGTCTACGTCAAGGTGAGTAGATGCAATGGAGGAAACTAGCGAGGGCGAATAGATACACACACGCATATATATACATACATACTCACACATATGTATACAGACGCGCACAAACACACACACAAACAGAGCTCTGGTGGGCAGAGTTGTGTGTGTGTGTGTGTGTGTGTGTGTGTTGCTAGGTCACAGCGTTACCCATAGATCGGGGTGCAGATGAGCTCCAAGCTCTCATCCAGGAAGGTAACAGCTATCGGTCACATATTCAGGACGTGATTCAGGAACATGATGAAAATCTCTCTCTCTCTCTCTCTCTCTCTCTCACACACACACACACACACACACACACACACACACACACACACACACACACACACACACACACACACACATACAAAGAGAGGGAGGGAGGGAGAGAGAGAAAGTTAATGCGGTTTATATAAACATTACAGTGACCTCTGAAATGAATCGGTTGGGGCGTGGGAGGTTATGAGAAATAATTAAATCTTACATCAATGGACTTATAGAGGACGTATACTGTACACACACACATTATATATATATATATACATACATATATATATATATATATATATATATATATATATATATATATATACATATAAATATATGACACACAGGAAACCCACAGTCGGAGAAAATAAACTTCGAATAACAAACACACACACACACACACACACACACACACACACGCACACACACACACACGCACACACACATACACACACGTATATATATATATATATATATATATATATATATATATATATATATATATATATATACATATATATGTACACATTATATTATATATATATATATACATATATATATGTATATATGTATATACATATATATGTAAACATTTTATATATATTATTTATATATATGTATATACATATATATGTACACATTATTTATATATATATATATATATATACATATATATATATATACACATATTTATGTATATATATACATATATATAAACACATATATGTATATATATATATATACATGTATATGAATACATATACATATATACATATACATATAAATGTATATATATATATATATATATATATATATATATATATATATATATATATATATATATATATATATATATATATATGAGAGGTTAGATAAAGTACCTGACTGCGATCTGATTTTCAGAGGGGATGAAGAAAGTAGTCTATCTAATATCTGCATTAGTAAAGAAGTAGTCAAGCAGATTGACAGACTTAAAGCTACAAAATCTCCGGGTCCAGACGAAATTTTTCCAAGAATGCTTAAGGAGTGTAAATTTGAAATCTGCGACCAGTTAACTGAAATATTCAATAAATCGGTAAACACTGGTTTTGTTCCAACTGCTTGGAGGCAGGCAAACGTTGTTCCTGTTTTTAAGAAGAGAGATAGATCGTCTATATGCAATTACAGGCCAATCAGTTTGACATCGGTTATAGGAAAAATGCTTGAACCAATAATAGTAAATAGGCTTAAAGAACACATCGAAGGGCATAATTTAATTCGTGATTCACAGCATGGTTTGTCCAAGGGTAAGTCATGTGTGACTAATCTTCTATCCTTTTACACTAAGGTATATAAGGCGTCAGATAACAATGAAAATTACGATGTTATTTACCTTGACTTTAGCAAAGCGTTCGACAAGGTGCCACACCAGAGACTACTGAATAAAATCAAAGCCCATGGAGTAGGAGGAGAAGTGTTAGAATGGATTAGAGCTTGGATTAGTAACAGAAAACAGCGGGTCACCATAAATGGAGTAAAATCTAGGTGGGGCAATGTTACTAGCGGGGTCCCCCAGGGCTCTGTTTTGGGTCCCTCATTGTTCATTATGTACATAAACGACTTAGACGATGGGATAAATAATTATGTTAGTAAGTTTGCGGACGACACTAAAATAGGACGCCTAATTAGGTCAGGAGACGACGCCCAGATTCTGCAGGATGATCTTAATAAATTGTTAACAGGGTCGGTGAAATGGCAAATGAACTTTAATATCTCTAAGTGTAGTGTGTTAAACGAAGGCTACACAACCCCGAAAATAGATACAACTTAGATAACACGTTTTTAGAAAAATCTGAGTGCGAGAGGGACTTGGGAGTTCTGGTGAGTCCGAACCTTAAAATCAGGAAGCAGTGCATTTGCGCCAGAAATAAAGCTAACAGTTCATTAGGCTTCATTACTAGGACGGTAACGAATAGAAGTGCAGAGGTAATTATTAAACTCTATCTAGCGATAGTTAGACTCATCCTTGACTATGCGGTACAGTTTTGGTCTCCGTCCTACAAAATTGACATAATTTACTAGAATCAGTACAGAGAAGAATGACCAAAATGATACATGGACTTGGAAATTTGCCTTACAAAGAGAGCCCTAGGCACCTAAACGTACACTCTCTGGAAAGACGCAGAGTGCGGGGTGATCTAATAGAACTGTTCAAGTGGATCAAAGGCTACAA
>NC_134800.1:43869344-43879344 GCF_046742065.1 Oratosquilla oratoria
GTTCATGAATATTATTCATATTTGTGAAATTAATGTTGCCACAAACCATGATAGCTTTTGTAAGAAGCAAGCATGTAAATGTAAAATTATTGTATAATTTTACCAAATTTTGAAATATTGGTTATTTTCATTTAACTTTAGTGCGGGCGGAAATTGATTATTCACAAACTCCTAGGTTTTTGCAAATAAACCCCTATAACCATATATATTTTGAAGATAAATAAACGAGATACATTTTCTTCACCTTTTAGCTATAGACATTTATTGTCAATCCACACACACACACGCGCGCAAGCGCGCGCGCAAAAGAATGTGTACATATGATATTTGTGCTTGTGTATGCATGTATTTTCAAACTAGGGTTTCCCAAACTTCGGGTAGGGGGGCGCACACCTAGAAGGGAGAGTGTTTAAAGCTATATTTCATTTCCCCAAAAAATTATTTTGGTTAGGGTTAAGGGTTAAAGTTAGGTGGGGTATGGTTAGGTTAGGGATTATTCACGAACTCGCAGCAACGCGCGGGTAATTTGGCTAGTAAATACTGTATACATACATACATACATATATATACATATATATATATATATATATATATATATATATATATATATGTATATATATATATATATATATATATATGTATATATATATATATGGTGAAAAATGTAGAAACACATTTGTAAATCACAACTAACACCATAGTCGGACGAAAGAGTTGCGTAAGCGAAAATATATATTTCGATAGCTAACTGCAATCCTCTTCAGTAGTACAAGGTGGAAGGAGGATGCTATCTTAAATAGCAACCTCTTACAAAAGAGGTTGAGAGATCATATCCCAGGTGTTTACTCCCTTCCATGGAAAGATTGTAACCTTTCATACATAAGCCAGACGGATAGAGACTTAAGGACAAGACTGAATGAACACAAGAGGTCGATTAAGTATGGCCAAGAAAATTCAGCCGTGTTTCAACACGTTAATAAATCTAATCACCAGATGGACTGGGAGAAATCTGACCTTATTTATAAATCAGGCTGTGGGTTCAGAAGGAAAATGGGGGAATCCACATTAATTGAATATCTGCCCACGATGAATATTTCCAAGGGTCAATGGACCCCAAACACTATATCAGGATTATTCATCACCAAACATATTGTCAACAAGCTTCCTCCCCCACCCCCTGACCCGATCTCATGTCATCCTCAGGTCACATAGGGTTAGGGTAGTGACGGTTATTATTTTCCATGTTCCCTTTCTTTTGTAAGAGGTTGCTATTTAAGATAGCATCCTCCTTCCACTTTGTACTACTGAAGAGGATTGCAGTTAGCAATCGAAATATATAGTTTCGCTTACTCAACTCTTTCTTTCGTCCGACTGTGGTGTTAGTTGTGATATACATACATACATACATACATACATACATACATACATGCATACATACATATATATATATATATATATATATATATATATATATATATATATATATATATGCAGAATAACCATAAGGGCAAACTACGACCAAGCGCTTTCGGTTTAATAGGAAGGATAAACAAGAGTACATACAGTATATACTCATCCATTCCTTCATTGTCAGATTCCAACACTAACTTGATAAAAAAAAAAAAAAAAAAAAAAAAAAAGAGGCTGGCACTGGATAAAAGCTACACCCGATGTCATACCCATAGCCCGGGGTGAAAATGTCCATTAAAGACGGAGAGTATTTCTATTTCTCTCTAACCTACCTAGTCACAACAAATTACAGTCACGTGACTACATATGCCATCTCTTGTCCCTTGCGGAAGGGTTGGGGGTTAGGGGTTGCCAGCTTTCAAAAGGATTACAAAGGATTACAAAGGATTACAAAGGCGAAGCAGGCCAACAGGAGACCATTTGGCCCATAACTAGGTCGGATGCGAAAAAATATAATAATGATAAAAAATAAAATAAAATAAAATAAAATGCATACATACATATATAAACTAAGGCTTTTCCCCCTTACAAGGGAGGTAGCAAAAAAGGAAAAGGCATAAAATCATTCCCACCCATTCCATCCCTGAATACACTCCACACCCCTCCACCGTCCCTCTTATCTTAGCACCTCCTGGATGACGGGTCATCCCTGCACCTTGTCCACTGCCCTGGGTCAGAAGTAGTGTCGCAAGACACAGCACATCCACAGCAACGCCGCTTCATTAAATCGGCGACCCCCCCTCTCCGTCCCCCCATGCATAAAAGGAGAAGACGGGGAGAAATCCCTTCGGGCTGCGTCAAATTTTACTCACACATACTACCTCACCCCCCATCCCCCGCCCATTCCACCTCATGCATCACAGCATCATCCATATACAACCATTCTCCATTCACCCCTGTCTTCTGTCCTCTCCCGTTCTTCCTCAACAGACATTCCCCTCTTCCCCAAAGCCCCCTTCACCCCATCCATCCACCTCATCCTATGACGTCCCCTAATGTTCACTCCCTCCACATCTACCTTCCATACCTCTTTTACTAGTCTTTCTTCATTCATTCTTTCCATGTGTCCAAACCATCCTAATACTCATTCATCAACCCTATCTCCCAACTCCCTTTCCACTCCTGTTCTCCTCCTCACCTCCTCATTTCTCACCCTATCTAGCCTAGTAACCCCCATCATACTTCTCAGACACCACATCTCAAACATATTCAAACTCCTCTCTTCCTCTTATATATTCCACGTTTCTGCCCCATACAGTGCTGTTGCCGACGAGGTACAACCTCTACTTAGTAGAATTGAAGCCTTGGAGGATGCTGTAAAGTGGCTTAAAGAGGAGAATCGAGTTCTCCGCTCGAAAGCCCAAAACACGGAAGTCTGTGTGTGTGTGTGTGTGTGTGTGTGTGTGTGTGTGTGTGTGTGTGTGTGTGTGTGTGTGTGTGTGTGTGTGTGTGTGTGTGTGTGTGTGTGTACATGTATGAACTTTTTTTATTTCATTATATCTTATTATATTCATCTTTAATATTGAACTATTTCATTCACCTGAGGGTAACCCATGGAATGAAGTTCTATCCCCATTATTCATTTATTTCTATTTAATTTAATTTATTTCTATCTATTAATTTTTCTATTCCCTTTTTCTTACACTAAATTATTTTATTCAGCTGAGGGTAACCCGCCAGATAAAATTCGAAATAGATGATTACCATTGTATTACCATTACCATTATTTTACCATATACCACTGCCACTATGCGCATACCATTTCGATTCTCACTGATGCAGCCTTCTGAAAATTCTTTCCGAAAATACTTTCTGAAAATGCTTTCCGAAAATGCTTTCCGAAAATTCCCAGTATCATTGATGCAGCCTTTCAAAAATTCTCTCCGAAAAAGCTTTCCGAAAATTCCCAGTATCACTGATGCAGCCTTCCAAAAATTCTTTCCGAAAATGCTTTCCATAAATGCTTTCCGAAAATGCTTTCCAAAAATGCTTCCCGATTTTTTTTTCCGAAAATTCCCATTTTGTATTGGGTGTTCTCAAGTTGATGCTCGTGTTTAAGAACGTTCATAAACGTTCATATTGTCCATTTCTGGGCTTTAAGTTCACCCAGATCATCTCATAAAGACTTTCTTGTTTTCGAACAAGAATCAATGTAAATTTTGAGCCACAAGTGAGTGAATGTATTGGCGGTTCAAGTAGTTCTATACTGTTTGTTTCTCCGCCAGGTATAGATTTCGAAGAAACGAGAGGTGAGTGTTTGATGAAGGTTCCTTTAAGACTTACTCTCTTTTTGATATGAAGACGCACGGAACCCAGGATGGCCTTCTTTCAAAATCTATAAAAACCGGATACCATGAGGGTCTCCTTTCAGAAGACTTTCTTTCTTCATGGGTCTTATTGCCCAAGGATGCCTAGAAGAGATATCTGACGCTTTCTAATGTTGCATCGTCCCATTCATTTACAATTTTCGACGTCTTTGATCTCTCCTAATGACGAACCTGGCTGATTAAGTACAGACCATTGCTAGGGAGATTGCTTTCATACAAGCATACAACTTGTTTCTCCGATTCATAAAGGCTGTTAATGAAACCCAAGCTTTCCTTTTTAGCTGCACTTTCTGAGCCATTACCTTTGTTGTGCGGTCTGAAATCCACTGGGATAAATGAAGCTCGCCTATCGAAATCGATCTTTATAGGAAACCAGGATGGAATCCTTTCTCTTTCTTCGATACAAGAAGTTGGCTTTCGGATAGCCAAGGATCCGGTCTTCGCTGAGTTTACAGCCCGATTCACTTTTTGTGGTTTAGGGAAAGCAACTGGAATAAATGAAGCTCTTCTTTCAACATCTATGGTTATTGGAAACCAAGATGGAATTCTTTCTTTTTCTTTGATATAAGAAATTGGCTTACAGAGCACTGATTCTGCAGCCTTATTCACTTTCTGTGGCGTTTGGAAGACTACTGGGATAAATGTTGCTCTCCTTTCGAAGTCGATATTTACTGGGAACCAAGAGGGAATACGTTCCTTTTCCTTGGTGTAATTATTTGGCTCAATGGCCTAAGACTCTTTCGGAAGAAGTTCGGAACTATCCGTATACTTTCCATGTCTGCAGGTTGTTGGGACTAACGAAAAACACCTTTGGAAGTATATTTGAATGGCGAACCATACCAAAAACCTCTTGAAAACACTTTTCATGCTTTCGAAAGCATTCTTCACGATGTTGGGAAACCAATACGATTTGCTCCCTTCGTCAGTGGAGCGGAGGCACTATGCACAGGGGACTTCGTCATTAGAAGAGGCGTTGGTGGAGAGAGAACCCATACCTTCTGATGAGACGAACAGCTTGTACAGCTCCCAAAGGAAAATGGGAAGTTTGGTGCCGAATTCGTCCATTCACTTTCAAACAAAAACCCGATATGAATATGAAAAGACTTTAAGGTTATTGGTACACCATAGGTAACATTAATACTCTTACCTCAAACTTTAACTAATGTTTGTTTTGCTAGAAATTGTTTCTCGTAACAGTTAAAGACATTTCAGTATTTTTTAACCCTCACTACAACTGAATAAACTTATTAGAAAGGAAAGAAATTAGACGAATATTCTCATAATCCTGTACTTAGCTAAGTAAAATCTTATGACTTCAGGCAGGAAATATATGAAGTGTGAAAACGTAGCAGAGAGGACATTAATATTATATGTATATGCATACGTATATGTAAATTTATATCAAAATATGTAATGAATTAAATGTGTAATAAAAGGCCATTGCAATCACACGAAAGAAGCCCTTGTTATAAAAAACTCCGATTTATTATCAGATTATATTCATGTTAAAAAAATAGAAGACACGTGAGAACTTTATAGAAGACTGTTGCACACAAACCACCCTCACAAGCTCACACAGACACACACACACACACACACACACACACACACACACACACACACACACACACACATATATATATATATATATATATATATATATATATATATATATATATATATATATATATATATATATTGATACAATTAAAAATAAACTTTCCGTAATTTGGGTAGCCTCATTATCATTTGCGGACACACCCCTGTAAGCATACGGGAGAAGTTAACCATCGAAATGCCCGAGGATTCAGCAGCTGTAAATCCTCCAAGGTAATAAATCCTCCAAGGTAATAAGTCCTCCAAGGTAATAAGTCCTCCAAGGTAACAAGTCCTCCAAGGTAACAGGTCCTCCAAGGTAACAAGTCCTCTAAGGTCGCAAGTCCTCAGTGGTCGCAAGTCCTCAGTGGTCGCAAGTCCTCAGTGGTCGCAAGTCCTCAGTGGTCGCAAGTCCTCAGTGGTCGCCATGTTCCCTTTATCTGACCAGGAAAAAATGTCCCTTGGGTTCGACCACGGGGCGGAACCCCAACACGGGATCCCCAGC
Source organism: Oratosquilla oratoria (assembly GCF_046742065.1). Classification (NCBI taxonomy): domain Eukaryota; kingdom Metazoa; phylum Arthropoda; class Malacostraca; order Stomatopoda; family Squillidae; genus Oratosquilla; species Oratosquilla oratoria. The sequence continues at coordinate 43,875,243 of NC_134800.1, forward strand.
ACGGAATCCCTATCGTGGGATTAGAGCGCAGTGCGCCGCGGCCGAAGGCCGCTGTTTGCGTAGCCAAGCCCCGGCGAAGCCGGGAAGGGCGAAGCCCGCGGCTTGTGTATATATATATATATATGTATATATATATATATATATATATATATATATATATATATATATACTAATATACATATATATATATATATACTGTGTGTACACATATATCACACAAATATACACATTCATATACACATATATATATATATATATATATACATACATATACATACATATATATGTACATATATATACATGTGTATATATATATATATATATATATATATATATATATATATATATATATATATATATATATATATATACAAGGGAGGTAGCCAAAAGGAAAATGCAGAAAATCATTCCCACCCATTCCATCCCTGAATACATTACACACCCCTCCACCCTCCCTCTTATCTTAGCACTTCCTGTATGACGGGTCATCCCTGCACCTTGTCCACTGCCCTGGGTCAGAAGCAGTGTCGCAAGACACAACACATCCACAGCAAGGCCGCTTCATTAAATCGGCGACCCCCCCTCTCCGTCCCCCCATGCATAAAAGGAGATGACGGGGAGAAATCCCTTCGGGCTCCGTCAAATTTTACTCACACATACTACCTCACCCCCCATCCCCCCGCCCATTTCACTTCATGCATCACAGCATCATCCATATACAACCATTCTCCATTCACCTCTGTCTTCTGTCCTCTCCCGTTCTTCCTCAACAGACATTCCCATCTTCCCTAAAGCCCCCTTCACCCCATCCATCCACCTCATCCTAGGACGTCCCCTCATGTTCATTCCCTCCACATCTGCCTTCCATACCTCTTTTACTAATCTTTCTTCACTCATTATTTCCATGTGTCCAAACCAGCCTAATATTCTTTCATCAACCCTATCTCCCAACTTCCTTTCCACCCCTGTTCTCCTCCTCACCTACTCATTTCTCACTCTATCTAGCCTAGTAGCCCCCATCATACTTCTCAGACACCACATCTCAAACACATTCAAACTCCTTCTCTCTTCCTCTCTTATGTTCCATGTTTCTGCCCCATATAGTGCAGTTGGTACAATTACTCCTTCATAGAGTCTCCTCTTAGCATCCATTCCCAAATGTCTATTCCTCATTACACTTTTTAATCCACCAGGGCATTTACTCGCTTCTCTCAATCTACATTCTACCTACATTTCCACTCCACCTTTTCCTGCCACATTTGCACCCAAGTATCTAAAACTATCCACTTCCTCCAGTCGCTCTCCCTTAATGCTCACTTCCAGTCTACTGCCACTTTCACCCCTTGAACATCTCATCACCTTACTTTTACCCACATTTATCTTCAGCTTTCTTCTATCACACACTCTCCCAAACTCTGTCACCAACTTCCTCAGTCCCTCCTCCGATCCTGCCACAAGCGCAGTGTCGTCGCAAACAACAGCCGGCTCACCTCCCACTTTTCTCCATTTTCTTTACCCATCTCATATCCCTGACCCACCACCCTTGCATTTACCTCTCGCACTACCCCATCCATGCATAAGTTGAACAGCCAGGGCGACATAACCCATCCTTGACGAAGTCCCACCTTTACCTCGAACCACTCACTCTCTCCATTTCTAATCCTGACACAAGCTCTACTACTCTCATAAAAACTCTTGACAGCTCCTAGAAGCTTTCCTCCTATCCCGTATATCCGCATAACCTCCCACAGTGCCTTTCTGTCCACCCTGTCGTAGGCCTTTTCCAGATCCATAAAAGCCCAAAAGACATCCTTCCCCTTTCCTATAGCTTTTTCACATATCTGTCCTACCACAAAAATCTGATCTACACAACCTCTGCCTGTCTTAAATCCACACTGTTCCTCACCAATTACTCCCTCTCTTCCTCTCCTAATCCTCTCAATCAAGATTCTCCCATAAGCCTTCCCAACTACACTTAACAAGCTAATCCCTCTGAAACTACTACATTCACACTTGTCCCCTTTTCCCTTGTAAAGTGGAACTATACAGGCCCTCCAGTAGTCCTCCGGTACTCTACCCTCTCTCCAGCAAACATTAAATAACCTCACCAGCCAGTCCACCATCACTGTACCTCCTTTTTTCAGACATTCTGTATGACATCCATCCAGACCAGGTGCCTTACCTGCTCTCATCATCTTAACAACTGCCTTCACTTCATCCTTCCTTATTTCTCCTCCATTTTCCTCACTCATCACAGTCATTTTCTTAGCACCTCCCACTGCATCTTTCCCTCCCTATCCTCCTTCACATTTAGCAACTCCCTAAAATACTCTGCCCATCTTCCCCTTACTGCCTTCTCTTCCATTATCATCTCTCCATCTGCACCTTTTACCTTTTCTTCTCTACTTGATTCGCCTCCCCTTCCTCTCTTAATTTCTTTCCAAAACATCCTTTTATTACTTTCAAAATTTTCTGCCATACACTTACCCCATTTCACATCTGCTCTCCTCTTTGCCTCCTTTACCTTGAGCTTTACTTCTCTTCTCTTCTCTTCTCTTTTCTTTGTACGTCTCATATGACTCCCTCATCCTATTTTGTAACCAATCAGTGAAAGCTCGCTTCTTCTCTTCTACAACCTTTTTTGTTTCCTCATCCCACCATTCACTACCCTTCCTTCTATTTCCCCGTCCTTCTTGTTCCACACACCATCTTTGCACACTTTGTGACTCCCTCCTTGAACCATCCCCATTCCTCCTCCACTCCTAGCTCTACTCTATCCTTTACTCCCTCCCACTCCTCTCTCAGCTTTTTCTTGTATTCCTTTTCCTTTTCATTTAAAGAGTTCACTCTAAGCACCTCCCTACCTTTTGTCCTTTTCCTCTTTCTCTATCTATCCTCCATTCTCAACTTACCTTCCACCAAATAATTACCTGATATTCCCCCATTCTCTCTCCTTAGCATATGTACATCCTTAACTCTTCCTATTATACTCCTTTCTACCATTACACAGTCCATTAACGCTCTATCTACCACCCTCCCATCTATCACCCTCTCCCATGTGTACTTATGCTTGAATTTCTTCCGAAACACTGCATTTGTTATCATCAACTCTCTAGACACATCTCCACCATCAACTCTCCATTACGATTCTTTCCTGGAACTCCACATTTCCCAACCACTCCGTCAATTGGTACAATTCCTATCCTAGCATTAAGGTCTCCCAATACTACTACATTGACCTTCCTCCCTAATCCCTCTATGCACTCATTTAAATCTATCCAAAAAGCCTCCCTTTCTTTCACACTCTTCTCACTACCAGGCCCATATGCACTTACAAAAATCCACATCTCCTTTCCCAGCTTCACCTTCATCCACATCAACCTTGAAGAAACCTCCTTCCACTCCACTACACGTTTACCTATCTCTTCACTTACTAGTATAGCCACCCCTTCTCTCCCTCGCCCTCTCTTCACTCCTGAGAACCTCCCAACTACACTCCCAAACTCACACTTGCCCTTCCCTCTCAACTTAGTTTCACTCAAAGCCAACACATCCATCTTTCTTCTCACAAACATACTACCTATCTCTTCCCTTTTACTCTCATCTGTATCACATCCACGCACATTAAAAGACCCAAACCTTAGGGTGCTGGTTGGAAAACTCCTAGACCCTCTTATGCCTTTACTTTTTTTAGGAATGTCCCCTGTGGGGCTACAGGGAGAAGGATGCCAGTTCCTAATCCCCGTCCCGTTTTTCTCGCCTCTTACGGTCCAGGTGGGAATACTTGGTGGCAGCATTCTTTCCCCCCCACCACCGGCAAGGCGAAACAAGGAAATGAAATTCAGAGAAATGGTTCAGGATAGCAACAAGGGGTTGGGGGACAGCATAACGGAGGGACAGTAGCAATATAATAAGTTTCATCATTTCTCTGTAAGCAGAGTCACAGACAAAATGATATGTGACTCTGGTCCGTAGGGGCGCCCCATATGGACCCTAAAGTATCAACTGCATGCTACTTTGCCATAACATGCAGCCAATACCCCAGACGGGTAGCGATAATAATAACAATAATAGAAATAGTAATTATAATAATAATAATAAA
>NC_134800.1:43891844-43894344 GCF_046742065.1 Oratosquilla oratoria
CGGTGATATCTTTTATGTCAACATTTCAGTCTGGTCTTAGCATGGTTACAACGCTCTCAAGTTTTCCGAAATTCATTCGTCTTTGTAGAATGGTATTATTATGCGAATAAATTAATATGTGCTAGATTATATTTTGTTGTATTCATCGCTCTATTCCTCTCCCTCGTCTGTCCAGCTTTCTCTATTTGCCTTAATATGACTATTATATGTATATATATTTTACCTTTCCCTTGGCTCTCTTTCTTTCTCTCTCTCTCTTTTTCTTTCTCTCGTTCTCTCTCTAGTACCTCTGCAGCTATATTTATCTCCCTGTCAAGCTCTGCCTGTCTGCTGTGCCCTTTCTATCTCCACCTCTCTCTATCCACTTTTTTTTTTTTCTTATGGACGTCTCTGCATCTTTTCACAATTTTCTTGCCTATCAAGACAGCTGCTGTCTATCCATTCTCTCTTCCTATCTCTCTCTCTCACTGTCTGTCTATATGTCTGTCTCTCTTCCGTCCTTTTCTCTTTGGAGCCCCTCCCTCCATTATATATATTGCTCTCTCTCTCTCTCTCTCTCCAACTTTCGCCCCTCTCTGTCTTTCTCTCTTTTTTCCGTCCTTTTCTCTTAGCGCCCCTCCCTCTCGCTCTTCACCTCCCTCCTCCTTTCACTCCTCTCTCTCTCTCTCTCTCTCTCTCTCTCTCTCTCTCTCTCTCTCTTCCTTTTCTCTCTCCCTCTCACTCTCTATCCTTTTATCTGATTCTTACCCTTTCTCTCTTTACCCCTCTACATCTATTATTCATCCATCTCTACATTATCTATAGATAATTCATCAACCTGTACAATATTCAACACACAAGACGCCCACAAACACACAATGGATCACAATGGGCAAGCCACGCCAACGCCAGAACCATAGTTACATAATGAGGTCAGGTCCAAAATAGAGATATAAACTAAAGTGGTAAATAGATAAATAATAAATGATTAAGTAGGTGAATATATAAATAACTAAATTAATAAGTAAATAAAGATTTGAATAAACAAATAAATAAATGAATAAGTAAATAAATAAATACGTTAAGAAGTTAATGAATAAATAAAATTAACAGATGAAAAATATACAGACAAATTAATAAATAATGAATAAATAAATAATTTTAAATATGAAAGAATAAAAAAAACACATAAACAAACAAAATAGCACATAGACCTTTCATAAAACAAATACAAAAATAAATAAATAAATAAATAAAAAATAAAGATAAATAAAATAAATAATGATAATAATAAAGATAAACCTAACAGTGCTACATGCCGTCTGCTCCGCGCGTAGTTGACATCATTCATTGACTACGTGGTTAACGGGAATGTTTCTTCTTAACTCAAAATTAAATCTACGCCCTGAGAGCCGAGGTCTACATGATTTCTCGTTTATTAGTATTAGTCACGAAAATATTCTCATTTCTTTTGTTATTCATCATTTTTAAAATGGCGAAACTTTGTCTCAACAAATAAACAAAACATTCTAAAGAGAATAAATATCACATGACATTATAACCTGAAAGTATTCAATGAATTTCTAATGCAAAACATCGACTGCAATCCTCAACACGATACCCTCAACCCCTTCCTCCCCTCTCCCTCCCTCTCTCCCTCCTCCTCCTCCTCCGTTTGCCCCTATCCTTAACACCCATCTCTACTTCCCTCTTCCCTCTTCCTATTTATTTTAACTTCCTCCTCCTTCTCTTCCACCTCCTCCTCCTCCTCCTTGTATATCTCACCTTACTATCCCTTTGTACTTCCCTATTCCTTCTTTGTCTTATCTTCCTCCTCTTTCCTATTCCATTTCTTCCTTCCACCTTCCTTCTCCCTCTCCTCCTCCTCCTCCTCCTCTTCCTTCTTCCAGGAGAGTATCACGTGACTATTACTGAGGGCTTTTGTCAGTCCCCATCTATGGTGGGATGAACCAGCGGGTTCCCACGGGGATGAATAAAACCGCGTCGCAGCCACCACTAATAAAAACAACAATAGTCGAGCGGCCAGATAACGCTCCTTTCAACACGTATCGACTTTTCGCCGTGCGCCGTCCACGACACGACGTCGTGCTTTCAAATAACCATGGGTGTCTATGGACGCTTTTAGTCGCGGTCGTGGTCGTGACGTGTGAACGCTCCCATAAACACCCATGGTTATTTGACAGCACGACGTAGTGTCGTGGACGGCGCACGGCGAATAGTCGATACGTGTGAAAGGAGCCTAACTCGTTTAGTCCTTCCTTGTCACTTACTTTTTCGAAGTCGACGAAAGTCTGCAAAGATAAAGAAAAATAATGATGATAAATGAAAATATGTAAATGAATAAAACAATAGATAAATAAATGAATAATTAAGTTAAAAATAATTATAATGTGTGTGTGTGTGTGTGTGTGTGTGTGTGTGTGTGTGTGTGTGTGTGTGTGTGTGTGTGTGTGTGTGTGTGGTCTAGGATCATGTGTTGGACTCATGATCGACAGATATT
>NC_134800.1:43899344-43919344 GCF_046742065.1 Oratosquilla oratoria
AGTAATAATAATAGTAATAATAATCATAATAATAGTCAGTCACAATAATAGTCATAATAATAGTAGTAGTAATAATAATACCAGTAATAATAATAGTCATAATAATAGTCATAATAATAATAATAATAATGATAATACCAGTAATAATAATAGTCATAATAATAGTCATAATAATAATAATAATAATAATAGTCATAATAATAATAATAATAATAATAATAATAATAATAATCAGTAATAATAGTAGTAGTAATAGTAGTAATAATAGTAGTAGTAATAGTAGTAATAATAGTAATTATAATAGTAATAGTAATAGTAATAGTAATAATAGTAATAGTAATAGTAGTAATAATAGTAATAGTAATAGTAATAGTAATGGTAATGGTAATAGTAATGGTGATGGTAATAGTAATGGTAATGGTAATAGTAATGGTAATGGTAATGGTTAATAGTAATGGTAATGGTAATAGTAATGGTAATGGTAATGGTTAATAGTAATGGTAATGGTTAATAGTAATGGTAATGGTTAATAGTAATGGTAATAGTAATAATAATATAGTAATAATAATAGTAATAGTAATAGTAATAATAATAGTAATAATAGTAATAAATAATAATAATAATAATAAATAATAATAATAATAACAATAATAAATAACAATAATAAATAATAAATAATAATAAATACATACATACATATACCAAGGCTTTTTCCCCCTTCCAAGGGAGGTAGCCAAAAAGAGAAAGGCATAAAAACACTCCCACCCATTTCATCCCTAAATACACTCCACACCCCTCCCACCCTTCCTCTCATCTGAGCACCTCCTGGATGACGGGTCATCCCTGCACCCTGCCCACCGCCCTGGGTCAGAAGCAGTGTTGCAAGACACAGTACATCCACAGCAAGGCCGCTTCATTTAATCGGCGACCCCCCCTCTCCGTCCCCCTTTGCATATAAGGCGAGGACGGGGAGAAATCCCTTCGGGCTGCGTCAAAATTTACTCACACATACTACCCCACCCCTTCCTCCTCATGCAGTCACAACAATAAATAATAATAGATAATAAATAATAATAATAATAAATAATAATAATAAATAAAATAATAATAATAATAATAATAGTAATAATAATAATAACAACAATAATAATAACAATAATAACAATAATAATAACAATAATAACAATACCAATAACAATAATAATAATAATAATAATAATAATAATAATAATAATAATAATAATAATAATAATAATAATAATAAGTGAAATAAAGTAGATCCTTCATGATGGTATTACAGAACACGAAACTTACTGTAGGATATGTTTTCGTATTTTTTTCCGTTAAAGAATAAATATAAGATAAAAGTTAACGAATATATAAGTTAAGAAAGATAGACAAATAAGCAATAAATAAATAGATAAATATAAAATGAAAGTAGATGAATAAATAGATAAATAAGCGAATAAATGAATTAATAAATAAATAAATAGATACATAAATAGATAAGTGAATGAATATCTTGTCAACCACATAAAGCATAAGATCACCATTATATTCTAAACTTGACTGACGCGGCTCAAAGGGACTTGTCATCAACGAGCAACGCAATATCACTCTCTTTCCTTCCTCCTCACCCTCTCCCTTTCTCCTCCTCCTCCTCCTTCTTCTCCCCTCCTCCTCCTCTCCTTTCATCTCCCCTCCTCCGCTTCCTTTCCCCTCTCTCTTCCTCCCCCTTTTCTCGATCCTCCTCTCTCCTCCTTTCCCTTTCCCTTCCTCTCCCCTCCTTCCCCTCTCACTTTCTCTACCTTACTCCTTCTCCTCCTCCTCCTCCTCTTCTCCTTTCCTCCTCCTCCTCTTCCTTTCTCTAACCTGCTTCCCTCCTCTTCTCCCTTCCTCTCTCCTCTTCCTCCTCCTCTCCCTTCCTCTCCTCCTCCACCCTCCTCTTCTTCTCCCTTCCCCTCCACTCCACTCTCCTCTCCCCTCCTCCTCCTCTCCCTTCCTCTCCTCCTCCACCTCTCCCCTTCCCTTACCCTCCTTCTCATCCCCCTTCCTCTCCTCCTCCACCTCCCCCTCTCCCCTTCCCTTACCCTTCTCCTCCTCCCCCTTCCTCTCCTCCTCCATATCCCCCTCTCCCCTCCCCTTACCCTCCTCCTCCTCCTCCTCCTCCTCCTCTCCCACCGTTCCCTGGAGAGAATTCCGTAAACGAGGCACGACTGACTGATCAGGTCGCCTTTGTTATGTTCTTGCAGAATCCTCGGGCTCGTCTCTCACGTATCGATTTTTCGCCGTGCGCCGTCCACGACACGACGTCGTGCTCTCAGATAACCTTTGCTGCCTATGGAAGCTTTCACAAGTCACGACTACGTGTGAAAGCATCCATAGACACCCATGGTTATTTGAGAGCACGACGTCGTGTCGTGGACGGCGTACGGCGAAAAGTCGACACATGTGAAACGAGTCTCAGAGGTTTCAAGATCCGTATGAGTAGACGCGAGACCCCTTCGGGCACTCACATACACGCACGCACACGCACATACACACGCACATACACACACACACACATACACACGCACATACACACACACACACACACACACACACACACACACACATACACACGCACATACACACACACACACACACACATACACACACACACACACACACACACACACACACACACACACACGCACGCATCATGCGTGGGTACAAAAATAAGCGTCAATGAAGAATTTTTGTTTATGATAAGAGACATAATGGACTTTGCACGAACTAAGATTAAACTTTTTTTTACATCATAAATTCTCTTCACTTTTCAAAGGAACTTAGGAAAAGTGACGGTGGCTTGTCGATGCTTTGTTCGCGGCAAAAAAAAAAAAATAATAATAATAATAATAAAAATGAATAGATAAAATGAAATAAAAAGAATCCACATTCCCATTTTCTCCCTCCTGAACACTCGCTGGATGCAACGGAAAAAGTACCTTCTCACCTCTATTAGATGAAGCTATTGTTTTTTACATTCCTGTTCAGGCGGTGACATCTCTGCAAACCTCTTAAAAAAGAAATAAATAAAAATATTTCCTCTATTAGGAGGTGAAGAGGTACCTCTTCCTACGCATCCAGCGAGGGTTCAGGAAGGTATCATACCATGGGCACGGATAAAAAATAGATAAATAAATGAATGAATAAATAAGTAAAATAAAATAAAAAAAGTGGGTGGGGCCAGAGGAAACAGAAAACGGGAAATGTGTTGAAGGAAGGAAAGACGCCAGATGTGGATGATATAACCATGTACTAAAGAAGGTAAATCAACCGAATAATTACAAAAACAAAGCAAAATTAAATAAAAACATAATAAAATTAAATAAAAATATGAAAACAATATGAATTAGATAAATGCATGAATAAATAGAAAAAAAGGCAGAGTCCCAGGTAGCTGGAAATCTTGAGTAGAAAATTAATGAAGGTAGGGAAGGCATTAGGAAAGTGCAAGAACTACTAAGTTAAAGACTTTCTAAGCACACAGGGCAAAAGTGTTTAGTAGTTTTACGATGAAGATACAAAAGGGAAAACGACAGGAAGGGTAGGAAAAAAGGTGGTTTAGAAAAGTGAAAATATAAACGAATGAAGTGTTAGATAACTTTATGGATGGGGATGATAGGTGGTAATGGACATGGAACTGCCTAGTGAATACCTTATGGTCTCTTATAATATCCTTCATTCTTATGTTCTTAAGTAATCAAAATTAAAATACATGATTGATGAGAGAGACACGTGGTCGTGGTATTTGTGGACCTAGAAAAGGTATATGAAAGGATAGGTAGCGGAACGTAATGAAGAACAATGGGCTGAGGGGAAATCGATTGAATGCAATGAGGAACATGGATGAAGAGAAATCTCTAAGGGGGTTATCACACTGGGCTTCCAGGAGCTTACCAACGCCGACCGTTGAGTGTTCGTTTGAGTAAAAACGACTTCGGCTTCAATATTTAATTTTTCAAATCTCTAAATATCAAATTATCTTTCCGTTATATATATATATATATACACACACATATATATATATATATATATATATATAGAGAGAGAGAGAGAGAGAGAGAGAGAGAGAGAGAGAGAGAGAGAGAGCAGGGCTGAAAGATGAACAAAGAGAATATAAACCTATACGAATGTTAAACACACTACTGAAATGTTCTAAAAGAAGTCTAGGTTTCTGTAAGCGAATTCATATTCTAGTTATTCAAATGGAGGTTGGAGGTAAGGTGCCGGAGGAAAAGTAGCCCAGTGTGATGACCTCTTGAGAGAAAGGATAGTATGAGGTTTATGAAGGACTCACAAAACAATCTTTGATGAGATTGCGCACTTTTTATATATACAGCGAATGATTAATAATTCAAATGTCTGATATCAATGTGTCTCCTTGACTCACATTCATTATAATTGTAAATGCGCAAAAATAAAAAATAAAATAAAAACACACACACATTCGAGGCGTAGTTGGTAGAGTTCCCGGCTCCCACTACGGCGGTCCTGGTTCGAATCCCACCCAGGGCTGAAATAATTTCAGTATCGCTGCGTTGCGGGTCGTTACTCCAACTCTCGTGGGAGGGGAGTTGGGTGTGTGTGTGCGTGTAAGGTTACAGCATTACTATAGATAGGTCATATATGATCTCTGAGCTCTCTTTCGGGAGAGAAATAGCTGTCGATCACGAGTCCAACACGTGATCCAAGACCATGGTGAATCTCACACACACACACACACACACACACTGTTCCTGTGTCTATATACATACTCACGCAGGCTTGCACACCTCCACAAGCACGTACACGGAAACAGCACAAGTGAGAAACATGCGGACACCTGCAGACACTATCCCCAGAGGGTGTAGAACTTCTGAAAACCATTACGTTCTGAAAGCCCACAACGGCTCTTGGCCTACGTGACCTGACCCATGTTTCTCTCTTCTTCAGTCCTTCGCCGCCGCCGCCGCCGCTGCCTCTTTCGCCGCCGCCGCCCGCGAGTCGCCCTTGGGGTCTCTCTCCACAAGGTCGATTCTCCCCTGTACAGACCAGCGCGAAGCTGACGACGCCAGCGCAACATAGCGGCGGGATTGGGAGTTTCTATGGGGACTACAACAATGCCCAGCACAACAACCGCAACCTGACGAGAACCCCTTGGAACAGATGAAACGTCTTATAACCAGTTCGACCACGCCTCTTCAGGATGATATATATATATATATATATATATATATATATATATATATATATATATTTTTATATGTATATATATATATATATATATATATATATATATATATATATATATTTATATATATATATATATATTATTTATAAAAATATATTTTTTTTTTTTTTTTTTTTTTTTTTTTTTTTTTTACAGCAACTAAGGTTCATTAAATGAGACCCTAGTATCCCGGGGCCTCGTAATTTTCCCGAGCTATGTAGTACTACTCCCGGGATTTTTCCAGCATAAGCTATCTGAGCCATCCACGAGCTAGATAGCTCGCGAATTTCTCGGGATTCCCATATGTCTAGACGGTGAATACAGGGAAATCATGGTTTATCTCAGTTTCCCGTCAATACATCGGGAAGGTATGAATTACAAAAATTTTAATACACGACATGTTGATTATGTTAACCTTATACTTAATATGAATATCTAATACATATATATACAGTATATATACTAGAACGTTTTGTGGATCACATAAGGAAACGTAAGTACATACATACATATACCAAAGGCTTTTCCCCCCTTACACGGGGGGTAGCCAAAAAGCAAAAGGCATAGAAACCACTCCCACCCATTCCATTCCCTACATATTCCACTCCCCTCCACCCTACTCCCTCCCTCTTATCTTGGCACCTCCTGGATGACGGGTCATCCCTGCATCCTGTCCACTGCCCTGGGTCAGAAGCAGTGTTGCAAGACAGCACATCCACAGTAAGGCCGCTTTATAAATTCGGCAAACCCCCTCTCCGTCCCCTCATGCAGAAAAGAAGACGGGGAGAAATCCCTTCGGGCTGCGTCAAATTTTTTCTCATACATACTTCCTCACCCCCCATCCTCCACCCACACCCCCTCATGCATCACAGCATCATCCATACATAACCCTTCTCCATTCACCCCTGTCTTCTGTCCTCTCTCGTCCTTCCTCAACAGATATTCCTCTTTTGTAATATCCCTTTCACCCCGTCCCATCTCATCCTAGGACGCCCTCTCATATTCACTCCTTACACCTCTGCTTTCCACACCTCTTTTACTAATCTTTCTTCACTCCTTCTTTCCATGTGTCCAAACCATCCTAATACTCTTTTATCAACCCTATCTCCCAGCTCCCTTTCCACCCCTGTTCTCGTCCTCACCTCCTCATTTCTCAGTCTATCTAGCCTAGTAACCCCTATCATACTTCTCAGACATTTAATCTCAAACACATTCAAACTCCTCCTCTTTTCCTCTCTTATGTTCCATGTTTCTGACCCGTACAGTGCTGTTTGCACAATCACTCCTTCATACAATCTCCTCTTAGCATCCATACCCAGATGTCCATTTCTCTTTACACTTTTGAATCCACCAAGGCATTTACTCGCTTCTCTCAATCTATATTCTACCTCCACCTCCACTCCTCCCTTTCTTGACACATTCGTACCAAAGTATCTAAAACTATCCACTTTCTCTAGTCTCTCACCCTTAATGCTCACTTCCAGCCTGCTGTCACTCTCTCCCCTTGTACATCTCATAACCTCATTTTTACCCACATTAATCTTCAGCTTCCTTCTTTCACGCACCTTCTTAAATTCTATCACTAACTTCCTCAATCCCTCCTCTGATCCTGCTACAAGCGCAGTGTCGTCAGCAAACAACAACTGGCTTATTTCCCACTTTCCTCCATTTTCTTTAACCATCTCCAACCCCTGACCCACTACCCTTGCACTCACCTCTCGCACCACCCCATCCATGTATAGATTGAACAGCCAGGGCGACATAACACATCCCTGACGAAGTCCCACCTTTACCTCAAACCATTCACTCTCTCCATTTCTAATCCTAACACAAGCTCTACTACTATCGTAAAAACTCTTGACTGCTCTTAAAAGCTTTCCTCCTATCTCATATATCTGCAGTACCTCTCATAGTGCCTTCCTGTCTATCTGTCGCAAGCCTTTTCCAGATCCATAAAAGCCCAAAAAACATCCTTACCTTTTCCTATAGCTTTCTCACATATCTGTCTTACCATAAAAATCTGATCTACACAACCCCCTACCTGTCCTAAATCCACACTGCTCCTCACCAATTACTCCCTCTGTTCCTCTCCTAATCCTTTCAATCAAGACCCTCCCATAAACCTTCCCAACTACACTCAACAAGCTGATCCCTCTGAAACTACTACACTCACACTTGTCCCCCTTTCCCTTGTACAGCGGAACTATACAGGCACTCCTCCAGTCCTCCGGCACTCTACATACATACATATACCAAAGGCTTTTTCCCCCTACATGGGGGGTAGCCACGAAGAAAAAGGCATAGAAATCACTCCCACCCATTCCATTTCCTATATATTCCACTCCCCTCCACCCTCCTCCCTCCCTCTTATCTTTGCACCTCCTGGATGACGGGTCATCCCTGCATCCTGTCCACTGCCCTGGGTCAGAAGCAGTGTCGCAAGACACAGCACATCCACAGCAAGGCCGCTTCATAAATTCGGCGACCCCCCCCTCTCCGTCCCCTCATGCAGAAAAGGAGAAGACGGGGAGAAATCCCTTTGGGCTGCGTCAATTTTTTCTCATACATACTTCCTTACCCCCCATCCCCCACCCACTCCCCCTCATGCATCATAGCATCATCTATACACAATAGATGATGCTATGAGGCACTCTACCCTCTCTTAAACAAACATTAGATAACCTCACCAGCCAGTCCACCATAACTGTACCTCCTTTCTTCAGACATTCTGCATGGCATCCATCCAACCCAGGTGCCTTACCTGCTCTCATCATCTTAACAGCTGCTTTCACTTCATCTTTCCCTATTTCTCCTCCATTTTCCTCACTCATCACTCTCATTTTCTTTGCGCTTCCCACTGTAACTACTTTTCCCTCCCTATCCTCCTTCACATTTAGCAACTCCCCAAAATACTCTGCCCACCTTCCTCTCACTGCCTTCTCTTCCATTATCATCCCTCCATCTGCACCTTTTATCTTTTCTTCTCTACTTGATTCACCTCCTCTTCCTCTTTTAATTTCCTTCCAAATCATCTTTTTATTGCTTTCAAAAATTTCTGTCATACTCCATTTCACATCTGCTCTCCTCTTTGATTCCTTTGTCTTATGCTTAACTTCCCTTCTCTTTGCTTTGTACTTCTCATACAATTCCCTCGTCCTAATTTGTAGCCAATCTATGAATGCCTGCTTCTTCTCTTCTACACCCTTCTTTGCTTCCTTATCCCACCACTCATTAACCTTCCTTCTATTTCCTCCCGCCCTCCTTGTCCCACACACCATCTTTACACACCTTATGACTCCCTCCTTGAGCCATCCCCATTCTTCCTCCACTCCTAGTTCTCTATTCTTCACTCCCCCCATTCCTCTCTCAGCTTCTTCTTATACTCATTCTCCTTTTCTTTCTCATTTAAGCAGTTCACTTTAAGTACCTCCCTACCTTCTGCCCTTTTCCTCTTTCTCTACCTATTCTCCACTCTCAATTTACCTTCCACCAGAAAATGATCTGATATTCCCCCACACTCTCCCCCTAGAACATGTACATCCTTAATTCTTCCTACCATACTCCTGGTTACCACTATATAGTCCATTAACGTTCTATCTGCCACCCTTTCATCCACCACCCTCTCCCATGTGTACTTATGCTTGACTTTCTTCCTAAACACTGTATTTGCTATCATCAACTCTCTTCTAAGACACATCTCCACCATCAATTCTCCACCACGATTTTTACCTGGAACTCCATACTTCCCAATCACTCCGTCTATTGGTTCGTTTCCTACCCTAGCATTAAGGTCTCCCAATACAGCTACATTGACATTTCTCCCTAATCCCTCTATGCACTCATTTATATCTACCCAAAAATCTTCCCTTTCCTCTACGCTCTTCTCACTACCAGGCCCATATGCACTTACAAAAACCCACATCTCCCTTCCCAGCTTTACCCTCATCCACATCAACCTTGATGAAACCTCCTTCCACTCCACTACCCGCTTACTTACCTCTTCACTTACTAGTATAGCCACCCCTTCTCTCCCTCGTCCCTTCTTCACTCCTGAGAACCTCCCAACTACACTCCCAAACTCACACTCGCCCTTCCCTTTCATTTAAGTTTCACTCAAAGCCAGCACATCCATCTCTCTTTTCACAAACATACTACCTATCTCTTCCCTTTTACTCCCCCTCCCTACCATTCCATCCCTCTTTCCGCTCTTGGTTGCTTAATAGGATTTCATGCCTGATTTTTTCAGAGTAGCATATGATCTCAATTACTTTTTATATGATGACGAAAAATGAATGTGAAATGTGAGGGAAATAAATCGGTAACGTCAATAAATGAGGTGGAAGGACTAGTCCAGAAATTATCGATCCTTCATTACTAATGATAAATACTGATTATGAGTAATTTCTAATGACTAATAACTCCTAATTACTAACTATTATAAACAAAACGCAAGAGTTTCCATGGAGAGACATGATCCCAGTGTCCCGGGAAAATCATGGGGTCTCACTAAATTGTTGTCCTCATGGAAAAGTTGGGAATCCCGAGACATGTTACATGTGCTTCACTTCCTGTGTGCCGGGATAGTCCCGGGAGTATCAAATACCTTTCCCGGGAATGTATGTCTAAGGGAACGACGAGATCCCGAGTCCCGAGATCTCATTTGATGAACCCTAACAGCAACTCATAAGAGCGTATGATTAAACTATCTTCCCATTTTTTCCCGTAGTGAAGTTACAGCAGCTCAAAGGAGCATGTGAATGATCATCCCCATTTGCTATACTCATGGCCTTAAAGTACGTTTTGCTCGATGCCATTATTGCTCAGCGATGATCGTCGAACGATTGTGTAGAGCACTTATTCTTTATTTTTGAGAAATGAGGCTTTGTTGCTTGGAGCTACAAAATACGTGGCTAATAACTTTAATCGAACCTACAACCAACGCGTTGACCCAATTATAATGATGCCAGGTAGTGGGATGGAGAGAAAGAGAAAAAAATAGTTTGTCTTTAACCATAATCAAGTCTTCAAGTACGTCAATCCAGTCAGGTCGAGATAGTCTTCAACATTTCCTTCCAGTGACGTCGCCTAACCTGAATGAAAAAAATTAGTGTTAGCCAGAATTTAATATATACAGTGCGTCATTGTGACAAAATATCAAATTTTTTCATTAGTATACATCATTTTTTATAATTAAATAGGTTTAGGAAAATGTTAGCATTATGTGCATTGAAACGCGCGCGCGCGCGCGTGTGTGTGTGTATGTTAGTTTGTGTGGGGTGGTGATTTTGTAACACTACCAACCTTTGCTAATTTTCAGCTCTTGGAATAAAAAATTGCTTCTGAATAAACTGTAAATTATTTACCTATTTTATTTATTAGATAGACGCCAACGCCCTTTGGTGGGAGTCAGTGTTCCCTCTTTTCGGTAGCTAATCTTATGTGAAGAAAGCTACTCCATGGAAGACGCTGTATTCGTAAGAATGATTTCTTGGTCAATAAAAGGATTGTGTTCCCGACGCGCGCACACACACACACACACACACACACACACACACACACACACACACACACACACACACACACACACACACACACACACACACACACACACACACACACACACACACACACACACATAGCATTACCCATAGATCGGACCTACGAGCTCTGAGCTCTCTTCCAGGAGGGAAATAGCTGTCGATCACGAGTCCAACACGTGATCCAAAGACCAAGTGAATACACACACACACACACACACACACACACACACACACACACACACACACACACACACACACAACAAACCTTTTATTATTATTTATTATCATTATTACACACACGCAAACACAAAAATCCCACCAAAAAAAATCGTCCTTCTTGAAGATCCCTACATTAAAAAAGATAAATAAATCGTATGAATCATCAGATAGCAACATGCACTTTACTAACCTATCACTCATTAAGAAAAATAACAAAAACAAATTAATAAATGAATACTTAAAAATATATCTATCTATCTACCAAGGACTTTTCCCCTTTATAATGGTGGTAGTCGAGTCAAGAGACATCCACTCTCACCCATTCCACTCCCATCCACCACCCTCTCACCCCAGATCTTCATGGAGCTAATAATCTTCCCAGGCTAAATGCCATCTAACAACGACTTTGTGTGTGTGGCTTCTCAGCGTCTTTCTTCTCCCTGAGGAAGGAGCTTATTAAAAAAGAGGGGGGAGGAGCTTATTAAAAAATGGGAGGAGCTAATTGTTCTTCATCGTCGACGTCATGTCGTCGATGTCAGAACGATAGCAGGACGATCCAGAAATATTGTGCTGTAGCGAGGAATCGATTTGAGGGTTGTATTGTCTTTAATCAATGAGGATATTATCTATACTACATTTTTGGTACCAACATGTGGGATCATAATAAATACATTTTCTGAAAAAAAAAAGAAAAAAAAAAAAGAATGAGGGTTTTTTTTTGTGGGTGAGTATGAGGCAGGATGTCTTATACACACCCTGTACTTATCTTTTCACACTAGCGGTTTGAACCGCACAGAAACCGCAACGGTACCACATACTCAAGGAAAAACTGCACGATTATTTGTGAACACATCCATTGACTTAATGTCATTGAACCTCCGCGACTGAAACCGCTAGTGTGAAGGGGGTCATGAATCAATGGGATCCTCTCAAAACGCCCCCCCCCATCCCCCTTCACCCTCCCTCCCGTCCTCACCTTCATTTTGCGAAGCTAAATAAAGAATGACCTAATTCTCTTAGGCAAATCTGTCCTTTTCAATCTTCCATCTTTATTGCCACGAAATCTAAACTTTTTCCATTCTCCCCGTTTCTGTTCAATCTATTCCTGGAATAGAATCAAAAAGAAAATTTCGAAAATGGAAGCTCCAGAAGGAAATTAGGTTACAGGTCACTGGTAACGGAGTTTAAAAAAATCGAAACTTAAGAAGAGATGTGGGGTCGAATCTGCGACGAAGAAATTTGCGGCCCAAGTTTGCAAGTTAACTTATGAGTTAAGTTTGCTGGTGAAGCAAAAGAAAAAAGAAGAAAAATTTCCCCCCAGTTCTTCCTCCACCTCCTCCTCCTCCTCCTCCCCCCATTCTTCGCCTCCTCCTCTTCCTCCTCATTTCCACCAGCTGGTTCGCCATCATTGCGAATCTATAGCCAAGATCTCTATTCCTTTCTTTCTCTCTCTTTCTCTCTCTCTCTCTCTCTCTCTCTCTCTCTCTCTCTCTCTCTCTCTCTCTCTCTCTCTCTCTCTCTCTCTCTCGGCCCTTTTCAGTGAAGTGACGCCCCTCAACTGAATGAAATCCTCAGGTGCCTGCGAAGGTGTTCAAGGACTCTTTGTTCCTATCAAATCAAGTAATTAAGAACATATGAATGGACGAGAGTACAAGAGACCATAAGGACTATACTAGGTAGATCCATCTCCCTTACCACCTGTCCTCCCTATCCATACTAGTACTTCTATTACTACATTATAGAAATAATTACTAAAATAATGATGACAATATTCATCATAACAATATTACTACTTATAGTGATGTTATTAATGACAATGAAAACTTACAACACTGGTTATAACTATTAATGAAAACAATCACATCCATAAAGTAACACAAACACTGGGAATAAAAGTAAAAGAATATGGGAAAAGAATAAAGGGGAATGTGGAAAAATGTAACGTGACGTAACTGAGATTGCCATCCACGGGGCAGCTATAAATTTTTCTTAATGTCTCGAGCCTCTCTCTGTGCTTTTAGCTTTTGCAAGAGCCAGCCAGTACGTTCTGTCTCCTTTCCTTTCCATTGGGAGGCTCTGTAACTCTCTTCCTACACCTTTTCCTCCCTCCCTCACCCCCCGATATCTTTCTAACAGCCTTTGACTTAAAAAAAAAAGGAATATCATAACACTTCTTCGAATTTGAATTTGAAAATTTGAACTGAAACGACTTCATTGAATCACCTTTTTTTTCCCTTTCTGCAACTCTTTGAAATATTTAGGTAAAAAAAAATTATGAAATCATTAATTCATATTCTAGAGCAGTTTCCCAACCTTTCAAGCATTGAGGATCCCTTACATCAACTTACATATTCAGAGGAATCCTTGATATGGGATTAGATAGGATATACTCACTTTTTCTAAGCATTTAGTGATAGAAACTTGATAATGCATTATACAAATCATCGCAGCATTAAGAGAGACGCAATTAGCCAGGGAAAAATTATGTATAAAAAAGAGCCCTCACGTAAAACACATAAGTAATCATGATATATATATATATATATATATATATATATATATATATATATATATATACATATATATATACATATATATATACATATATACATATATATATATATATATATATATATATATATATATATATGACATATAATACTATATATATATGACATATAATATATATATATATATATATATATATATATATATATATATATATATATAAATAAAGAAAAAAAAGTGTCATGACAGGATTATCTGTAGCATGTTGAATTCCTTGCCCTTCGGACCTCCTCCTTGGTAAGAATCTGCAGACTCTTGCTTGAGAAACACTGCCTAGAACAGTGGTTTTCAACCTGGGGTCCGTGACCCCTTGGAGGGTCATAGAGTTCCACAAGTGGAGCCACAAGCCTGAAACTAGTGGTTGCTCATGGACCCCTGGTTGAGAGAACCGGTGACATAACAGAGAGTATCAGCATTGCGTTTGACCCAGGGCAGTTGGCGGATGCAGGGATGACCCGTCATCCATGAGGAGCCGAGATAGGAGGGGTGGAAAGGGTGGGAATAGGTACGTGCCTTTGAGTTGGCTACCTTCCTTATAAGGGGGAAAAGCTCGTGGTGTATAGATAGATACAGACTAGCTCACGCACGAAGACGGGCCTCAGCGTTTCAGAAAACCTCAACATTTCTTGCCTCGTGTTTGGATCAGGAAGATGTCCACGTCAAGCAGGCTGGAGACACCAAAGGGGGTAAAGGAATCCACAGGAGATCTCACACGCACGTGTATGTGTGTGTGATTCACCACCACGGTCTTTCATCACATGTTGAACCTCGTGTTTGAGAGCTATTACCCCTCTGGATGAGAGTTAAGAATTTGTACATATGACCCGATTTAAGGGTAATGTTGTGACCTTATACATACACACACAATTACTTGCCCACCAGAGTTGGATTCCCGCCTCGTACTACAAAGATGGTAATTTTATTTATTTATTTATTTTTTTCAGTCTTGGGCGGGTCTCAAACTCGGATCGCTGGAACAGTGGTTGAGAACAGCACCAATGCACCGTCGAGTCGATGTATGTATGTGTGTGTGTGTGTGTGTGTGTGTGTGTGTGTGTGTGTGTGTGTGTGTGTGTGTGTGTGTGTGTGTGTGTGTGTGTGTGTGTGTGTGTGTGTGTGTGTGTGTGTGTGTGTGTGTGTGTGTGTGTGTGTGTGTGTGAAATTACATAGCTGTAGCATACAGGAGAGGAGCATGGCTCGTGAGGTCCTGCGTGTGTGTGTGTGTGTGGGGGGGGGGTTGTTGGCCACAGGTCCAGCGGCACGTGGACGCGACTTCAACCCCGAAGACCTGGGTTGCTGAGTCATAGACGAAGGAGTTCGAGGAAAAATGGCTCGGTCGAAGTGGTCTTCAAAGACTTCGAGGAACGGAATCCTGGAAACCAGAAGGACAAACAAGAGGAGGAAAAGAAAAATAGAATTAATTTTCTATTGTGGTAAGCTTAAGCTACTAGACGCTAAGCTGCATATAAAATCGATGATTCTCCTCTCACAGCTTGGACCTTGAAATCTTAAAGAGAGAAAGAGAGAGAGAGAGAGAGAGAGAGAGAGAGAGAGAGAGAGAGAGAGAGAGAGAGAGAGAGAGAGAGAGAGAGAGAGAGAGAGAGAGAGAGAGAGAGAGAGAGAGGGAGAGAGAGAGAGAGAGAGAGAGAGAGAGAGAGAGAGAGAGAGAGAGAGAGAGAGAGAGAGAGAGAGAGAGAGAGAGAGAGAGAGAGAAAAACTTGGACCACGAAATCAACCGACAAAAATGTGTAAACAAATAAACAAGTAAATAAAAAAAACACACAAAGAAGAAAATAAACCCAAAAAATATTAAGATACCTCCTAGAGTCGATTATATACAACCGATAACGTCCCTTTTGTGCCCTGGAATACTGCTCATGGTCACCATGCATCTGTCCCCCATAACGTGAGACAAAAATCTCACATCAGGGGATGCTCAGCTTCGGTCGAAGCCGTCACCTTTGCCTGGGGTGTAACCAGTCACTGGTAACCTACTGGGAATGTCCTGGGGCATTTCTCATTCCCGAGGTAGGACCGAAGGCGACGACACCACAATGCGTAAAGGCGTCATCACACTGGGATATTTTTCCTCCGACTGTTGGACCGGTTTTGCAGCATCACGCAGCTTTCAGGAAGGAATCTGATATGCTGGGGAGAAAGAATTTTCCCTCCGCATATCAAATGACTTCGCTGTATTTTGTTGAGAAAACAAAATAGTTTACTTTAGTGATTTTACGGCGGAAAAGGCGCTGGAGGTGGGCGGTACCGCCGATTAATCGGTGGTTTGAAGATAAAAAGCCCAGTGTGATAACCCCTTCACCAACGGCAACCATCTTCGACTCTGACGACGACGACAACCAGACGAAGTTGATGAAGGAAGAACTCGACACCTTCCCCACCCTGGGTCATCGTCAGGACAGGAGACCACCTGTTGCCAAGTGTCAACTCCATCTGGCGGCGACACGGAAGCCTTCATGAACACCTGAAGGGTTGATTAAATAAAGGTTGAGATAAAAGGTGAAGGAGAGGGAGGAGTGGAGGGAGAGTAACTTGAGAGAGAGGTGAGGTGGAGGAGAAAGGGACGGGGAGGGGAAGGAGAGGAGGAGGGGAGGAAGAAGGAGAGGAGGAGGTGGAGGAGGAAGATGGGGAGGGGCTGGAAGAGGACAAAGGTAA
This sequence comes from Oratosquilla oratoria, assembly GCF_046742065.1. Classification (NCBI taxonomy): domain Eukaryota; kingdom Metazoa; phylum Arthropoda; class Malacostraca; order Stomatopoda; family Squillidae; genus Oratosquilla; species Oratosquilla oratoria. The sequence continues at coordinate 43,915,599 of NC_134800.1, forward strand.
AGAAAAAAGAAAAAAGAGAAAGGAGTAGGATTTACACAGACAAACGAACAGCAACATACCTATTGATCCTTACATGGTTGTTTCGGTACCTATCTTTTTTTTTTTTTTTTAATCTATATAGGAGCAAAAAATTTTAAATATGAGATTTTTAATTAAGTATATGTCGAGACGTTTTTTGAATACCTCTCCAGTTGAACAGTCGATGTCGTTGGAGGGTAGACCACTCCATATATTAACAAAGCGACTGAAAAAAGTATTTGGCCAAATTTGAAACCATTTTCATACAATTTTGCATTCATTACTCCATAGGTGTCAATTGCAAAGTATCTTTGCTACCCATATTTTCAATTACTTTGATAATTTTGTTTTTCTCGGAAAATTCCATTTAGGCGCTCCTCAAGCTTGGAATGAGCTTTGTTGCTCTGCGCTACATTCTTTCTAACATATCTATATCCTTCCTATAATATGGAGACCAGCACTGAATACAATAGGTCTGATTAGAGCATTGTATAGATTAAGAAAAAATTCTTCAGGTTTGGAATCATAAGCTCTACCTATAAAAACAATTAATTTGTTTGCAGTTCGTACGACCTCTGAACACTGTTTACTTGATTTGAGATAATTTGAGATCAAAAGACCAAGATCTTTCTCTTGTTCTATATTGAAAAACACCTGGGAATTTTCTGCCCATTTGCACAAAGTGTTCAAATCAAATTGTAATTCTTGTTGTTGTGTTAAAGATGTCACCTTGTTTGCCATTTTGGTATCATAAGCAAATTTAGATAATTTACACTTTACATTTTCATCCAAGTTATCAATGTATATCAGAAATAGCACAGGACCTAACACTGAGCCCTGAGGCACTACACTTGTTACACAACGCCAGTCGGAGTATTTCCCATTCAAAATAACACACTGCTTACGCTCGGACAGTCATTCAGTAATCCATATGAATAACTATGCCATGGGCTTCAAGTTTGCTTAATAACTTCTTATGAGGGACTTTATCAAACGCTTTTTGAAAATCAAGATATATATATATAGCGTCAATTGCTCTCCCCGCTTCATACATTCCATAAATATCATGCAAGAAGTCGAGAAGATTTGTCAGACAAGAGCGCTTATTACGGTAACCATGTTTAGAATCTCTAATTATATTGTTTTTCTCTGAGAATTCCACGATTTTTTTCTCTTAGGATTGACTCCTTCAACTTGCACGCAGCTGATGTAAGGCTAATTAGCCGATAATTGCCTGGATTGGATTCGTCAACCTTTTTAAACAAAGGGGCAACACTTGCCAATTTCTAATCTTACAACATTTTTCCAGACTGTAAAGGTAAGTTAAAAAACACACTAAGGGGCCTGCAGATATTTTCTTTAACTTCTATTCTTGGGTAAGTTTTATCTGCAGGAGGAGAGGGAGGGGGAGTAAGAGGGGGATGAGGAGGATGGTGAGGAAGTAGAAGAGAAGTAGCAGGAGGAAGAAAAGGAAGGGGAAAGAGATGGGAGCAGGAGAAAGAAGAGGAGGAGGAAGTAAAGAGGAAAGAACAGAAGAATGAAGAAGAAGGAGAAAATGGAGAAACAGAAAAAGAAAGGCGGAAAAAAAGGTTAACAAGTGGAAAAAATGTGAAGACAAACGGGAGAAAGAGAGGGGGCGGGGGTGCGTGATTGGCCGTTTCCTCACGGCGGGAGCATCTTGCAATGGTTCCTGGGTAACCTAACCTAACTTGATCTGACCTAACCTAACCTGGGCCAAGTGCAACGAGGTCCCTCGTGGCTCGGTGTGGCGAAATATCCGTAGTGGGAGCGGGGAAATTGTCATCATGGGATGTGGCCTTCCTGGTGCAACGGGGGGAAAATGAGGGAGAAAGTGAGAGGAAGGGATGATAGTTTAAAAGAATAAAAAAGAGAAAGAAGGGAAGCGGGGTGGACACAAGGGAGAGGAAAAGGATTGGGTGGAACCAAGGTTAGGGAGGGAGTTTAAGAGGGAGAGGTTTTAGGAGGGAGTAAGTCGGACAGTAGAGAGGAAAATGAGGAGAGAAGAAAGAAGGAGAGACGAAGGGAAGTGAAGGAAAGCGGAAGAGATGCTGCCAGAAGAAAAAGAGGAAGGTTGAGGGAAGAAAGGAATAGTGGGAGGAGAGTGGGAGGGAAGAGGGATGATCAGGGGACAGGGAAAGAAGAGAGGGAGGGAGGGAGGGAAGTGGGAAGGAAGGAGAGAGGGAGGGAAGAGGTAAGGCGCGTTTCTATTGGGAGAGGCAAATTAGGAGACAAGAGGGAAGTGGGAGGGAAGGAGGAGCGAAGAGAAATGGCACAGAGAAAGAAGAGAGGGATTGATAGAGGGAAAAAGGGAGGGAGGGAAGAGGGAAAGAGGGAGGAGGGAAAGGCGCGTTTCTCTTGGGAGAGCAAATTAGGAGACAGGTCGGAGGCAAACCGGAGAGGCAGAGCCACGTGCCTCCAGGTCTCTCGGAGGCAACGGGGAGGGAACTTGTCCCCAAGAAGCGGATAAGTTTTCTCCCTCATCCCACCCTCATCTGACCTAAATGCACTGGCCTCCTCTCCCGCTCTCCCGCTCCCTCCCTCGACCCTCTCACTACCGATAGTGACCCACGGAAATTAATAAAATCACATGACGGCAGAGATGACACGAGGAAAAATACCACCCGTTACGGAAGGGGTGAATCAAGACAGGTTAGAGGGGTTATCACATTGGGCTATTTTTCCTCCAACCTCCGATTCATCGGCGATACCGCCCACCTACAGGACTTGTTCCTCCGTGAAATCACCATGGCAAACAACCTTGTTCTCTCGACAAAAATACAATAAATATCATTAGATATGCTACACTGTGTTTTGCTATATTGCCTCTGCTTCAGGTCGCTGGGCGGGATATAGGGATGACCCGTCATCCATGAGGAGCCAAGATAAGAGGGAGGAGAGGACGGTGGATGGGAGTGGAATGGGTGGGAGTGGAATGGGTGGGAGTGGAATGGGTGGGAGTGGATACCTTCCGTTTGACTTGGCAACCTCCCTTGTTAGGGGAAAAACCCTTGATATAAAGGCAAAAAAATTATTTCTCTATGATATTTACTTTTATAAAGTTCGTTATATATCTTTGTTATGTGAAGTGGTGGTCGTTCTAGTATATCTGTGAGTAACGTGTTACTTCCTGGAGTGAACTTTTTTTTTTTCTCAGTGCTGAATGTGAACTACATCCATCTCAATATATAGGTCTCACTCCTATTTCACTCTCTTTCTCTGTGTATTTCTTTACCTAGTTGTATCTCACGGGAAGGGGAGCTATGCTCGTGGTGTGTGTGTGTGTGTGTGTGTGTGTGTGTGTGTGTGTGTGTGTGTGTGTGTGTGTGTGTGTGTGTGTGTGTGTGTGTGTGTGTGTGTGTGTGTGTGTGATTCACCATGGTCTTTGGATCACGTGTTGGACTCGTGATCGACAGCTATTTCCCTCCGGAAAGAGAGCTCAGAGTTCGTACATGACCGATCTATGGGTAATGCTGTGACCTTACACGCACACACACACCCAACTCCCCGCCCACGAGAGTTGGAGTAACGACCCGCAGCGCAGCGATACTGAAATTATTTCAGCCCTGGGCGGGATTCGAACCCGGACCGCCGTATTGGCAGGCGAGAACTCTAACCATCGCGCCACGAGGTTGTGTGTGTGTGTGTGTGTGTGTGTGTGTGTGTGTGTGTGTGTGTGTGTGTGTGTGTGTGTGTGTGTGTGTGTGTGT
>NC_134800.1:43924344-43926844 GCF_046742065.1 Oratosquilla oratoria
GAGGTGAAGGAGGAAGAGGAGGAGGAGAAAGAAGAAAAGGAGGAGGTGAGAAGTAGGAGCAGAAGGAGAAGGGGGAAGAGAAGGTGAACGTACACACAGAGAGAGAGAGAGAGAGAGAGAGAGAGAGAGAGAGAGAGAGAGAGAGAGAGAGAGAGAGAGAGAGAGAGAGAGAGAGAGAGAGAGAGAGAGAGAGAGAGAGAGAGCGATTGCCAAAGACAGGACAGTGGAGGAGTAGAAGTTACATGGAGGACAAACGAACAGTGACAGACCTATTGGTTATTACATGGCTGTTTCAGTACCTAACCTATCAATATTTTTTCCTTTGATATATTTAGAAGTAAATAATTCTAGTTGAGGATTTGTAGATAAGTAAATGACGAATTTTTTTTTTTTTTTTTTTAATACCTGTAGAGTCGATAGCGTTGGATGGTAAGACATTCTATGTACTGGAGAAGGGACAAAAGGAAAAAGTGAAGGAGGAGGAGAAAGAGGAGGAAGAGTAGGAAGAGAAGGAGGAGGAAAAGGAGGAAGAGTAGGAGGAAGAAGAAGAAAGAGGAGGAGGAGAAGGTGGAAGAGAAGAAGAAAGAGAAGGAGGAGGAGGAGGAAGATGAAGAGTAGGAGGAGGAAGAGGAGGAGAAAGAGGAGGGGAAGGAGGAAGAGAAGAAGAAAGAGAAGGGTGAGGATGAGGAAGAGGAGTAGAAGGAGGAAGGATTAGAAGAAAGAGAAGAAAGAGAAGAAGAGAAGGAGGAGAAGGAGGAAGAGAAGAATAAAGAGAAGGAGGAAGAGGATGAAGAGAAGGAGGAAGAAGAGGAAGAAGAGAAGAAGAAAGAGGAGGAGGAGAAGGAGGAGGAGGAGAAGGAGGAAGAGGAGGAGGAGGAGGAGGAAGAGGAGGAAGAAGAGGAGGAAGAAGAGGAGGAAGAGGAGGAGGAGGAGGAAGAGGAGGAGGAAGAGGAGGAAGAAGAGGAGGAAGAAGAGGAGGAAGAAGAGGAGGAGGAAGAGGAGGAGGAGGAGGAGAAGGACGCATGGAAGTACCATTGTGAAAAGAAAAACAACCTCAAGTTTTACTTCAAGATCTCCTTCGTTTTCTCGACTTGAAGGCATCAAGTGTAAAACCTAAACTCTCAACTTTTGTGCAAAAATGAACAAACACAAAAGCGTATTGTGTAAGATCAGCAAATATATTTTTCATTCAAGTTTGAAATAATGATGAATTAATAATTCTTTCAAAATATATATCTTAATTTCAGTCTTACTCATATTTCCCACACATCAGGAAGCACTCGATAACTGCGGCCGAAGCCGTCATCTTTGATTTATTATAGGTTTGGGCTATTGGGACCGCCTACATTCAATGCTGGGAACTGAGGAGTGCGGGATTCGAACCCACAACTAAACGAGTATTTCGGATACTGTGCAAGTGAAGATAGAGGATTTGGCATGTGTGCGTTTGCCCATATGTACGTATGTACACATTTGTATGTGTACACATGTACTGAAACGCACACATACCAACACAAAAAAACAAAACACGAAACATCTTACACTCACACGTCATTCCTAACTAATCTGTTGACGTTGTGCAATTGTTGGGTATTACTTCAATAGAATTACACGAAGCCGGCGACAGGCCAGGAACCCCACGAGGACAGCCTATTTTCCTTCGTCTCTTGGCCAACAATGGCGAGAACCTCTTCTCATGGGACTCGAACCTCGATTCAATTCTGGATTCAGTTCACGCATGTCAGCCCACAAAAGATTCCTCTTATGGCTGCAAGGAAACGGTAATTGTGTTTGCATCGGTGTGTATCTCCATCTGTGTGTGTGTGTGTGTGTGTGTGTGTGTGTGTGTGTGTGTGTGTGTGTGTGTGTGTGTGTGTGTGTGTGTGTGTGTGTGTGTGTGTGTGTGTGTGTGTGTGTGTGTGTGCGTGTGTGTGCGCGCGTGGGTGTGTATATGCGTGTGTAGTATGTATGTGCGTATCTATATTTGTATATACGAGTATGTATATATATATACATATGTACATATATTTGTATGTGTTTATGTATGTATGTATATATGTATGCACAGTATGCATGAATGTAAATATATATATATATATATATATATATACATATATATATATATATATGTGTGTGTGTGTGTGTGTGTGTGTGTGTGTGTGTGTGTGTGTGTGTGTGTGTGTGTGTGTGTGTGTGTGTGTGTGTGTGTGTGTGTGTGTGTGTACGCATGCATGCGTGTATGGGTTTGCATGTGTGCGCGCGTGCGTGTATTTACCTAGTTGTATTATACGGGAAGGGAGCTATGCTCGTAGTGACCCTTTTTTTGCATCTTTCAGCATCAAGTTTGTTCTTAAATTCTTGTACAGTATTTGCACACACTGTTGCGGCTGCCTCATCCAATATATTCCAGATATCCACCACTCTGAGTGGGAAGCAATTCTTTTTCAGATCTCTTCTATAACTATTCTTTTCGAGTTTCTTTTCATGACCTCTTGTTTTT
>NC_134800.1:43929344-43941844 GCF_046742065.1 Oratosquilla oratoria
TAATATAAACTTTCATAGTAAAATAAGAAACTATTTTTAAATAGGCACTGGTATGCTTTGAAATGCCAATTTTAGCCGGACTTAACAGATATTATTGTATGAGGTTAGTGGACACCAGGGTTGGCGATTTTTTTTTTTTTTTTATCTTTTTAAAAAATATAAAATATATATTTTTGTTATTTAAATCAGATTTATTTGATTTAAATATATTTTTTTATAGATTTTAAATATTGTGGGATTGCTATCTGATATGCAATCTGATTGCTAAAGGACATTTTTAGCATATCAATATAAGGAGCAGTGTTACATAGACTTGCCACAAGTATACAAGGAACGATATAAGCCGTATGTGAGGACGGTATGCTCAGGTTCACTCGATTCCTCCAAGAGTTTTCTCATCTTGGTGACATTTGCTGCATTGTCTTTCACAACACTTCCAAGGTGACAACCAAAATCTTGTTCAGCCTTCTTGATCGAATTTTGTACAAGTTGTAGAAGATATTCAGCAGTGTGAGGTTTCCCTGATGTGTCTATTGTGTCAACTAAATAAATCTGACCAGTGGATGTTGTTAGAGTGACACATATTATGGGCTCATTATGGATGTGGGAAATATTTCAAAATACGCTCACTAAGATGATTCAAACTTACATTCCTTTTAAGGACAGACGTCCCCCAAATCAGGCTCGCCCAAAGTGGCTCGACAAAGAAACTGAAAAAAGTATTGCTAAAAAGAGACAGGCTTATAAGAAATATAAGTGCTCGGGTGCATCTAATGACTATGAAAGTTATGTATCAATACAGAGAGATTTAAAAAAGACAATAAGAAAAAGAAAACGACAATACGAAATGAACATCGCTGATAAATCCAAAGAGAATCTCAAAGAATTCTATAGTTACATTAGAGATAAAAAGGTTGTTAGGAATCACATTGGTCCACTATTATCTGCTGACGGTCAACTTGAATATTCAAATGAAGGAATGTGTAATATCTTAAACAATTATTTTAGCTCGGTATTCGTAAACGAAACACCTCAAAGTGAATTCCAAACTGAAACCTGTGAAAAGTCTGGGGTAAACTTACTCACTACGGTAAATATAACAAAAGAAAAAAATTAAAAGGTGTATAGACAAACTCAAAGTTAATAAAACACCAGCACCTGATGGTTGGCATCCAAGAATCTTAAAGGAAATGAAAATAAGATTGTTGTTCCATTAGACATTATTTTCAAGAAATCCATCATATCCGGAGATGTCCCAAGAGAATGGAAGCTAGCTAACGTTACTCCCATATTCAAAAAAGGTGACAAAAAGAAACCAAATAACTATAGGCCTATAAGTTTGACTTCAATCGTAGGAAAAATAATGGAAACTATCATCAGAGATGCTATCGAACATCATTTAGAAAGTAACCGTTTGATAAATGATAGCCAGCATGGTTTTAGACGGAGACGTTCTTGCGTGACTAACTTACTCGAATTCTACAACACAGTTATCTCGAATTATGACAAAAGAAACAATATAGATTTGATATATCTAGACTTTGCAAAAGCTTTTGATACCGTCCCACACGAAAGACTACTTACTAAATTAGCTTTGCATGGAATAAGTGGTAGCCTATTAGGTTGGACTAGTAATTGGTTGAATGGTCGAAAACAGAGAGTTGTTTTAAATGGAAAAACTTCTGGATGGAAAAGTGTTGCAAGTGGAGTTCCTCAGGGTTCCGTTCTTGGGCCACTTCTATTCATAGTATATAGACCATGGACTAAAATCTACTGTTTCCAAATTTGCTGATGATACAAAACTGTGCGGAGTGGCAAATGATCACTCAAACCAATTAGATATTCAAGTAGATTTAGATCAATTACAGCAATGGTCTGAAAAGTGGCTAATGAAATTTAACACAAGTAAATGCAAGGTAATGCACATAGGTAAAAATAACAGTAAGTACGATTACAAGTTATTTGGAAATTCGTTAACAAAAGTGGATAGTGAAAAAGATCTCGGCGTAATTATCAGTAACGACCTCAAATCATCCAAGCAGTGTATTTCAGCCTCTGAGAAAGCAAATAAGATTCTGGGACTGATTGCGCGATCTTTTGATTTCAAACGTCCATCACTCATTAACAAGCTATATAAATCGTTAGTTCGTCCACATTTGGAATATGCTGTTTCCGTATGGTCACCGAATCTCATTAAAGACATTGACAGACTGAAAAAAGTACAACGGTGAGCCACAAAACTGATTCCAAATATCAAAAATAAATCATACGAAAATCGACTAAAACACATGAATCTGTTTTCCCTAAAAAAGCGTAGACTCAGAGGTGACTTGATACAGGTCTTTATTTTAAAGGGAATTGACATCAAAAGTGACCAAATTTTCACATTGAATGAGAATCAGACAAGAAACAATGGTCTCAAACTGTCCGGAAATAGATTCAATTTGGAAGTAGGTAGAAACAACTTTGTCAACCGTGTAGTTAATGAATGGAATAAACTTCCTGCACAGGTAGTGCAATGTAGTTCAGTTCGAAGCTTTAAGAGTCATTTAGATAAATACCTAAGTAAGATGCTGTAATGATTATAATTTATGTTATATTATTTGTTTTTGTTTTGTTATAATTTGCCTGTCTGATTTTCATTTATTATTAGTTATATGTCAATTTATTATCATTTACTATTTACCTGTTTGTTTATTATTTTAACTATACCTATGCATTTATTTATGTATCTTATTTGTTATTTACATTATTATAGTTTTTATTTATTATTTTATTATTAATATGATTTTTTTTTTTTGCATCCGACCTAGATATGGATCAAAAGGTCTCCTGTCGGCATGCTCCGCCTTTGTAATCCTTTGTTAGACCACCCATCAATTGAAAGACATACAGTTTCATTATTCAGGTCATCTGCACACTTTTTATATTCCTTTTCATACACAAGATCCAAGTACTTATCAGCAATATCTTTTCTGGATGGAGGAATACAACCTGGCCTCAGGTTCTGAACCATCTTGAGAAACTGAGGATGCTGAACAAGACGAAATGGTGAATTTGTAGCAAATATAATTCTTGCAATTTCTTTGTCGATATTTTCCTTTTGAGAGGCTGAAGTTTTTATGATAAATCTGTCCAGAGATGTTGATGACTTTCTTTTAGATGAAAATGATTTAGCAGAAGTGGCGCCTGTGGAGGAGTCTGATAGTGACCTTTTTAATGATGGAGTCAGGTTTGCAGATAATTCAAGTGGAGCCGATGATGAAGGGATTGAAGCTGTTGATACTGATCTTGAAATGGAAACAGAAAATTTTAGCATATTGCATAATTTATAAATGAATGAATACAGTGTGATTTAGGCTACTTTTGAGTACAGTAGTTATTTTTTTAGATAATGATCATATTCACACAAGCCACTGAATTATTTGGAAATAATTAACAGGATATGAAATAGGTGGGCTTGGAATTCAGCCCACACAGGATTCAGTCCACTTTTAAATTCACTAAAAATAATGGGTTAGTTGGGTTAAGTTAGGCAAAATCCCTTTGGGCTGAATCCCACGTGGGCTGAATTCCAATGGAACCTATGAAATATATTACACAATGTTGAATGAAATGAATAACAATCATCTAGGCCCCAAAGTTGAGTGGATACAGTATATTATAGTGATATAGTCATTACCCAAATTTAGAAGTAATGAAGTTGAAGTATTATCTCTTTAGGCCTTCACATTTTTATTGCACATACTCTCCATTGTTCACCAAATTTATATAGTTGCGTATGAAAAGGGAGAAATGCACACAATACAAGTAAAATTATTTACCTGGGTCATCAATTTCTTCTTCTGTATGCTGTGGCTGACCTTGGCATTTATTTCTGTGAGATTTTAATCTTGACACAATGCCCTGTAGATCCTGGCTGCAGTCTTTGCATTTAGCTCGGTACCCTTTGCCAGAAGTTGTTGGTAGTTTTTCAAAATAATTCCAGACAGGATAATTTTTCTGCCTGAAGGAACCACTCTGCCAGGTCCAGAAAGACATCCTTCCTGGTTGATTCCAAAGCAGCAACTGACTCAGTGAGAAGCTGCTTACCTAGAACAAGTTTCAACAAGAATCTTGTTGAAACTTGTTGTGGGCTGCACAGTGATATACAGTATACTACATGTAGGCTTATACCGTTCCTTGTATACTTGTGGCAAGTCTATATAACACTGCTCTTTATATTGATATGATAAAAATGTCCTTTAGCAATCAGATCGCATATCAGATAACAATCCCATAATATTTAGAATCAATAAAAAACCTACTTAAATCAAATAAATCTGATTTAAATAAAAAAAAATCTATCTTTTTATATTTTTTAGAAAGATAAAAAAAATCGCCAACCCTGGTGTCCACCAACCTTATACGATAATATCTGTTAATTCCGGCAAAAATTGGCATTTCAAAGATTAACAGTGCCTTAAAAATAGTTTCTTATTTCACTATAAAATTTTATATTAACTTATACTGCATTGAATAAGTCAATAGTTGATATGTATTGTCCTATATACAATGTTAGGTTTCTAGTTTTGATATATTTGTCCAATATAATATGCTAGGTTACAAAGAAAGCAATGGCCTCCGCTAGCGGACCCAGGGATCTGGGTGCGTACGTCCTGTGTAATAGTAGTCCTTAATATATACATATGTATATTTACATGTATATATATATATATATACATATATATATATATATAATGTATACATATATATAATACAATATATATATATTATATATATACATATATATATACATATACATATATATATATATATATATATATATATATATATATATATATATATATATATATATATATATATATATATATATAAGTGAACTTAGGGAGCAGGTTTTATTGGATACATTTTCTATTGAACGTTACAGCAATTAATATTCATCTAAATATTTGTGGAATCCTGGAGCTGCTCAGGGCATCCCACGGAGCGCCAAGAAGAAATTAAACCGAAGTACCGTTCCTAGTTTATTTTGTACAATGTATATATGATCACATTTTGTATATTCAAAATAAAGTTACGAGAAGGTGCCTATAGCATAGGCGAAACATCGTAAGTAATGCATTTGTTTTACTTTTCAATACCCAATATAGATTCATTTGGTGATACTGTGTTCTCCCTTTCTCCCACAGAAATGAAAATAGCGAGGATGGAAAGTTTAAAGAAGTAGATAACCAAGGCTGAGTATGCTGTATTATTCAATATACATACCTTGGTCCTAATCCTCCGTCTAGTCCCTGTTTTTCTTTTTGTTTTCCCCTGAAGTTGGCTTAATAGACGAATGCGTTCCGTCTAATGTAATTTCTCTTAATTTATTCTAAATTTTTGTCAGACGTGTTTCTTGTGACGTATATTGAATATATATATCTTCCGTAACTTGGGTTGTCGCCTTTTGACGCTGAGGACTGAAGACAACAGTAACAGTAACGTCAACAATAACGTCAACAACTGTAGCAACAACAAAAACAATAACAACCACAGCCAACGCAACAAGGACAGCAGCAACAACAACATCAACTACAACGTGTTTATTAATTACCGCAACTGGAGGAAACCACGCAACGAACGAGCTCCTTCACTAAATTACCAGCCAATAAAAATAAAAAATAAAATAAATACTTCCGCCTAAAGTGCATACGTACGAAGAGCCCGCTTGACTACAAGTTGTCTATATACACCAAGTCTTCGGGACGTTTAGCAAATATTTGCTCAGTCTTCATAATACAAGGAAATAATTCCATCTTCCTTGCAAATATCCCTGGTTCGATAAAAGATACTGAAAATGTTTGCCTTGCAAACAAATGAATAATCCATCTTATTTTTTTTTTCTTGCATGATAGTTAAACAGTTTTGAGGGACTACAGGAAAATTTTATGTAATGAAAGAATGACATTATACTCACGACGTTTGGCATGAAAATGAAAAAAAAAAAATCTGGTGAAGAAGACTTTGAAGGAAAGTCATGAGATTCATTCAAAGTAAAATATATCACAGCCTATCTCTGTGTTGCAAATTACGATTGAAAGCAAATTATTCTACTCGTCAGGGCATCTATCCGACATGCCTTCGAGTAGTACACGCGGTGTGTGGATACGAGTCACACACACACACACACACTTACACACACTTACACACACACTCACACACACACACACACACACACACACACACACACACACACACACAGCTGAAATAATTTCAGTATAGCTGCGCTGCAAGTTGTTACTCCAACTCTCGTGGGCGGGGAGTTGGGTGTGTGTGTGCGTGTAAGGTCACAGCATTACCCATAGATCGGTCATATATGAGCTCTGAGCTCTCTTCCGGGATGGAAATAGTTGTCGATCCCGCGTCCAACACTTGATCCAAAGACCATGGTGAATCACACACACACACACACACACACACACACACACACACACACACACACACACACACACACACAGTTTTGGTCAGGGTGTTTTTAAAAACATGTTCCGACCTTGTGGGTCCCCTGTAATCTTAGCCACTGATCAGTTATGGATTGGGTTATTCCCCCTCCACTCAATACTCACCGTGCCAGAACTTTGTCTTCCATGGTTTGCAGGGCTGCTATCCAGGATTAGAATAGACGCCCGAAATCCTCACGCGGTTACGGGACACGCGTTGTACCATTGAGCCACGAGCTGACGTAGATGGAGATTCGTACGTACAGGACAAAGATAATGGTTCCGTCCTTCCCCTCCCCTTAGGACTGTTCGTGTATCGTCTTCACGACCAAATGGACATCTAACAAACAAACAAAAAAACAAACAAAACAAAAAAAAAACCACCCACCATTGGCAGAAATCAAATTTACTTGAGTGGTGCTTGGGTACTCTCTAGGTTTCTTGTCGTCAATACATTTAGATAATGTAAATGTTCGTTTTCTTGGGAAAAGTGGCTTAGGAACAGAAAACCTACAAAGACGCATAAGATATACTCGCATGCTGAGGCAAACATAAAAACACAGAAACACACACGTGTATATACACGTACACACACACACACACACACACACACACACATATATATATATATATATATATATATATATATATATATATATATATATATATACATGTATATATATATATATATATATATATATATTATATATATATATATATATATTTATATATATATATATATATATATATATATATATATATGAATATACGAATGTATATACACGCATCTTTATTCTTCAGATAGAACGCATCTTCACACATTTGTACTCAAGGACGACCAAGGACTATTTTTAGAACATCGGAAAAAAAAGTCAATAAGGGACTTAGCCTCCGACCCTCTTCAGTTCGGTGACGCTATGCGTAGCTTCTGCTAAAGAGTAGATAATTTCATTCAGGCTAAAGAAAGAGGGTCTCGCCCGCTTAAATCCCTATGCAGATCGGTGGTCCGCTCCTGAGGCGAACGTCTATTTCTTGTCACAAGAGAAACTAAAAGAGAAACTAGAAGGGGGGTCTTCTCTATTGAAGGGTTTCAGGAAGGTAAAGTCGAGATGTTTTCCACGTCGTTATTGTAGATATTTTTAGACTAGAAGGAATATGTCGTTGGGTCTCCCTTTCTTCTTCTGTTCAGAATAATAAAATATAAAAACCTGTTATGTGAAATAAAATACTAAGACATGTAACTACGTTTGTTGAATTACGTTGTCTTGGCGTAACCCGCTAACATCTATAAATCAAACCACAAAATTAAAGAGAGTTAGGCTATTACAATGATGTAAAAAAAAAAAAAGAAAAAAAAAATAATAATAATAATAATAATTTCCCTCGACACCAATGAGGGGTGCTATAAATTAAATCGCCTGTCGACAATCAGAATGAAAGGTAAAGTGCCCCCCAGTAGGGAAGGGTCCGATTCCCTCATTGGATAGAACATTGAACGAATGTAAAATTAATTTCACATGGAGACTCAACATACAAATAACTAATTAAACAAATCAATAAATTAACAAGCAAATAAATACATGATAAATTGATAAATATACAGATAAATGAATAGAATAATATATTAATAAATGAATAAGCAACGAAAATGTAAATAAGACAGATAACTGAATAGGGTACACCATGATCTCTAGGTAAACGTCCGCCACAGCACACCCACACACACACACCCACACACCCACGGCACACTTCCATCAATAAGAAGGAACTTAACAAAAAACACCTTTTCAAGTTCCGGCTTACGCAGAAGTGACTGACCTTCCATGAACAGGATGATGTACTAAAAAAGAATAGAGTGAAAATAATGACAATAATAGTGGTAGTAGTGGTGATGATTATAGAAGTAATAATAGTAATAATAACAAAAATAATAATGACAACATTGATAATAATGATAACAATAATAATAATAATGATATATTGTTATTATTAACATTATTATTATTATCATTATTATTATTACTATTATTATTATTATTATTATCATTATTATTATTATTATTATCATTATCATTATTATTATTATTATCATTTTTGTTATTATTATTATTACTAACAACAATAAAATAATAATAAGATGAATAACAATAATAATATTAACAACAATGATGATGATAACGATAATAATAATGATAAATAAATCTGGGGCCTCTAAATGACGGAAGTTTCTTTTACAGTTCAAATAAAATAGTCTAAAACCAGGCAAAATATTTCTTCTAAAGCCAGCGCCACTTCTGAACAACTTAACCGTGGTTAACTTTAACCCTGTGAGCAGTGACACTTGATCTAACCTGGATCAAGACATCTGACATAAAAAAATCTTCTTCTTCCTTTTTCTGGCCAAGTCTGTACCAATCAGCCTTATCAAGTCAGTATCCACCCGTTGCATCATTCATAAGAACACGAGAACTTAATTTTTATCCTACCCCACCATTTGAATTTCCCTGATTTATGCCATCCTACACATGATCCCCCCCCCCACCCCACCCCCAGTGTTTGAGAGTGAAACTAGGATGCTGGATGGGTATGGAACAGATGAGATTGGATTAAGTGGGAGTGGGTGAGCGCCTTTGACTTTGCTTTTTTCCTTATATGGGGGAAGAGGCCCTTGGTATGTATATGTATGTATGTATATATATATATATATATATATATATATATATATATAAAAATATATATATATATATATATATATATATATATATAAGTATATACTATATTATATACATATATGGTGTGTGTGTGTGTGTGTGTGTGTGTGTGTGTGTGTGTGTGTGTGTGTGTTGTGTGTGTGTGTGTGTGTGTGTGTGTGTGTGTGTGTGTGTGTGTGTGTGTGTGTGTGTGTGTGTGTGTGTGTGTGTGTGTGTGTGTGTGTGTGTGTGTGTGTGTGTGTGTGTGTGTGTGATTGTGCGTGTGTGTAAGAAAATAAAAGTGGAGGAGACCACAAGAGACCACATGGCCAACACTAGGCAGTTCGATTTCCATTACCACCCATCACTGCTATACATAAAGTTATCTCATCTTCTCTTAAAAGAGAAATAAAAGAGAGTAAAAGTGAAGAGAAATTATGCCATAGAAAGGAAGAAAGGAGAAGGATGGGAGAGACAGAGAGAGAGAGAGAGAGAGAGAGAGAGAGAGAGAGAGAGAGAGAGAGAGAGAGAGAGAGAGAGAGAGAGAGAGAGAGAGAGAGAGAGAGAGAATAACAATAGGGGGAGACTTCAAGAGACCATAAGGCCTATACTAGGCAGTTCCATGTCCATTACCACCAGCCATCCCTATCCAGAAAGTTATTCCATCTTCTCTTAAAACAACCGATAGTTTCATCACACACCACAACACAGTTACTAAGTCTATTCCATTCGTTGACCACTCAAGTGGTAAACCAGTTCTTGCCTATTTCCCCCCGTTTCAATTTTCCGAGGAAAAGACGATTTCTCCGCGAGATGATGATGTTTCTGGTCTCGCGTTAAAACAATCTAGAACTATTACCAATACCAAAGAGAGAGACGAAGAAGAAAGGAAAATAGAAAAAAAAATTGTGAAAATAACACTCAACTTGTCGCTCTTCTTTGTTGTTAAGAACATAAGAACTGAGGAGACCGCAAAAGACCGTAAGTCCTATACTAGGCAGTTCCATGTCCTTCACCCCCTTTCATCCCTAACCATAAAATTGTCTAATCATCTCCTAAAACAACCAATTATTTCAGCGCTCACTACATGGTTACTAAGTCCATTCCAACCTTAATGAACCACAGCAGAGCCTGTCTAACCTCTGACGGAACGATACAGACCTTGCAACCTCAGCTAGGTAAGATTGCGCGCTTTTGTCAAGCGAGTGAGCGAGTGAGGTCAAATCTCACTGGGCCACTGCAAGACCCCCTGGCTAACCATTCGTGCGACGACACAGCCTATGTCCCCCGAAATGGAGTCTCACCAACGATGTAAGTCAATGAGAAATGGAGATGGTTATTATGAACGACATTCGTATTTCCAGATACAGAAGGAAACAGTGGAAGACAAAGGGGAAGAAGAAAAAAAATAGATATAAATATGAAGAAGAGGAAAACAAAAAGAAACAGAGAATGGAAAAGAAAAAGACATAGAGAGGAAGAAGAAAAATCAAATAAAAAGAGACTGAACAGATGAAATGGAGAAAATGGAAAGAAGAATAGAAAAAGAAAAAAATAAAGTGAGAAAAGTGCACTAGAGAAAGCGAAGGAAGAAGAGAAGAAGAAAGATAATGAGAAAGAAGAGAAAGAGAAAATATAAGGAGAGCAAAGAGCAATAGAGAGAAAAAGAGAAAAAGGAAGACAAGTAAAACGATATGGAGAAACAAGAGGAGAAAAAGAACGAGAAGACACAAAGAAGAAAAAGAGGACAAGAGGCAGAGGGAAATAGATAATAAAAACAAAGGAAATAAGGAAAAAGGGAAGAAGAAAAAGTGAAATCGAAATGGAACAAGGAAGAGCATGAGAAAGAAAGAAAGAGCTAAGAGTAAGAAAGAAATATGGAAAGAGAGGGAAGGAAAGAGAGAAAGAGAGAATAGTAAATATAGAAATAGAGAAAGAAAGAGAAAAAGAGAGAAAGAGGGAAAGAGAGAGAAAGAGGAAAAGATAGAGAAAGAGGGAGAGAGAGCAAGAGAGAAGGAAAAAAGAGAGAATGGGGGAAAGAGAGAAAGAAGTAAAGAGAGAGATAAAGAAAGAGAAAAAGAGCGAAAAAGAGACAGAGAGAATGAGAGGAGATCCCCCACGTTCGCTGTGTGGTTAATTAATCGCCTTGGCTCGTCCGGGACATCGGTGAGGGTTCTCCGCTGCCCATTGCCGACTGACGCCGGCGCCACGCCAATCGAGGTCGACTGCCAAACGAACTTGGGTCACCGTTCCTCTTTTTAAGGAGGAAGAGGAAGAGGAAGACAGAAGAGGAAGAGGGGAAAGTACGAGGAGGAGGAAAGAGGAAGAGGGAAGAGGAAGGGTGAAGAGGAAAAGAGAAGATAGGGAATAGGAAGAGGAAAATGGGAAGACGAGGAAGAGGAAGAGGAAAAAGGAGGAGGGAAGAGGTACAGGAGCAGGGAAAAGGGCAAGGTGGGGGGTGGGGGTTAAAGTCGTCCAGGCCAAAGTCCCCCCCCCCTTTGGTGGGGTCCGACTACATGGCCACGATGCCAATCTGATTACTATTCTTCGTTTGGGCAAGTTCGTCTTCGATGGCCAAGGGAAACTCGGGCAGAGATAGATAGATAGATGGATAGAGAAAAGGAGAGAAAGGGGGAGGAGAGAGGGAAAGAAGGAGGGAGGGAAGGAGAGGGAGGGAGGGAAGGAGAGTGAGGGTGGGGGGAGAGGGGGAGAGAGAAGGAAGAAGAGAGACAGAGGGATAGAGAGAGAGAGGGAGAAGGAGGGAGGGAAGGAGAGGGAGAGAGGGAAGGAGAGTGAGGGTGGGGGAGAGGGGGAGAGAGAGGGAAGAAGAGTGACAGAGGGACAGAGAGAGAGAGGGAGAGGGAGGGAGAGAGAGAGAGGGGTGTAAGAGAGGGGGGAAGAGAGAGAGAGCGGGAAGAGAGAGAGGGAGAGAGAGAGAGAGAGAGAGAGAGAGAGAGAGAGAGAGAGAGAGAGAGAGAGAGAGAGAGAGAGAGAGAGAGAGAGAGAGAGAGAGAGAGAGAGACAGAGAGAGAGAGAGATGGAGAGAGAGGGAGGAAGAGAGAGAGGGAAAGAAAGGGAGAGGGAGAGAGAGAAAAAAGAAAGAAAGAGAGAGAGACAGAGAGAGAGATATTGCGAGAAAGAATGAGAGAGGCCTATGTTCTTCCGACTTCCTGTGACGGCGGCCACAGTGACAGAGGAGGAGGAGGAGGGTCAGTGACCAGCAGGGTTGAGGGAGGTGAGGGGCAGGGCGGGGAGGGGAGGGGAGGAAGGAGTGGAAGAAATTGTGGGAGAGGGTGAGAGGGTTGGGGAAAGGGAGGGGAGAGGG
>NC_134800.1:43944344-43949344 GCF_046742065.1 Oratosquilla oratoria
AGTGTAACTCAGAAAAATAAGTAATAATTTGAAGAAGAAAAAAAAATCGTCACAAGTTTAATTTAACTTCGACTGAAGACTATAACTGAAGGAAAAGAACTTTAACAGTGGATGGTTGGAGGCACACTACCGACTAAAACTGTGAGTGACTAATCACATATAACAAACAGTGGGAAGCAAAGGCAGTGACGAAAGTGAAAAGGTTAAAACATATACGCTCCGATTTTTTCTTTAATATTTGTTCATTCATTTCTTCATTTATTTATTCTGCTCCCTCAGGGTAAATGTAATCTTCTGCCAATTGTTTCCAATATAATACGACAGAGCAATCACAATATATGTAAACAAACTGATCCAAGGTATCAGAAAAGAAGCTGCGATTTTGCCCAATTAATTCTTCCAGAACGAAGTTAATAACCACAGGATTAACTTTACACGACGCGGAAATTAACCTTGCTGCCCTTACGCCAATTAAAGAGATAAGATAAATAAAATAGTGAATAAATAATTAAATAAAAAGGTGTAGTATGTATAATTAACATTGATATGTTCGAGAAAGTCCCGTTGAATATTAAGACTAAACAGAATGCGACGGTATACTCGTATATGTCCCTCAACCAGGAGTGGAAGAAATATTTTTACTGTGTGATAGTGTACCAAGTCACGACCGGATATTAATCTTCGGGAGACAAAGGCTACATTACTACCTCCCCGCCCTGCCCCTCACCTCCCTCAACCCTGCTGGTCACTGACCCTCCTCCTCCTCCTCTGTCACTGTGGCCGCCGTCACGGGAAGTCGGAAGCACATAGGCCTCTCTCATTCTTTCTCGCAATATCTCTCTCTCTCTCTCTCTCTCTCTCTCTCTCTCTCTCTCTCTCCTTGTATACTTGTGGCAAGTCTATATAACACTGCTCCTTATATTGATATGCTAAAAATGTCCTTGAGCAATCAGATCGCATATCAGATAGCAATCCCACAATATTTAAAATCTATAAAAAAAATATATATTTTTTATATTAAAAAAAAAAGAAGAAAAAAAAAATCACCAACCCTGGTGTCCACTAACCTCGTACAATAATACCTGTTAAGTCCGGCTAAAATTGGCATTTCAAAGCATAACAGTGCCTTAAAAATATTTTCTTATTTCACTATAAAAGTTTATATTAACTTATACTGCAATGAATAAGTCAATAGTTGATATATTTGTCCTATATAGAATGTCAGGTTTCTAGTTTTGATATATTTGTCCAATATAAAATGTTAGATTAGAAAGAAAGCAATGGCCTCCGCTAGCGGAACCAGGGATCTGGGTGCGCACGTCCTGTGTAATAGTATTCCTTGATATATATATATATATATATATATATATATATATATATATATATATATATATATATATATATATACATATATATATATATATATATATATATATATATATATATATATATATATATATATATATGCATGCATGTTTGTATATATATACTCCACCTCTTCGGTGTGATACTGTCCCCAAGGATAGAAGCGCTGGTGCCTGAAGACTACGGTGACATATTTGCATCTTTTTTTATCTGGGATGTTTTTTATGCAATATATCTTCTGGTGTAAAAATATGTATACATTTAAGAAGGAAATAGTCAAGACGAGGACTGGTTTACTACTAGAGTGGTCAACGAATGGAATAGACTTAGTAACCATGTAGTGAGTGCTGAAAGAGTTGGTTGTTTTAAGAGATGATGGGATAATTTTATGCATAGAGATGACAAGTGGTAATGGACATTGAACTGCTAGTGTTCTTATGTATGATTTTGTAACATTTCTAGTCTTGATATTCAACGGGACTTTCTCGAATATATCATATCATTATAAATACTACACCTTTTTATTTAATTATTTATTCACTAATTTTTTTTATCTTATCTCTTTAATTTGCGTAAGGGCTGCAAGGTTTATTTCCGCGTCGTGTGAAGTTAATCCTGTGGTTATTAACTTCGTTCTGGAAGATTGAATTGGGCAAAATCGCAGCTTCTTTTCTGATACCTTGGGTCAGTTTATTTACATATATTGTGATTGCTCTGTCGTATTATATTGGAAACAATTGGCAAAAGATTACATTTACCCTGAGGGAGCAGAATAAAGGGTGATAAGGAGGGAAGGCAAGAGAGGGGGAGGGTGAAGGCAAGGGGAGATGTGCTGTGACCTTATACACACACACACACATACACACACCCGCACACACACCCGTACACACACATACACCCGCACACACATACACACACACCCGTACACACACACACACACACACACACACACACACCCGCACACCTACACCCACACACACACCCACACACACATCCTCTTGCTCAATGAGGCCAATAACGGGTTACAGTTTTAATGAAACTTTGAACACTTGCGCGAGGCCTTCCACGTGAGAAGCTCTGATGCACGTGTTCATGCTCGTGTGTGTTGGTAAAGCAAAAAACTCCTCTGAAGAAATGTGAAAAATAATCTAATTAAGGTGGAAAGAAGAAGTATCTAAAATACAATCTCAAAGAGATTTTTTACTTGAACGCGGAAGAATGAAGACATTGTTGGCGACCATTTCTTATATACACATGTATAATGTACATATATATATACACATACACACACACACACACACACACACACACACACACACACACATATCTATATCTATATATATAGACATTTGTATCCTCATGAAAGCAGAACCTTGGCCCTGCCGAGCCATCTTCCCGCGAGGCTGGGTCCTTCGCTACCTTTCGGTACGCAGGGTGTATATAAGGAGACAGGTTTTGGTCTCCATGTTCAGTTCTCTTCTGTACTTAAAACCAGCTGTGCTCGTCCCCAGGCCCACGCGGTCACTTTTGCGGTTAGGGCACCCTCGGAGCCCGACCGCCCGACCCAGCCTAGGTCGACACTCGCACTAACCAGAATAAAACCATCAAACTCAATCGACTTCGATCACTACCTCGGCATCAATGCACAAGTAACGTTCGCGTAATGTTACAAAGGGGACGTGGAAGGCGGAGGAGGGAAAGGGAGAGGGGGAGAGTGCTTGGGAGATGACGAAGGGGAGGAGAGAGGGTGACAGGGAAAGGGTGATAAGGGGGGAAGGAAAGGGAGGGGGAGGGTGAAGGCAAGGGGAGATGTGCTGTGACCTTATACACACACACACACATACACACACATACCCGCACACACACCCGTACACACACACACTACCGCACACACACCCGTACACACACACACACACACACACACACACACACACACACACACACACACACACGCACACACACACGCCCACACACACCCACACACACATCCTCCTGCTCAATGAGGCCAATAACGGGTTACAGTTTTAATGAAACTTTGAACACTTGCGCGAGGCCTTCCACGTGAGAAGCTCTGATGCACGTGTTCATGCTCATGTGTGTTGGTAAAGCAAAAAACTCCTCTGAAGAAATGTGAAAAATAATCTAATTAGGGTGGAAAGAAGAAGTATCTAAAATACAATCTCAAAAAGATTTTTTACTTGAACGCGGAAGAATGAAGACATTGTTGGCGACCATTTCTTATATACACATGTATAATGTACATATATATATACACATACACACACACACACATCTATATATATATATATATAACTCTCAGAGTTATATCTATAAACATTGGCCGGGTGCCTGAATCCAATGATGACTTGTACCATGTTTTGCTGACTTGTAAACTAAGTGAGATATGCAGAGATTCGAGATTGCTCAAGTAAACAATATCGCATACAGACTAGTAACAGCGAATCTGATTGGGGAAAGAGTGAAGGAAAAAATTAAACTAGTTCACGATTGTGAGACCACGCCCTTTGTTTAGGATCTTAAATATAAAGTTAAAGATTATTGGATCAAAGAAATCACTACGTCACTGTATAGCTCACCTAGGGCGTTGCTTGCGTTTCCTCTGGGGATTCCTCGAGTGTAACTCAGAAAAATAAGTAATAATTTGAAGAAGAAAATCAAGAAAAATCGTCACAAGTTTAATTTGACTTCGACTGAAGACTATAACTGAAGGAAAAGAACTTTAACAGTTGATGGTTAGAGGCACACTACCGACTAAAACTGTGAGTGACTAATTACATATAACAAACAGTGGGAAGCAAAGGCAGTGACGAAAGTGAAAAGGTTAAAACAAAGGATTACAAAGGCGGAGCATGCCGACAGGAGACCTTTTGATCCATATCTAGGTCGGATGGAAAAAAAAAATCATAATAACATATAAAAACTATAATAATGTAAATAACAAATAGAATACATAAATAAATGCATAGGTATAGTTAAAATAATAAACAAACAGGTAAATAGTAAATGATAATAAATTGACATATAACTAATAATAAAGGAAAATCAGACAGACAAATTATAACAAAACAAAAACAAATAATATAACATAAATTATAATCATTACAGCATCTTACTTAGGTATTTATCTAAATGATTCTTAAAGCTTCGAACTGAACTACATTGCACTACCTGTGCAGGAAGTTTATTCCATTCATTAACTACACGATTTTTTCTTTAATATTTGTTCATTCATTTCTTCATTTATTTATTCTGCTCCCTCAGGGTAAATGTAATCTTCTGCCAACTGTTTCCAATATAATACGACAGAGCAATCACAATGTATGTAAATAAACTGACCCAAGGTATCAGAAAAGAAGCTGCGATTTTACCCAATTAATTCTTCCAGAACGAAGTTAATAACCACAGGATTAACTTCACACGACGCGGAAATTAACCTTGCTGCCCTTACGCCAATTAAAGAGATGAGATAAAAAAAAATAGTGAATAAATAATTAAATAAAAAGGTGTAGTATGTATAATTAACATTGATATGTTCGAGAAAGTCCCGTTGAATATCAAGACTAGAAATGTTACAAAATCATACATAAGAACATTAGCAGTTCAATGTCCATTAC
>NC_134800.1:43954344-43956844 GCF_046742065.1 Oratosquilla oratoria
GAAAGAAAAAATTAAGAAACAAAAAAAAAGAAAATCAAAAGAAAGAAAGAGGAAAGAGAAAGGAAACAGAGGAAGAGAGAGAGAGAGAGAGAGAGAGAGAGAGAGAGAGAGAGAGAGAGAGAGAGAGAGAGAGAGAGAGAGAGAGAGAGAGAGAGAGAGAGAAAGGAAGCGAAAGAAGGGGAAAGGAAAAAGAAAAAAGGCCTCTAAGCCATTTTCTATTAGGGAATGAAATGAGGGGAGGGGGGAAGGGGGAGGAGGAGGGGGAGGGCAAGTCACGAAGCATTCCCAAGCTTTGGTCAACAGCCCCACCCCCACCCCCAACCCCCGCGGGAGGGGGTGGGGGGGATGAGGTGTTCGTACTCCTCCTTTCAAAACTGGGTGCGCCATTCACACGTGAAAATAATATTAAATTTTCATCATGAAATGACAGACAAAATAAACGTGAATTTATAAAATAAACACACACACACACACACGCACACACACACAAAATCAGGCACAACATGTGCACCCGTTTGTGTGTGTGTGTGTGTGTGTTTTCCCTAAAAAAGCGTAGACTCAGAGGTGACTTGATACAGGTCTTTAAGATTTTAAAGGGAATTGACAACATCAAAAGTGACCAAATTTTCACATTGAATGAGAATCAGACAAGAAACAATGGTCTCAAACTGTCCGGAAATAGATTCAATTTGGAAGTGGGTAGAAACAACTTTGACAACCGTGTAGTTAATGAATGGAATAAACTTCCTACACAGGTAGTGCAATGTAGTTCAGTTCGAAGCTTTAAGAATCATTTAGATAAATACCTAAGTAAGATGCTGTAATGATTATAATTTATCTTATATTATTTGTTTTTGTTTTGTTATCTTTTGTCTGTCTGATTTTCATTTATTATTAGTTATATGTCAATTTATTACTATTTACTATTTACCTGTTTGTTTATTATTTAACTATACCTATGCATTTATTTATGTATTTTATTTGTTATTTACATTATTATAGTTTTTATTTATTATTTTATTATTAATATGATTTTTTTTCGCATCCGACCTAGATATGGATCAAAAGGTCTCCTGTCGGTATGCTCCGCCTTTGTAATCCTTTGTAATCCTTTGTGTGTGTGTGTGTGTGTGTGTGTGTGTGTGTGTGTGTGTGTGTGTGTGTGTGTGTGTGTGTGCGGGTGTGCTATTGCATATATGTGCGTTACTCGTACTGAGAGGTTATTTGGTTGATGTGAGTCAAATAGGAGGAGGAGGAGCAGGAAGAAGAGGAGGAGGAAGAAGAGGAGGAAGAAGAGGAGGAGGAGGAAGAAGAGGAGGAGGAAGAGGAGGCGGAGAAAGAGGAGGCGGAGAAAGAGGAGGAGGAGGAAGGGGAGGCGGAGAAAGAGGATGAGGAGGAAGAGGAGGCGGAGAAAGAGGAGGAGGAGGAGGAAGAGGAGGCGGAGAAAGAGGAGGGGGAGGAGGAGGAGGAGGTGGAGGAGGAGGAAGAGTAGGAGAAGGAGCAGGAGGAGCAGAGGGGAAGGGGGGAGCAGGAGGAGGAGGAGGAGGAGGAGGAGGAGGAGGAGCAGCAGCAGCAGCAGCAGCAGCAGCAGCAGCAGCAGGAGGAGGAAGATGATGGTGTGTTTTTAAGCAAATAGTGTTTATGTCCTCAAGTAAAGGCAGAGATTCCTTGTATTATTTCACCGCGCGGCCTCGCCTCTAAGGTTCTGTTTACACCAGCGTTTTGCACAGCTGCGGTTCAATAAAAATGCAAGTCAATATAAGCGTTCACACATAACCGTGCATTTTTTCCTTGACTATGCGGAACCGCCACGGTTTCCGCGCGGTTCAAACCATTAGTGTGAACAGGGCCTTAGGGTTAGGAAGGATGGAAGGAAATCTTTTTCAATAGAAAAAATAAACAAACTTTGTCGAAGGACATGACTTGTTACATAATTCCTACAACTTTGAAACAAAATAATAAATTTGTCAAAAGTTTACAGAAAGTAATTTTTTGACCTTCAGCAGTTACTTAACATCCAATGTTTGTTTTGTAAATTCACTTCTGTGTGAGACCTAACTGCATACACGTCTGTAAATCAATTTTTTCCACTTGGAAATACAACAATGAATTTGAACGGTTTGATGCGTCTGTTTATTGCGAAGTACTTCTTCATTTCCTGGAATTACAAGTTCCTCAACTTCATGTTGTTTCTAATCGAAAAACAGGTATCTACAGTATATACCCGTTGTCTGAAATTCGTCTACAATTTTGAAGATATTCTTGACTATTACCATCCGACAACACGAGATATCGATTTACTTACTTTTACTTATTTATCTTATTATTTTTATTTATTTATTTATTTATTTTTACTTATTCATTTCATTATTTGATCTATTTATTTATCTATTTTATAATATTTCAAAATAAGATCAATAATCAGGTGTGTTTGCATCATAGTACATAGGGACAAATTACGAAGCCATCTACAGGGACATTGATTTTTTCTTGTATGTAT
>NC_134800.1:43966844-43969344 GCF_046742065.1 Oratosquilla oratoria
ACGAAATCCCTCCAAAACCATATATATTTACCATAACCCAGTCTACTTGGATAAGTATATTTTATTTCCAAAGGGCGTCTACCTCTTCAAATTTATTTTTTCTTTCTTAACATTTCATTTGTGTTACCTTTTCCATTGAGTTATATTGATACGTGTAACTTTTCTCCATAAATTCTATCAAACTTAAAATGATCATCATTTGCCCGCAGCAACGCGCGGATAATTTGGCTAGTGTATATATATATATATGTATATATATATACACTAGCCAAATAATTTGGCTAGTGTATATATATATATATATATATATATATATATATATATATATATATATATATATGTGTGTGTGTGTGTGTGTGTGTGTGTGTGTGTGTGTGTGTGTGTGTGTGTGTGTGTGTGTGTGTGTGTGTGTGTGTGTGTGTGTGTGTGTGTGTGTGTGTGTGTGTGTGTGTGTGTGTACACGGAGGGTAATAGCCCCATCTTGAAGGTACAATGACTCTAAGAAGTCCTGAAGCGACTCGCAAACTTGATTATATTGTCTGAACTCTCGAACTCGATTCCACTGAATTTCCCATGGGACAAGAAATTAAATAAATAGATAAATATATAAACAGATAAATAAATAAGCAAATATATGAATGAATGAATAATGATAATAATGATGATAATAATAATAATAATTTCAAGGGTATTAATCACTCCACCATATTGCCACAAGAGAGAGAGAGAGAGAGAGAGAGAGAGAGAGAGAGAGAGAGAGAGAGAGAGAGAGTGAGAGAAACTGTGGTTTTCTGGGTTAATACCATAACAAGAACATATTAACGCAAAGACATTTCTCTCTGTGGAAGTCGGATCCAAAATATAAAAATATATAAAAATAAAGAATTAAACAAACGCCCAAACAAAGCAAAGGAGGTTAAGCTTGCGCAGTTAAATTTATTAGTGAGGATTAGGACTTTTGTTTTACTTTCCCCAATACGTAAAAATATAACATAAACGCGTTAATATTTTTCCATTTATCAAATGCGATGACACTAATGTATTGACCCAAACGCACTAACACTTTTTTACTCTACCAAATGCGTCAAGAACTTTCCATTTATCTAAATCCATCAGCACTTTACTACTCTATCAAATGCATTCACCTTTCCCTCTCATTTACAATTGCATCCAAAGAAGAGATAGAAATCGCCTGGCGACGACCAGAAAGAAGTACAGGTTTCCACAACTGTATTGGATCACGTGTTGGACACGTGATCGACAGCTATTACCCTCCCAGATGAGAGATCATAGGTTGACCCCAATGTCTGCAGACAGGTTGATAGTACATCAGTCCGCTAATAAATGGCACCACATGACATTAAATTCATTATGGACGTTTCAATATGTTACCCATTTACTCATTACCTACACATATAATGTTGCCCATTTGCACATTCACAATATCAGGTAGATATGATTTACAGAAACTATAACATCAGGCTGACACTCTCAGTCTGGTTTGACGTCTGAGGTAAAGAATGGTGTCAGGCGCTGACTGTATGGATATGGAGAGATATATAATATATATATATATATATATAAATACATATATATGTGTATATACATACATATATATATATATATATATATATATATATATTTTTTTTTTTTTTTTTTTTACTTCTTACTTCTTACTTCTGCTCCCAGGTAGGCTTACAGCCTGTCAGTCGGGCCAGCACACTTCTCCAGATTGTCCTCTCAAAGCTTCCCTCTTCTCTCAAATCCTCTATTTTTCCTAATCCATTTGCCTCTAGGATTTCTTGAACGCCATCTTTCCATCTTTTCTTCGGTCTACCTCTAGATCTGCTACCTTCTGGTCTCCAGTTCCATCTTTTCTTTGCAATTCTCTCTTCATCCATTCTCTCCACGTGCCCAAGCCACCTCAGTTGTGCCTTTTCTATTTTGCTTCTAGTTGATTTTACTCCAATCATTTCTCTTATTTCATCATTTCTAATTCGATCTCTTTTGGTTTTATTTACTATTGCTCTCAACGTTTTCATTTCTGCCGACTGAATTCTGCTCCAGTCTCTTGATGTTAATGTCCAGCTTTCAGCAGCATACATTAAAATTGGTACCAAAACTGATTCAAAAATATTTTTCTTTGCCTCCGTAGGTACATTTATATCTTTTAGGATATGGTACAAGGCACAGACACCTCTACTGTACTTTGATATTCTTTCAGTTATATCTTCCCTATTCTTGCATCCATCTTTTGTAAATACGCTTCCCAGATACTTAACACAATGTGCTTCTTTAACATTTTCATTTTCAATCATTATTTCTGCAATGTCATAATTTTCTTTTGTGATGGTTAGTATTTCAGTCTTCTGAATATTAATGCTTAGTCCTGCCTCATTAAAGCATCTTTTCCAACAATTTAGAGCTCTTTCTAACTGTAATCTGTCGTTACTCCAGCAGGCAATGTCATCTGCATACACTAGAATATCTCCATCCCCTT
>NC_134800.1:43976844-43981844 GCF_046742065.1 Oratosquilla oratoria
GAGAGAACGAGACCAATGTTACGGGCATATCTGCAGGATGGACTAAATCGACGCAGGGTGGAAAGAGAAGAAAGAAGAGAGAGGAGAAGAGAGAGAGAGAGGAGGGAAAGAGGAAGTAGGAAAGAGGAGGGAGGAGGTAGGAGGGAGAAGAGAGGGTAGAGGAGAAAGGAGAGAGGAGAGAGGGGGAGGAGAGGGGGGAGGTGGGAGGAGAGAGGATAGAGGAGAGTGGAGGTAGGAGGGAGAAGAGAGGAGAGAGGAGAGAGGGAAAAGGAGAGAAGAAAGAGGAAAGAAGAGGGAGGAGAGAGAGGGAGGAGAGGGGGATGTGGGAGGAGAGAGGATAGAGGGAGGGGAGGAACGATAGAGAAGGGAGGATAGAAGAGAAAAGAAAGAGGAGGGAGGAAAGAGGAGGAACGATAGAGAAGGGAGGATAGAAGAGAAAAGAAAGAGGAGGGAGGAGAGAGGAGGAAGGAGAAAAGAGAGAGGAGGGAGGAAGGAGGAGAGAGAGGAGAAGAGAGGAAGGAGAAGAGAGGAAAGAAGAGAGAGGAGGGTGGAAGGAGGAGAGAGGGGGAAAGGGAAGAGAGAGGAGAAGGGAAGAGAGAGGAGGGAGGAGGGTGGAGGGAGGAGAGAGGGGAGGAGGGAGGAGAGAAAAGAGAGGAAAGAGTAGGAAGGACGGAGGAAAGAGTGGAGGAGGGAGGAGAGAGGAAAAAAGAGAGAGGATACAGGAGGAAAGAGGGAGGAGAGAGGAGAGAAGAGAGAGAAAAGAGGAGGAAGGAGGGAGGAAAGAGTGGAGGAGGGAGGAGAGAGGAGAGAAGAGAGAGAAAAGAGGAGGAAGGAAGGAGGAAAGAGTGGAGGAGGGAGGAGAGAGGAGAGAAGAGAGAGAAAAGAGGAGGAAGGAGGGAAGAAAGAGTGGAGGAGGGAGAAGGAGAGGAGGGAGGAGAGAGGAGGGAAGATAGAGGATAGAGGAGAGAGGAGAGAGGAGAGGAGAGATAAGAGAGAAGAAAGGGGAGAGGAGAGAAGTCTACAATAGCCGACTCCCCTCACGAGGAAGCGAGAGGATAAGGCTCCTTTCACACGTATCGACTTTTCACCTTGAGCCGTCCACGACACAAAGTCGTGCCCCCAAATAACCAATGGCGGCTATGGATGCTATAAGGGCCCGACAACTAATGACTCTGCGTTCTTTGGAGGAGTGCATTGTGGAAGAGTTGTAGTGAGCGACAGCCTTAAGCGGCACCGATTTATATATATATATATATATATATATATATATATATATATTTATTATTATTATTAATTATTATTATTATTATTATTATTATTATTATTATTATTATTATTATTATTATTATTATTATTATTATTATTATTATTATTTTTTATTTTTTTTTTTTTTTTTTTTTTTTTTTTTTTTTTTTTTTTTTTTTTTTTTTTTTTTTTTTTTTTTTTTTTTTTTTTTTTTTTTTTTTTTTTTTTTTTTTTTTTATGACTTCAACAAATCCTGTCCCGAAAGGCTGTCGCTCGCTACAGGGTACCCCGTGGCTCAATGGAAGCCTTCTCACATCACACGAGTAACTTTGGTTACAAGTTCCCGAAGCGGACACCAACCTGTGTTCTGGTAGTAAGACCTCATATGTAACTAGTACGCATGTTTGCATCTTGTCAGGTTCGCTTGACGTCGTATTTGAAAACATACACACATAGACACTGGCTTGAAGGTGCAGTGATATCGTTATCGACCGCTAATTCATCAATCAGAGTTCGAGTCCCGTCCAAGTGTGAAAATCTAACATTTTAAAATTATTTTTAGGGAGTATTATTTGTTGATACAGGAATTTCGATTAAAAGTATAATGTTCTTAGATTCTAAAGTCAAACAGTTTTTATATAATGTACGACAGGAAAAGTACAAAGTCCTCAACATTCATTATTAAATTGTAACACTTCAGATGATACTGTTATGCAAGGAAGAAAAAGGTGGGGAATGAGGGGGGGGGGGAGTAAGGGTGGTTATGTGTAAATGATATTTTGACGCAGCCCGAAGGGATTTCTCCCCGTCTTCTCTAGTTCTGCACGAGGGGACGGAGAGGGGGGGGGGCGCCGATTAAGTGAAGAGGCCTTACTGTGGATGTACTGTGTCTTGCTGCGTTGCGTTTGACCCAGGGCAGTAGGCGGGATACAGGGATGACCCGTCATCCATGAGGAGCTGAGATGGAAGGGGTGGAGGGGGTGGTGGAAGGGAGTGAAATAGGTGGGAATAGGTACGTGTATCTGATTTGGCTACCTCCCTTGTATGGGGGAAAAAGCTTTTGGTATATGGAAAGAACACTTAGGAATCAAGTTTATAGCTTTCGTTGTCATATTCTGCCCCGAGCAGTGGGCAAGAGACAGGGATGACCCTTCATCCACAAGAGGCTAAGATGAGGGGTGGATGGAAGTGGAGTAAGTGGGAGTGGCTGCGTGCTTTTGACTTGCCTACCTCCCTTACGGTACGGTTAGTCAACGAATGGATTGGATTTCGAGCTTAGAGATGGATTTCGTCCAACCCTGGACGATTTGGGTTGGAATCCGAACCCAGGGATGCCCAACGTAATACCGTTGTAGTCCACACCTCGGAAGAGATTCGATGAAAAGAAACTGGAGATATATGTTAAGAGTATTCATATCTACGGCATATTATATATATATATATAATTTATTCGATAATAAGAGATAAATTATTTAATAGTATAAAATCATCTCGAAATAGAAAATAAAATTTATGGAATTTATATTACGGCACTAATCAAACAGTCGTTTGAATACTATTGCATGTAAACACGTAATTTTTCTTACGCGCGAAAACTCTTCTCACCATTTGGCTGATATCTACACTTTTCGTCGTGGAGTGGAATACTGAAGTTATCTATGCACCAATACAGAAGATACCACAAGAGGCGCTTTGGCATGTGTGGCATCCTGACTATATGAAGAAATAATGGTAATATAATCTCTCTCACTGAGTCAGCCCTTCAATTACCATTTTCTACGGATGACAAATATCTGCCTTGTGCTCGATAATCTGTGATTCACCATGATCTTGGATCACGTGCTGGACTCGTGATCGACAGCTATTTCCCTCCCGGTGGAGAGCTCAGAGCTCATATATGACCGATCTATGGGTAATGCTGTGACCTTACAAACACACATACGCCCAACTCTCCACCCACGAGAGTTAGAGTAACGACTCGCAGCGCAGCGATACTAAAATCATTTCAGTCCTGGGCGGGATTTGAACCCGGACCGCAGTAGTGGCGGCCGTGAACTCTACCACTGCGCATGCGTGGGTGGGTGTATAGGATATACGAAGATCGTCAAATATGAATCTTAAGCCGGGTCCACACTTGTTGTATTTCCACGTATCGTATCATCTTTGCGTACCACCTGGTCCTAGGATACGGTGCAACAGGGTATTATACCCACTTGTTGCGTATCCGTATACAGCAGGCGGATACGCAACAAGTGGGTACAATACCCTGTTGCACCGTATCGTATCACTAGGTGGTACGCAAAGATGATACGATACGTGGAAATGCAACAAGTGTGGACCCGGCTTTAGAGAGATCGCGAGTCGTTCAAAGTTATTTGGGATAAAATACCCTCGTATTTGAGAAAGTGGCATAGGCATTGGCTCTGCCAATGAGATTCCTCATTCTGGATAGAGGGTGGGGCTTGCTGTAGCTCCTTTTACGTGATTGGTGGGAATTTCTCTACAAGGTTGGATTTACGTGTAACCACTTATTGTTGGATGAACGAATGCAAAAGTTGGACTGCAAGTTTTTCGTCGACTAGTGTGACCGTACGGGGATAGAAGCCCTTGGTATATAGACAGACTGTCATATCTTTAGCAGGTCTGAGAAATATAGAACCCACCTGCATGGCAACACCGACTGGAGGTAAATCAAATTTCTTCACTCAGAAACGGTACAAAGTCTGCGCTACGCTAGTTTATATCGAATTATCAATACAGGAAACCGGACAATACACACTTGAGCATTTACCTGTGCATTCAAAAGATGGCACTGATCGTCATTTTATTTTCGTCTCAATGGCTTCACCTTTATAGCGCGAAGTTTGAATGATGTCTTTTTGAAAAGTACCGGAGACTTGCGTTTTATTCACCAACAATAAAAAAAGAACACCACTTCAAATATGTACCAACCATATAAAGACCATCCATTGTTTACTAACGAGCTCAATAGATGGCTCTGTACTCCGCTCCCCGCTCGTGACGTGTCTATTCTATTCTAAAAGCTGTGCTTTCCGTTCTTTTGTATAGTCTATTTCATTATCAATGCATCACCTGTAGGGGTCTTGACGTCAAACAGAGAGTCTTGGAACGGATGTCGCAAGGTCTGGAGGTACCAAAGATACGGTATCAACATATACTAAGTCTATTCCACAGTGGTTAACGAATGGAATAGACTTAGCAACCATGTAATGAGCGCTGAAACTATCGGTTGTTTTAAGAAGAGGTTAGGCGAATTTATGGATGGGGATGACAGGTGGTCGTGGACAAGGACCTGTCTCCTAGTGTAGGCCTTATGATCTTTTACAGTCTCCTTCATTCTTATATTTTAATGGAAGATTTAAAAAAATAAGAAAAGAAAACGTTTAATAGAGACAGAGACAGAGATAGATAGATAGATAGGGAGAGACAGAGAGAGAGAGAGAGAGAGAGAGAGAGATAACTAAGAAAGAGAAACAAATTATTTCGGTGCTGCTGACGAAGCAAAAGAGTGGAGGAGGAGAACCAAGTGTGAGCAAAGTAGCACCAAGACTCCACTGACTGCTAAGTTTGAGACCTGAAGGTGGAGATCAAGTAGGAGGGTGAGGTGAGGGTGATCGAGGGTGACCGTGGTGATCGAGGGTGACTGGGGTGGTCGAGGGTGACCGAAGTGGTCGAGGGTGACTGAGGTGGTCAAGGGTGACCGTAGTGATCGAAGGTGACCGTGGTGATCGAGG
>NC_134800.1:43986844-43996844 GCF_046742065.1 Oratosquilla oratoria
TGCTTTTATGAACTCCTTCTTTTTTGGATTGACTCTATAAGGGGCTTGTTTGATAGCCCTTGGCGAGTCTAGAATTATTTCGTGTTCTATCAAAGAAGTGAATCTTGGGGAATCTAGAAATAATTTTGGAAAACTTCTTAAGAGGAAAAGAATGTCTTTACCTTGTTTCTC
This sequence comes from Oratosquilla oratoria, assembly GCF_046742065.1. Classification (NCBI taxonomy): domain Eukaryota; kingdom Metazoa; phylum Arthropoda; class Malacostraca; order Stomatopoda; family Squillidae; genus Oratosquilla; species Oratosquilla oratoria. The sequence goes on from NC_134800.1 coordinate 43,987,016, forward strand.
AGATAAGTGTCCTACTTTTATCTGAAGATTTTGTAGTATCTGAGAGTTTTCCAAGGGAATCTCAGGAGGATTAGGCAGGTTATCAGGATGGTCTTCCGATTCTATTGTGGTAGAGCTGCAAGCTGGAATTGGATCTCGGGAATGATAAGGTTTTAAGGTATTTATGTGACAGAGACGGGAACTCTTTCTTCTGTCTGGAGTTTTGATTATGTAGTTGAGATCACTGGCTCTGGACAAGACTTCATAGGGTCCTTTGTATTTAGCCTGCAATGGATCTCCTGGTATGGGAAGATAAAGTAACACTTGATCTCCTGGAGAGAAAGTTCTAAGTTTAGAATTTTTATCATACCGACCTTTCATTACTCGTTGAGCATTCGTCAAGTTCTCTCTTGCCAACTTCCAAGCTTCTAACAACTTCTCGGTGACCTGGGACACGTATTTCAAAGAAGGAACTGGTGGTTCTTCTTTCATCCATTGTTCATGAAGTATCTTTAGGGGACCACGGACTTCATGACCGAAGACTAATTCTGACGGGCTGAATCCAAGGCTTTCTTGAATTGTTGTTCGGGTGGCGAACAACAAAAAGGGGAGTCCGTCTTCCCAATTTCGCGTGTTCTCAGCACAGAAGATTCTTAACATTGTCTTGAGCGTTTGGTGAAAGCGCTCTAGAGCACCTTGTGATTGAGGATGATAGGCGGAGGAAGTTACATGATTTATACCTAGTGTTACAAGAGTTTCTCTAAACTTGTTGGAAAGAAAATTACTTCCTTGATCACTTTGAATGTTCTTAGGAAATCCTACCATAGTGAAATATTTCAACATTTCTCTAATTATGTTTTGAGCTTTAATATTTTTCAAAGGAATTGCTTCTGGAAAACGAGTGCTCATACACATGATTGTGAGAATGTACCGATTTCCTTTACTTGAAGGAGGTAAAGGTCCTACACAATCAATAAGAACTTTTTTAAATGTCTCTTCCATTACAGGAATGGGATGGAGTGGAGCTTCTACAATTTTCTGGTTGGGCTTACCTACAAGTTGACATGTATGACATGTTTTACAATATTGGGCAACATCTTTGACAACCGTGGGCCAATGGAAATGTTGGGTTATGTTGAACAAGGTCTTTCTTACCCCTAAGTGACCTGCTAAGGGAGTATCATGAGCCAATCTTAGAACATTATTCCTGAAACCAAGAGGGAGGACTATTTGATTCCTTACTTGCCATGGCTGGTCAGCGGTTGCGGTGGATGCTCTCCATTTTCGCATTAGGACTCCGTTTTCTATATAGAAACCTCGTGACATATTTTCAACTTCTTCTGGAGATGAAACAATCTCGTACAAATTTTTAAGAGAATGATCTGACTTCTGTTCTTTGATTAATTCTGCTCTAGATAGAGAAACTGGTGAAGAAGAAGATGGGTCAGTTTGGGAGAATAGGGATTCTAAATTATAGGTCTCCTCTTCAGATTTCTTGTACTGAGATCTGGTTACAGCACAAGCGGGAAACAACTGTAAGTTATCTGAAGGTTCTACTGAGGTCTTAGGGTTATTTGTTATTAAGGGAGAAATGACTTTGCTTCCAGCGATGTCATTGGCCAACAATAAGGATATTCCTACTATGGGAAGAGAGTCTACTACTGCTACTTTAACCATTCTGGTTGTTAAATCAGACCGCAAGAAAACATTATGTAATGGACATTTTATAATTCCTCCAACTCCTTCTATCAATATATCATAACCTGTATATGACTCACCCAGATTCTGCAAGACAGAATTTAAAATCAGACTTTGCTTTGCTCCTGTGTCTCGGAGTATGGAAATAGGATATTGTTGTGAACTACTACTATGAGATATAGTTCCTGAAGATACAAATGGTTTGAAACAAGGATCATGATCTGATGAGGGGGGTTCTACATTACTTGACAATACCGGCTTCTTTGGTAGTGTATCCTGAATAGAGGATTTTGAATCATCTGATTTTATATTACTTACAAGAGTTGGTGTCTTATTGGAGAATGAGGGTGTCAGTCTCTTTCTGCAATTAGAAATGTGATGGCCAACCTGTTTACAATATGAACAAGTTACAGGGGGATTAGTCTTAAACCTTTCCATTCTTTGCCAAGGTTGGTTTGGAGGATATTGATTGAAATCAGACCTGTAACTGAAATGTGATGGGCTAGACTGATTTTCAAAGCGTTTCTTTGGGGACCAAGGATCAGAGTATTTTGTTGAATCTGGAATATATGACTTTGACTTTTGGGATTCCATTTGTTTTGACTTAGGTTTATGATTTAGTGTGAACTCATCAGCCAATACAGCAGCTTTAGTTAAAGTTTCGGGAACATGATCATCTATAAAAATCCTAAGATCTGTCTCTAAGGTATTCTTAAACTGCTCCAATAAAATCAACTGTTTAAGTCTATCTAAGGTGTCCGTTTCACTAGCCAAACACCACCTATTGAATAACCTCTCTTGTTGAGCCGCATATTCTACGTATGTTAACTGAGGTGTCTTCCTATAATTACGGAATTTCTGTCTATAGGCCTCTGGTATTAGTTCATAAGCTTTTAAAATACAAGCTTTCATATTATCATACTCGCTTTCTGCTTCTGAAAGAGAAGTATAAATTTGCTGAGCCTTACCCTTAAATTGCGTTTGAATGATTAATGGCCAATTTTCTTTAGGGATTCGTAACTGTCGTGCCAATTTTTCCCACTGAAGAAAGAAAATTTCTGGCTCTCCTTCTGAAAATTTGGGTAAAAGTTTTACATACTTGGAAATATCTATATGACCTTCCTGAACTACGGGTTGTCTATCAACAATCCTAGCTTCTACTTCCGCCTTCTTTAATTCTAACTCTGCCAATTTGACTTTAGTTTCGTTCTCTCTTTCTATTTGTTTCACTTTAGCTTCCTCTTCTCTAGCTCTAAATTCTGCCTCAATTTGCATTTGTTTCAGTTTAGTTTCCTCCTCTTTAGCTACTTGTTTCGCTTTAGCTTCCTCTTCTCTAGCTCTAAATTCTGCCTCAATTTGCATTTGTTTCAGTTTAGTTTCCTCCTCTTTAGCTACTTGTTTCGCTTTAGCTTCCTCTTCTCTAGCTCTAAATTCTGCCTCAATTTGCATTTGTTTCAGTTTAGCTTCCTCCTCAATTTCTACTCTCCTGACCTTTAATTCAATCTCCTTAATCTTAAGTTCGGTTAGTCGTGCCTCTATTTCTAACCTATTTGAAGGAATTTGTATAGCTGTAATCTCTTCTGGAGATAAGATCTCATCTTCGATCAGATTTTCAACGAGTTCCTGAAGTATTTTTTTTCTTTCGCAAACTTGTATCAATGTCTACTCCAAAGTGCTTGCCTATTTCTATCAAAGTGTCTTTAGTTTGTTTCTTTAAGAAACTTACCTTGGGATTTTGAACGAATTCTTGAACTATATCATCCATCTCTATAAGAATGTGTTAAATACCTGATCCAATATCCTGGCAAGGTCGCCACTTTGTTACGGGCTGCTGGTATGTGAAGAGACGTTACGTATAACGTCTAAGTGCTTAAGAACCAGCGCACTTCTAGAAGCCACTGTAGGACTGAACTATCTGGTCAGGGCCTAGATAATTCGTAAGACTAGAAGTAAAGGTAACAAAGAAGATTCCAGGAAAGGAATATTAAACTAGCGATAAAACTAGTAAACGAAATTATTAATGGAAAATATTTACAGGCAATCAACACAAAAGAGAATGGGCAGTAGGGTCAATGGGACCGTTACATGATTATGAGAATATGGTAATTATCGTTCAAATAAGAAACACAAGATAAGCATACAATATGGTACTATCTAAGTACAAAGAGATCAGGAACATGCATCAGAATAAGTAATAAGTACAAATATAAGTATAAGTAATGCAATGTATATCAGACACGTAATGTAGGCAAAAAGGGTGATCACTTCACACCAATCGTCTCATGAGTCCAAACTTGTATTTTTATCAAGAGATCAATAGAGTGAAAAATGACAAGGAGTCAGCGAGTTCCACCGCTTATATACCATTGGACCGGAAGCCGGATACTTCCGGTTAAGGGTGCGGGTGAGTGAAAGGGGGGGGAGGAGGGTAAGTTAACACGTCAACATGGGTAGTTTTAGGACCCTCGACTCGCTTGAACAATCTATTTATTTAGTAACTGTCAAATCTGTGCGCTCCGAACTATTCAGGATTTCGCTTGTCTGTTTGTTCTACAAGAGTGCGCACCTCTCTCCGCACGTAGACAAGATTACATATAGTGGACGGGCGTTACTGCTTAACATTGTTACAATACATACATAGACAAGAAATATGAACATAGTTATGTAATACAAAGGAACACAATTCTATAACATAATTACACATATGACGTAATATCTAATATTACGTTACAATATATATATATATATATATATATATATATATATATATATATATGTATGTATATATATATATATATGTATATATATATACATGTATATATATTATATTATATATATATATATACATATATATATATATATATATGTGTGTGTGTGTGTGTACAACACTGAATGGATTCCAGTGACTAGAGATACATTTTTATCAACCACAGTGCACTTTAATTCTAAGCTGCCATCAACATCGGAAATACCGTGGAGGCGCATGCAGAAATTGAAATGTGGTACGCCCGAGGACTCGTCACGTACTGGCCTTGGTTCGAGTCCTAGGGCGTGCCACGTTTCAATTTCCGCATGCGCCTCCACGGTATTTCTGATGTTGATGGCTTAGAATTAAAGAGTACTGTGGTTGATGAATATATATATATATATATATATATATATATTATATATATATATAAATATATATATATATATATATTACTTAGAGAATACATTAACAATGGAGTACACTATCAAAGTAATGATTTCAAATTTGAGACAACCGGACCCCCCTTTTTCAAGAAATGCAAACACACAAAGAAGAATCTACCGTAGATAATGACCCATTTCGGAGTTCAGAGCAATATTCTTCAACTTGGGAAATCCAAAAATATCCATTTTTATTTTTTCATGACATCTCATTTATATCTACTTATTTATCTATTCATTAATCTACTTGTTCATTTAATAATTTGGTTATACATTTCGTTATCTTTTTATTTATATTTTCTCTTGGAGACTTAAAAACGTAGTGACCTATTGACAAGGTTACCTTTGATTTGTTCATCTATTTATCTACTTCTACTTATCTATTTTCTCTGGGAGACTTAGTAACCGTAGTGTCAGATTAGTAAGGTCACCTTTAAGTTGCTAACGCTACGCACTGCCTTAAGCAATTTTATTCTGGCGAGCTTCAGACAATTCCATTCAGCGCAAACCGGACCACAGAGTATCCAAGAGTCAAAGATCCATCCACTTCCATCAAATATTTTATTCTGGTTAACGGCAGGTTACTTCATTCAGCCGAGAAAGGACCTTAGGGTGGTCAGGGAAAGCTTTGGCATTGGGCTTCGTACTCGCCGAACGACTGAGGCAGCCCATGCACATAGAGCAAAGGTAACGGTTTCGGCCGAAGCTAGGCGTCTCCTGACGTAAGCTCCTCCCCTTTTCACTGTTAGCCTAAGCGCAGACTGAGACGCAGGCGACACAGGTAACGCAGGCGACACAGCACAGAGCAATGGCAGACTTCCTCTTGCTGAACTGAAGTGCAGTTTGAACTTCTCTCTCACTTGAGAGAGAGAAGTTCAAACTACTTTAGTTCAGCAACAGGAAGTCTATTTATGCTCTGTGCTGCGTTGCCTGTGTCACCTGCGTCTCAGTCTGCGCTTAGTTTAATAACGGCTTTAGCATTTGTTTTGCCGGTCGCCAGGTGATTTCATTCAGTCGGGGGATTATGCCCATCTTGATCGCCTCTTTTCGACTCTATTCGATCTTTGTCCATTTATTCCGGCTGCCCTCATTCGATTTTTTTTTTCAAACGAAGAAAGCCTCCCCCTGCCCCCCACACCAAACGAGGAATTGTCCCCCATCCTCCCCCACGGCTAAGGAAAGCCTCCCCCCCCACTACTCCCCTCACACCACTCAAAGGACCTCTCCTTCTTCCACCCCTCCACCTCCAACCTCCCCAAAATCCGAAAAAAAGGTTACGGGAAAATTTATATATATATATATATATATATATATATATATATATATATATTATATATATATATATATATATATACATATATATATACATATATATATACATATATATATATATGTTGTAGTGTAAAGTGGAGACAGATGAGTGGAAGATAGCAAGGGGACGCAGGATGATACAGGAGTGGATATTCTCTTACGTTTCGATGGATGCCTTCTTCAGAGACATCCTCTGAGGAAGACATCCGTCGAAACGTAAGAGAATATTCACTCCTGCATCATCCTGCATCCCCTTTCCACCTTCCACTCATATATATATATACATATATATGTGTATATATATATATACATATATATGTGTATATATATATATATATATGAAAACATACATATATATTCAAATTTCAAACTAAGAAGGGGCTAGTGCGCTGAAGCCACTACAAAATTCTACAAACTTCAGCACTCCTCTTAGGACTTCAGCACCTAAAGTAGTTCACGCAAGCCACGCCACTCCTTTAACCCATATAACTTCAACCTGAAAATCAGTATAATCAGAAGCAGGCTTCAAGGCAAACTTCAGTCCTTGAGCACCTGAAGCAGCACACTGAAGCCACAAGTATATACTAACAAACACAAATCCGTTCTGAAATTCAGGAGGCAAATAATATGAGGAGAATGGGAAATAGGGAGGCAGTGGAATGTGAAATGTGAATTAAAACGCAAGTGATAACGATGGTGGAGAGGAGAAAGAGTAATGAAACAAGAGAGAGAAAGAGAAAGAGAGAGAGAGAGTAAAAAACATACACGTGGCGAGAGGGGAAAGCGAAGAGAAAGGAGGAGGGGAAGAGGAGGGAGGAGGGAGGAGAGAGGAGGGAGGAGGAGGATTCCGCGAGGAAATGAGAAAGTGGAGAGCGGAGAAGAAAAGTCAATATGAGGAGAAATGGGAAGGGCACGAGAAACAGAGTGTGGAAGAGGAGGAAGAGGGAGGGAAGGATGAGGTGGAAGAGGAGGAAAAGGAGGAAGAGGGAGGGAAGGATGAGGCAGAAGAGGTGGAAGAGGAGGAAAAGGAGGAAGAGGGAGGGAAGGATGAGGCAGAAGAGGTGGAAGAGGAGGAAAGGGAGGAATAGAAGGAGGAGAAGGAAAGTAGAAGAAAGAAGAGGAGGAGAAGGAGGAGGAAGAGGTGTAGAAGGAGGAGAATGATAAGGAGGAGGAAAATGTGTAGGAGGAGGAGGAGGTAGGAGAAGGGGGATGTGGAGAAGAAGGTGGAGGAGGAGGAGGAGAAGGAGGAGGAGAATGTGGAGGAGGAGCAGGAGAAGGAGCAGGAGAAGGAGGTGGAGGAGGAGGAAAAGCAAGTGGACGGGGATGGAAAGGAAAGAGGAAAGAGGAAGGAGGAGGAGGAGGAGGAGGAGGAGGAGGAGGGGGTGGGCATAGAAACGCGTTGAAAAACAACATAATGATGAGAAAAGGCGAAAGGGGGTTAACAAGGAAATATCTGTGAGACCAAAAGGAGAAGTGGGAGGAGGAGGGGGACGGGAAGAGGGTAGGGAGGAGGAGGAGGATGTGGAGAAGGAGGGAGAGGAGGAGAGGAGAGAGGTGGAAGAGGAAGAAGGAGAGGAGGAAGAGGATGTGGATGGAAGGTGAGAGGAAGAGGAGGAGGAGGAGGAGGAGGGGGTGAGAGGGTAAGGAGGATTATCTCTCTCATTATCGTGGTGCATTGTATGGATCTTGTTGTAGCAACCGTATACAGACTTCCGTAAAAAAAAAGTGTAGTTATGAAAATATATTTATACATATTGATTCATATATACTGTCGGGCGACCACACCTTATATTTACGTTCATTTTTTCTTTTCGTTTCGTTCATGTTCCATTTCTTCCCACTTCGTATCATTCACCTCACACGTTTCGCCTTTATTCTCCATTTTACTCTTTATTTCCTCTTTATTCACTTATTTTTGCCGCTACTTGTTATACGTTGGTGAAATACACACACGTGTCTTATATCATATCCTCCTTCTTTAAGAACTGATTCTAAGCTTAGCTTCGTTTAGTAAAATTTCTCTTTCTGGACAAATATAGGTTTAAGGAGGAAATAGGCAAGAAATATTAACAGTTTACCAATAGAGTGGTTAACAAACTGTATAGACTTAGTAGCTATGTTGTGAGCGCTGAAACTATGGGTTGTTTTAAGAAAAGTTTAAATTTATGGATGGGGGTGATAGGTGGTAATGGACATGGAACTGAAAAATGGTATGTTAGTTAGATAATTCAGGTCCCAATTTTCAATTCATATTAATTTTCTTTCTCCCTCTTCCTCTCCATCTTTGATCCTCTTCATTCATTTGTCACTTCTATAAGGCTTTTTGGTCCTCAGTTCCTCCTCCTCCTCGTCGACCTCCTCCTCCTACTCCTCTTCCTCCTCCTCCTTGTCCACCTCCTCCTCCTCCTCCTCCTCCTCCCTCTGAAATCCTCTTTTCCATTACGAAAACACAGTTCTTTATGCATGGAAAATGGTCCCAGGAACTGGTGAAAAAGAAGGCCAAAATACCAACAAATAGCTGTTTCAAAAATGTAATCTTCCCACTCTGGTTCCTCCTCCACTTCCTTCTCCACTTCCTCCTCCTCTACTCCCCAACCCTCGTCTTCGTCCTTCCAAACACCCACGAGTTACTTCATTTTATTCTTGAGATGAAATCCTTATGTTTTTCTTCTCGGTATCTTCCCCCCCCCCACCACCTCCCTCCTTCCCTCTCTTCTTCTCCTTCTTTACTCCAAATCTATGCATCACTTTCCTCTTTTTCTGTCTCCTCTTATTCCCCTCTTCTGACCCAGTTTGGCGATTTTTCTTAACAGCTTTCCCTTCCTCTCTTATTTCTTCTCAAAATTTATCTACTTCCTGAGGACGCCTTCTCTTTTCTTAGTCCACTCCTTTCCCCTCCCCCTTCTCTCTTTCTCCCTTCTTCTTCTTCTTCTTCTTCTTCTTCTTCCCAATTCCAGGCAATGTTATTATCCTCTATCTCTCTCTCTCTTCTGTCTGCCCCTCTTTCTGTCTCTCTTTCTCTCCTTTAATCTTCTTCTTCTTCTTCTTCTTCATCTTCTTCCCCTTTCCATGAAATGTTATTATCTTCTGTCTCTCTCTTTCTCCCCTCTCCTGTTATCTGCGCCCACAGTTTTCATCATGCTCCATATCTTGTTCTTATTCTTTATCAGGTTGTCTTTCTGCTTCACTCTCCCTGTTTCTAGAAGTAAACCATTCACGCACGCACGCACGCACGCGCACACACCCGCAAACACACACTCCCTCATGTTGTTGGGTCTACGTTGTTTCTTTTTTGATACATGCTGTGACTGTATTCAAATGGGTCAAGGGCTTTAACAAAGGTGATGTAGACAAGGTCATCATATTAAGACAACAGGGCAGAACTCGCATTAACAGATTTTAATAGGACAAATTTAGATTTAAGAAGGAAATAGACAAGAACTGGTTTACCAATAGAGTTGTTAACGAATGTAATAGACTTTGGAACCACGTAATGAGCGCAGAAAATATCGGTTGGTATAAGAGTTTACAAAACTTTATGAATAAGTGGTAATGGACATGCAACTGCCTAGTATAAGTCTTATGGACTCTTGCAGTCTGCTTAATTCTTGTTATGTATAGATTTTCCTTTATTTTGATTTAAGCTGAATAT
>NC_134800.1:44014344-44016844 GCF_046742065.1 Oratosquilla oratoria
GAGAGGGTGGGGGAATATCAGATCATTTTTTGGTGGAAGGTAAGTTGAGAGTGGAGGATAGATGGAGAAAGAGGAAAGGGACAAAAGGTAGGGAGGTTCTTAGAGTGAACTCTTTAAATGAAAACGAAAAGGAGAAGGAGTACAAAAAGAAGCTGAAGGAGGAGTGGGAGGGAGTGAAGGATAGAGTAGAGCTAGGTGTGGAGGAGGAATGGGGATGGTTCAAGGAGGGAGTCACAAAGTGTGCAAGGATGGTATGTGGAACAAGAAGGAGAGGAGGATATAGAAGGAAGGGTAGTGAATGGTGGGATGAGAAAATGAAGAAGGTTGTACAAGAGAAGAAGCGAGCTTTCAAAGATTGGTTACAAAATAGGACGAGGGAGTCATATGAGAGGTACAAGAAAAGAAAAGAGAAGTAAAGCAAAAGGTAAAGGAGGCAAAGAGGAGAGCAGATGTGAAATGGGGTAAGATTATGACAGAAATTTTTTAAAGAAATAAAAAGATGTTTTGGAAAGAAATTAAGAGAGGGAGAGGAGGCGAATCAAGTAGAGAAGAAAAGGTAAAAGGTGCAGATGGAGAGATGATAATGGAAGAGAAGGCAGTAAGGGGAAGATGGGCAGAATATTTTAGGGAGTTGCTAAATGTGAAGGAGGATAGGGAGGGAAAGATAGTTGCAGTGGGAAATGCTAAGAAAATGAGAGTGATGAGTGAGGAAAATGGAGGAGAAATAAGGAAGGATGAAGTGAAGGCAGTTGTTAAGATGATGAAAGCAGGTAAGGCACCTGGTCTGGATGGATGCCATGAAGAATGTCTAAAAAAAGGAGGTATAGTGATGGTGGACTGGCTGGTGAGGTTATTTAATGTTTGCTGGAGAGAGGGTAGAGTGCCGGAGGACTGGAGGAGTGCCTGTATAGTTCCACTTTACAAGGGAAAAGGGGACAAGTGTGAATGTAGTAGTTTCAGAGGGATTAGCTTGTCAAGTGTAGTTGGGAAGGCTTATGGGAGGATCTTGATTGAGAGGATTAGGAGAGAAACAGAGGGAGTAATTGGTGAGGAACAGTGTGGATTTAGGACGGGTAGAGGTTGTGTAGATCAGATCTTTGTGGTAAGACAAATATGTGAGAAAGCTATAGGAAAGGGGAAGGATGTCTTTTGAGCTTTTATGGATCTGGAAAAGGCTTACGATAGGGTGGACAGAAAGGCACTGTGGGAGGTACTGCAGATATATGGGATAGGAGGAAAGCTTCTAGGAGCTGTCAAGAGTTTTTATGAGAGTAGTAGAGCTTGTGTCAGGATTAGAAATGGAGAGAGTGAGTGGTTCGAGGTTAAGGTGGGACTTCGTCAAGGTTGCGTTATGTCGCCCTGGCTGTTCAACTTATACATGGATGGGGTAGTGCGAGAGGTAAATGCAAGGGTAGTGGGTCAGGGATTGGAGCTGGTTAAAGAAAATGGAGAAAAGTGGGAGGTGAGCCAGCTGTTGTTTGCTGACGACACTGCGCTTGTGGCGGGATCGGAGGAGGGATTGAGGAAGTTGGTGACAGTTTGGGAGAGTATGTGATGGAAGAAAGCTAAAGATAAATGTGGGTAAAAGTAAGGTGATGAGATGTACAAGGGGTGAAAGTGGCAGTAATCTGGAAGTGAGCATTAAGGGAGAGCAACTGGAGGAAGTAGATAGTTTTAGATGCTTGGGTGCAAATGTGGCAGGAAAAGATGGAGTGAAGGTGGAGGTAGAATGTAGATTGAGAGAAGCGAGTAAATGCCTTGGTGGATTGAAGAGTGTAATGAGGAATAGACATTTGGGAATGGATGCTAAGAGGAGACTGTATGAAGGAGTGATTGTGCCACTAGCACTGTATGGGGTAGAAACATGGAACATAAGAGAGGAAGAGAGGCGTTTGAATGTGTTTGAGATGAGGTGTCTGAGAAGTATGATATGGTTACTAGGCTAGATAGAGTGAGAAATGAGGAGGTGAGGAGAAGTACGGGGGTGGAAAGGAAGTTGGGAGATAGGGTTGATGAAAAAGTATTAGGATGGTTTAGACACATGGAAATAATGAATGAAGAAAAACTAGTAAAAGAGGTATGGAAGGCAGATGTGGAGGGAGTGAACATGAGGGGACGTCCTAGGATGAGATGGATGGATGGGGTGAAGGGGGCTTTGGGGAAGAGGGGAATGTCTGTTGAGGAAGGACGGGAGAGGACAGAAGACAGGGGTGAATGGAGAATGGTTGTATATGGATGATGTGATGCATGAGGTGGAATGGGCGGGGTGATGGGGGGTGAGGTAGTATGTGTGAGCAAAATTTGACGCAGCCCGAAGGGATTTCTCCCCGTCTTCTCCTTTTATGCATGGGGGGACGGAGAGGGGGGTCACCGATTTAATGAAGCGGCCTTGCTGTGGATGTGCTGTGTCTTGCGACACTACTTCTGACCCAGGGCAGTGGACAGGGTGCAGGGATGACCCGTCATCCAGGAGGTGCTAAGATAAGAGGGAGGGTGGAGG
>NC_134800.1:44026844-44029344 GCF_046742065.1 Oratosquilla oratoria
CGAGTATCGATACTGCTTTAAACATCCGATCCCGATACGAGTCCAGATACTGCTCTAATCTTCGTTGTTTTCTTCTTCTTCTTTCTTACTCTTTGTATCGTCCCATCACTGCCAGAAATATTTGTAAAGAATTTATTTTTTCCTTTTTCTTTGAGAAAAGGATACTGAAGACAATGCGAGTGGACAGGACCACAAAACAAATGTCAAAAGTCTAATGGGAAAAGGTTTCTTACACGTAATGCTCCATTTCTACAAGAGGCACAACTTTGATCACAACAAAGTCAAAAGTTTAATGTAAAAACTCTCACGTTACGACACATTTTACTCCATTAACAAAGTTTCCCACCTTTCTTCACACTGGGGTTCCAGTCCGGTAGGACGGCACTCGGTTCCCAAAATGATCCAAAGATCTTCACTGAGAGGAATTTATTCATCAATTCTATTCACCTACTATATATCGATCTATCTATTATTCATTCACATAGGTAATTTTTGAATATCCCAAGAGGATCTATGCAAACTACAGCCTAAATTTTGAATTCAAGCCTCACCTGATTTAAAACATCTTCTGGCACTCTTCACTCCCCACCCGAAAAAAAATGTATGTATGTATATATATATATATATATATATATATATATATATATGTATATATATGTATATATATATATATAATATATATATATATATATAAATGCAAGCTATGATATGGTTTAAACCTATTTATATACCAAGGGCTTCCCTTATAAAGGAGAAGATGCCCTTGGTATATAGAAATATGGATTTCAAGCAAATGATAATTTGCAGAGTAACGTTAGAAATTTATGGAAGTTTTTTTTTTTTTTTAGATTTCTACAATAATTATATATGAATATACCATCACAGCATCTATATTTGAATAATCCAAGTTCTAAATCGGTTATAAGAACTATCACGATGTCACATCTTCTAATATAAAAAAAAATTAATGGTTGCTTACGCCGTCCGGTGGTAATTCGGTCACACCTTCGCGTTTGGTTACACCGCCAACTACGGTGAAGAAGAAGAACTCGAAGAAGAAGAAGAACTCGAAGAAATCGAAGAAGAAGAAGAGGAAGAACTCGAAGAAGAAGAAGAAGAAGAAGAAGAAGAACTCGAAGAAGAACTCGAAGAACTCGAAGAAGAGGAAGAAGAAGAACTCGAAGAACTCGAAGAAGAAGAAGTAGAACTCGAAGAAGAAATCGAAAAACTCGAAGAAGAACTCGAAGAACTCGAAGAACTCGAAAAACTCGAAAAAGAAGAACTCGAAGAACTCGAAAAAGAAGAACTCGAAGAACTCGAAAGAGAAGAACTCGAAGAACTCGAAGAAGAAGAACTCGAAGAAGGAGAACTCGAAGAAGAAGAACTCGAAGAACTCGAATAAGAACTCGAAGAACTCGAAGAAGAACTCGAAGAAGAACTCGAAGAAGAACTCGAAGAACTCGAAGAAGAACTCGAAGAAGAACTCGAAGAACTCGAAAAAGAACTCGAAGAAGAACTCGAAGAACTCGAAGAAGAACTCGAAGAAGAACTTATATATAAGCGCCGCAGGCCAAGGCCCCCGGCGTAGCTGGGCCGGCGCAGCCGGTGGGCTTGTTAATATTAAAACATTCTTCTCTCGTTCTCGAAAAAGGGGCTGGAGGGAGGGGGGGCTGGGTAGATCAAAGTAACGGAAGTTAGGGGCCCCAATTTGCATTTCTATAATACCGATACTTATGGGTAGTCCCAGAGTATTTAGCAATAGAGTGGTTAACGAATGAAATAAACTTAGTAACCATGTAGTGATCACTGAAACAATTGGATGTTTATGAGGAGATTAGTTAACTTTATGAATAGGGATGACAGGTGGTAAAGGACATGGAACTGCCTAGTGTAGGCCTTATGGTCTCTTTCAGTCTCCTCCATTCATATGTTCTTATACTATCATAATAAAAAAAAAAGCCATCGGGTGGACATACACCTAACCGACGCGCTGCAATGAATCAATATGTTTACTTGTTTACGTACAAGTGTGTTTGTTTGTTTTCCGTAACTCGTCAATCTTGTAGTTGAATAAATGGATAATTTAGAAATCGCCCATTTAACGAAGGCCTTCCCCAGAAATCAATGGTTGTGTACTTTTATCAAACGTCTGTTGAAGATGTATGAAAAGTATGTTTAAGAACTGCAGTATTGGAAATTTATCAACGTAAAATCGAATACAGTAACAAAACAAATGAATTTTGATTAAAGATTTCTCTTGCTATGCGATGCTAAGTAAGGTATGCAATACGAACTTTAAACAAACTTTGAAAGAAAAAAGTACTATTTTGTCTTAAGTATAAATAAAATGCCTAAAACTAAATAGGTAGCGTTCTTTATGTATGATCTATGAGTATATATTTGAAATATCCTAGAGAAAAATTCTGTTTCATCATATACTTTAAACATGCATGCTAGTATGAAGGGGATGTGACAACCTTTCAACCGTTTTTATAACATT
>NC_134800.1:44034344-44044344 GCF_046742065.1 Oratosquilla oratoria
AGAGAGAGAGAGAGAGAGAGAGAGAGAGAGAGAGAGAGAGAGAGAGAGAGAGAGAGAGAGAGAGAGAGAGAGGGAGGGAGAGAGAGAGAGAGAGAGAGAGAGAGAGAGAGAGAGAGAGAGAGAGAGAGAGAGAGAGAGAGAGAGAGAGAGAGAGAGAGAGAGAGAGAGGTCATAGAAGCCAGCAGTTCTTCCAGGAAGAGAGCGAGGATGAAGAGCAAGAACTGGAAGGGCGAAAGGAAGATAGGAAGAAGCAGAAGAAGGAGGGAAGGAAAGGGATAGAAGGAATAGGAAAGAGAGGAATGGGAGGAGGAGGAGGAGGAAGACGGGAGAACAAAGATGAAAAAAACGAAGATTTTTAGGACATGTAGCAGAAGGAAGAGGAGGAAGACGAAGAGATAAAGGAGAGGAAAGGCGAAGAGGAGGAAGAAATGAGGAAGAGGAGGAGGAAGAGGAAGAGGAGGAAGATAAGGAGGAGGAGGATGATAAGGAGGAGGAGGAAGATAAGGAGCAGGAGGAGAAGCATGAGGTGACAGAGGAAGAGGAAGAGAAGGAAGAGGAGGTGAAAGAGGAAGAGGAAGATACACGGAAGGAAGGAGGGTGGGTGGAGGGATGAGATGAGGGGCGAGGGGGTGAGGGGTGATAGGAACAATACATGTTGCGTGGCCTATCTCCCTTGAGGCTCTAATTTGGTCTTGTCCCAGACTCCTAGACGTGAGACCTACTTCCATACAGAGCCATGCCCGCGCATACACACTTCCTCACGGCAAAATACCACCTGCTGCGTCTCACGTCAGAGCAATCTCCCGGATCTCTCAAGCGAAAGTAAAGAAGCGGACTGATTCGGCAATATTGAGAAGATTTCTTCCAGCTGACGATTTTATTTAATACTGACAGACCTTGCATGTACAGTCATGATCAGAAGTTCGACCTAAGCTACTTCTCACAACGTCAATAAGATTCGTTTATTTTCTTTTTGTTTATGTATTTTTAGAACGGGATATATTTCCCCATTAGGTTATTTTCTTGGGTACATGAAATGTTGTCAGACAAAAAAATTTAATTCCGTATCATAAAAAAAACTCTGGGTGGGACAAAAATTTTGCTCGTTTAGTATAAAAAACTGGACACCTTTCGACGGGTGCAAGAAGACTTTAATAGTCTTGGTGGACACCCCCGCCCCCCCCCGTCCCTAACCAATACCCACTAACAAAGTCCTTTGATCTTATTTTGTTTATTTACCTATTTATTTCTATTTGTCTATTTTCTATATTTCATCTATTTTTTGTTTTTATCATTATTGTTATTATTAGTACTACTACTATTATTATTATTATTTAAGTTTGCGGCAGTACAGAACATGCCATGGAACCGGACGCACCTTCTTCGCGTGACTTGTAAAGTGTCTCAGATACCCTGGATTAACCCTCAATGACGCACGTCATTAATCTTACTCTGCCTAACCATAGTGACGATTTTATGAAGTTAAGGCTGTGGCCCCTGGCCTGAAAGCGGTTTCCGTTTACCTTGACCCCACTTAGCGTCTAGGCCCAGCTAGGAATATATATATTATATATATATATATATATATATATATATATATATATATATATATATATATATATATATATATGTGTGTGTGTGTGTGTGCGTGTGTGTGTGTGTGTGTTTGTGTGTGTGTGAGTGGGATCGGGTTCCGAATAGCGACTGTCATAACAGCGACTGTCAATA
This sequence comes from Oratosquilla oratoria, assembly GCF_046742065.1. Taxonomy (NCBI): domain Eukaryota; kingdom Metazoa; phylum Arthropoda; class Malacostraca; order Stomatopoda; family Squillidae; genus Oratosquilla; species Oratosquilla oratoria. The sequence goes on from NC_134800.1 coordinate 44,036,073, forward strand.
GAGCGACTTCACAATCGCGATTCTTTTAAAACAGCGACCATCACAACAGCGACCACATGATAGCGATTGTATTATAAGAGCGACTGTCATAACAGCGACATTATCGCATCAGCAGTCCTCCAAATGTTGCTATCATTATTTTTTTATCATTGAAAGAAAATATATTATTAAAATAATTAAAAAAAAATACTTATACATCATTTCAGGTAACAATATTTTTTGCACATACTGTGTGAAAATGAAATGAAATTTATGAAACAAATTATCTAAATTGAAATTATACAACTTTCATATGTGGACTAAGGTAAATGGTGTTATTGCTGCACAAAAAGTTGCCTAACATTGATAACATATTATAACAAGGAGTCTAGGGTTGGGTTGTTCAAAAACTAATTCTGGCGTTAGTTTATCTTGATGTTCATGATGCTTAATGTCAAGATAGATTTAACGCCAAGATAATGCAAAATTTTGTTTTGAACAACCCAGTCCAGAAGTTCAACATCATTATGAGCATGCAGGAGGGTAGCGCATGGAATGTAGGATGTTTCGGCCACTGACGTTTCGGCCAGAACTCTGCAGGGTAGGACGTTTCGGCCAGTCCTCCAAATGTTGCTATTATTATTTACTTATTATTGAAAGAAAATATATTATTAAAAGAATTAAGAAATATATATATATATATCATTTCAAGTGACAATATTTTTTGAACATACTATGTGAAAACGAAATTAAATTTGTGAAACAAATTATCTGAATTGCAATTATACAGTGCACCAAATTATCTAAATTAAAATCATACAACTTTCATGTGTGGACTAAGGTAAATGGTGTTATTGTTGCACAAAAAGTTGCCCAACATTGATAACATATTATAACAAGGAGTCTAGGGTTGGGTTGTTCAAAAACTAATTCTGGCGTTAGTTTATCTTGATGTTCATGATGCTTAATGTCAAGATAGATTTAACGCCAAGACAATGTACATTTTTTTTTTAACAACCCAGTCCAGAAGTTCAACATCATTATGAGCATACAGGAGGGGAGCGCATCGAATGTAGGATGTTTCGGCCACTGACGTTTCGGCCAGAACTCTGCAGGGTAGGACGTTTCGGCCAGTCCTCCAAATGTTGCTATTATTATTTACTTATTATTGAAAGAAAATGTATTATTAAAAGAATTAAAGAAATATATATCATTTCAAGTGACAATATTTTTGCACATACTGTGTGAAAACGAAATTAATTTTATGAAACAAATTATCTAAATTGAAATTATACAGTGCACCAAATTATCTAAACTAAAATTATACAGCTTTCATGTGTGGACTAAGGTAAATGGTGTTATTGTTGCACAAAAAGTTGCCTAACATTGATAACATATCATAACAAGGAGTCTAGGGTTGGGTTGTTCAAAAACTAATTCTGGCGTTAGTTTATCTTGATGTTAAAAGTCATGGTAACGCTCTGTGTTACCATGATGTTTAATGTCAAGATAGATTTAACGCCAAGATAGTGCAAAAAATTATTTTGAACAACCCAGTCCAGAAGTTCAACATCATTATGAGCATGCAGGAGGGGAGCGCATCGAATGTAGGATGTTTCGGCCACAAACGTTTCGGCAACTGACGTTTCGGCCAGAACTCTGCAGGGTACGACGTTTCGGCCAATCCTAAATGTTGCTATTATTATTTACTTATTATTGAAAGAAAAATATTATTAAAAGAATTAAAAAAACCGACGTAGGACGTTTCGGCCAGTCCTCCAAATGTTGCTATTATTATTTACTTATTATTGAAAGAAAATATATTATTAAAAGAATTAAAGAAATATATATAATTTCAAGTGACAATATTTTTTGCACATACTGTGTGAAAACGAAATTAAATTTATAAAACAAATTATCTAAATTGAAATTATACAGTGCACCAAATTATCTAAATTAAAATTATAAAGCTTTCATGTGTGGACTAAGGTAAATGGTGTTATTGTTGCACAAAAGTTGCCTAACATTGATAACATATCATAACAAGGAGTCTAGGGTTGGGTTGTTCAAAAACTAATTCTGGCGTTAGTTTATCTTGTTAAAAGTCATGGTAACGCTCTGTGTTACCATGATGTTTAATGTCAAGATAGATTTAACGCCAAGATAGTGCAAAAAAGATTTTTGAACAACCCAGTCCAGAAGTTCAACATCATTATGAGCATGCAGGAGGGGAGCGCATCGAATGTAGGATGTTTCGGCCACAAACGTTTCGGCAACTGACGTTTCGGCCAGAACTCTGCAGGGTACGACGTTTCGGCCAATCCTAAATGTTGCTATTATTATTTACTTATTATTGAAAGAAAAATATTATTAAAAGAATTAAAAAACCGACGACCGAGCAACCGACCAGTAAATTCACTTCAGTGAACTTATCTCACGAAGTGAACACAAACATGTAAACACAAACAAATAAATATGAGCGATAGAAACATAAGTCTGCGACCTTTTGAGCATATTTCATTCTGAACCTATCTCACAAAGTAAACACAACTGAACGCGTAAATACAAACACGAAAACACAAGCAATTGAAACATAGTCTGCGACCATTCTGACCGGTCGATAGTAAAGTCGCTATTATTACAGTCGCTGTTATAATGCGGTCGCCATTAGGACAGTCGCCGTTTTGAAAGTCGCTCACCTGATTACGTCGCCCTTATGAAGTCGCTATTATGACTGTCGCTGTTTTGACAGTCGCTATCCGGCCCGGATCCCGTGTGTGTGTGTGTGTGTGTTGTATGTGTGTGTGTGTGTGTTGTATGTGTGTGTGTGTGTGTGTTTGTGTTTGTGTTTGTGTGTGTGTGTGTGTGTGTGTGTGTGTGTGTGTGTGTGTGTGTGTGTGTGTGTGTGTGTGTGTATTTGGAGGACGTCGCTCTGTTGAAGAGGATGATTTGCTGTGAAACGATATAGATTTCTGTATCAGCGTCGACTTTGGTATTCAAAAGGTTTGGCGTCATACGCTGAGTGGGATTAGGTCTGGTTACGCAAGATTTTTTTTTTTTTTTTTTTTTTTTTTACACGTCATCGTGTTCAGTCTGTTAGTATTTTCCCTCCCCCCGCCTCTCTCTCTCTTTCTCACGCACACACACACACACACACACACACACACACACACACACACACACACACACACACAAGGCTCGACGGTGCAGAGGTACCGTTCTCAACTGTTAATCCAGCGGTCCGAGTTCGATTTCCTTTGAGGGCTGAAATAGTTTCAGCATCGCTGCACTGCAAGCCGGCACTCCAACTCTCGTGGGCAAGTAGTGTGTGTGTGTGTGTGTGTGTGTGTGTGTGTGTGTGTGTGTGTGTGTGTGTGTGTGTGTGTGTGTGTGTGTGTGTGTAAGGTCACAGCCTTACCCATAGATCGAGCATATATGAACTCTAAGCTTTCATCCGGGAGGATAATGGTTGTCGATCACGAGTCTAACACGTGATCCAAGAGTGATGTGAATTAGACCATGGTGAATCACACACACATCCACCGACCCTCTTGCATGGGTGCATGTGTGATTATAGCACAATAAAATTGCACGACAAACTCTAATTGTACAGATGACAGAAATAAACTAATACGCAAGAAAAATAAGTCCAGAGACTAAGAGAAAGCAGGGCCGCTTCTAATATGAATTAAGAACAGATTTCAAACATTTAGTCAAAACGAGGACAACACTGGACCTCTGATTACAAATTTAACATCCAAGGAAGCAAACGAGAGTTCAGAAGCGAACAGTACGTCACAAACCAACTACATTCAATGAATCACCTATTCGAGAAAATAACCAAATACGATCAACCTTTATGAATAGGTTCTGTATCAACGAGGTGTTCACGTAGGTATTACGTCACATACCAACTGCATTCAATGAATAACCTATTCGAGAAAATAACCAAATATGATCAACCTTTATAGTTAGGTTCTGTATCGGCGAGGTCTTCACGTAGGTAGAACGGTTATTTTTAATGCAACCGAGAGCGCAAAGTTATGAATATTCAGAAACAAAAAAAAGTCTTGTTCGTCCTTGCTAATCTCTCTTTTCGATTCAACTTCCAAAATTGTTGGACATGTTGATAAAGAATTAATTATTCATATGCAAAGGGAGTGCAAAGATATGAATAATCAGGAACATAAAAAAAAATAAAAAATTAAAAAAAAATCATCCTTGCAATCATCATCAAACAGCCAAATGATGTACATGATGCTGATACACTGGATCGGAATGACAAATTTAAATTAAAAAAAAGAATAGGCAAAAACTGGTTTATCATCAGGGTGGTTAACAAATGGACTTAGTAACCAGGCAGCGACCGTCGAAACAATTGGTAAGGGACATGGAACTGCCTAGAGTTGGCCTTGTGGTCTCTTGCCCAAAGAATATGAAATTGGTTCAACAATAGTAATGACCGTTTTAGTTTGTTGAAACTATCAGAATGAGATGGATTGTAACCAAATAGGCAATGCCTTGTACCGTATATTAAGGATTGCCTTACTGTTCTCATTCAGAATATCGTATATCTCAACTACAACCCAGTACTTAGTCATTGATGCACATTTTTATTAATGAACACTTTTGTAAGGTCCCGTTCACACTAGCGGTTTAAACCGCGGTAGTTCAATTTCAATGCAAGTCAATGGAGGTGTTCACACAAACCGGGCAGTTTTTCCTTGACAGCGGTATAGTTAACGACTCCGAAAAAGGCCCGAGATCAAATCATTCGTAACACGGCGCTTTCCCACAGTAGGTTACAGACCGTTACTGACCGGATGAGCAATGAAAACGATACTAATGAATCAAGAAGACATATTTTGTTTCCCACTGCCTCACAAGCCTAATTTAAACGATCACATTATTTTGATAAATGAAAATACCTGGAGGCAGCCAGAGCAAAGGTAAATGTTCGGAATAATATAAATAATGTATTATAAAGTAATTATATATGATAATATACATATTTATGAGTATTTCTAAGACAGATTGAATTTTTTAGAAGGTTTGCCGATGGAATTTGAACCCTGACCTATGTGTATACAATCACTAAGCCAAGACGCTAGCAACCGAGCCATGAACGATGCTACAAAAGGACTAATGAAGTCCCCGAGCACACACTCCATGGCTACAGCAGACATAGTCTCATTTCCATCGTCCCAACTTGTCGGAGGGCTTACTTAAATAAGAAACCGTGAAAATGAGACTACGTCTGCTGTAGCCATGAAGAGTGTGCTCGGGGACTTCATTACTCCTTTTGTAGCATCGTTCATGGCTCGGTTGCTAGCGTCTTGACTTCGTGATTATGTACGCACAGGTCAGGGTTCGAATCCCTTGGCAGAGCTTCTAAAAAATTCACATATATATGTATATATATATATATATATATATATATATATATGTATATATATTATATATATATATATATATATATAAAGGATATAATGTCAGGTAATTACAAAGGTAAGTATAGAACTAGGCGTTTCGATAGCTGAGATCTGTGCAATGTTTAAAGTTCATCTGGCTTGTCATTACCAAGCTATATAAATCGTTAGTTCGTCCACATTTGGAATATGCTGTATCCGTATGGTCATCTTATCTCATTGAAGACATGACAGATTGGAAAAAAGTATAACGGAGAGCTACAAAACTGATTCCAAATATCAGAAACAAATCATACGAAAATGGACTAAAATATATGAATCTATTTTTCCTAAGAAAGACCCAGGGGTGATTTGATACAGGTCTTTAAGATTTTAAAGGGAATAGGCAACATCAAAAGTGACGAAATTTTCACACTGAATGCGAATCAGACAAGAAATAATGGTCTCAAACTGTCAAGAAGTAGATTTGATTTATAAGTGGGTAGAATCAACTTCGTCAACGGATTAAACTTCCTGCAGAGGCAGTGAGTGCAATGTTCCGAAGTTAGAAGTTTTAAGATTCATTTAGATAAACACACAAGCAATATGCTGTAATTCCTGCCATTTATTTTATTTTATTAATTCATTTAGAGTTATATATTTATCATTATTTATCCACTATTATTTATCATTTATCTACTATTTATGTTTATTTTTATCTATTAGTTTATTACTTAGATTATTGTAATTTTTCTGTTTGTTTACGATTTTTTCCAGCATCCAACATAATTATGAATCAAATTGTCACCCGTTGGCATGCCCTTCCATTTTAATCTTTTATGTGCTTGTGATGTGGACATTAGTATGAGCATATACTGCTCAAAATAAATTATTAAACATTGCCGTGTTCAAATCTGATTCGAATTCTAAGTTAACAATCTGGGGTCTCAAAAAACGTTTAAATATTTCCATCTACAACCTTGATTCGAATGTTTTTCTTTTTTTAAGAATCTGGGATAAAAATAAATAAATAAATAAATAAATAAATAAACATTGCCATCCTCAAACCTAATTCGAATGCTAATCTAACAATCTGGGGTCTGTTGTTGTTGTTTTTTTTTTGTTTGTTTTTTTATCTACAAACATGATTCGACTTTTTTCAACAATCTGAGGTAAAAATAATAATAATAAAATCAAATAAACATTGCCATCCTCAAATATAATTCGAATGGTAATTTAACAATCTGGGGTCTCAATTTTTTTATTATCATTTCCATCCACAAACTTTATTCGATTTTTTCGGTAATATGGATAAAAAAAAACATCCTCAAATATGATTTCAATGTTCATTTAACAATGTGAGGTCTCAAGAAAAATCTAAATAAAAAATAAACATTCCCACCACAGATCTAATTCGAATACTAATACAATCTGGAGTCTTAAGAATAAATAAAACCAACTGACATATCTATATATATATATATATATATATATATATATATTTTTTTTTTTTTTTTTTTTTCGATGTTGAGGATTTTCAATCTTCTCAACTTTTCCGATATTGAGGGGTTTCTAATGTGAATAAAATCACATGACATAAAACAAAACCCTTTGAAAATCAAAATCAATCTTCATTTGTAAATGTGTGACCATGGTATTGGTATTTACCCATAAGGCAAAGGGGTAGAAATGTATTCATGAAATATTTACAAGTTCTTAAAATGTATCTATTCGTCATCTCATTCCCAACGTTTGTCATTTGTTTTTACGAATTATTACGAAGAAAGGGCATGCCGAAAGGAGACCTTTTGGTCCATGACTAGGTCGGATGCGAAAAAAGATAGAATAAAAAAGTAATAATAATAAATGAATAAATAAATTAAATATAAATAAATAGATCATGATAAAAAATAAAGATAGATAATAATAATTTCTCGCAACCTATACTTTAACGGTGTGAAGTTACAACAAATGGATTAACAAGCTCTGCCACTGATTCAAGTCCTGGGGAAAGGTCAGATCAAGTTCCAGGTCATTCCTATTATACGGTGAGCGTGGTACAACGGTAACGTCATTGTCTTCTGGTAAATAGTCGCACAGCCAATGGTGGGAATCCCAGTGGAATCCCAGCTTGTTAAACCTATGCTTTGCTTCGCCACTTAATCGAGTCTGACGAAAACATTATCCCAGCCAATCAGAGGCCTTTGTCAGTCGAGTGCGGTTGGGGAGGGGGAGATGGCAGCCATAGACACCAATATAAAGTCTCTCCTTAGAAGAAAAAAAAAAAAAAAAAAAAAAAAAAAAAAAAAAAAAAAAAAAAAAAAAAAAAAAAAAAAAAAAAAAAAAAAAAAAAAAAAAAAAAAAAAAAAAGTATTGATAAATTAGTATGAGTTAGTACATGGGGGTGGGGGGACTGGGGAGCAGAGGAGGATGGGGTAAGGGGGGAGAGGAGAAAGAGAGTGGAACTGAGGGGCTGTCCTCAGCCTTAGATAATGGTCATAAGTTAGAGAATATGCTACAATTTCGATTATCATGACGAAAAGATCAACTATGCTTGTCCCAATACCTACAGTCCTCTGACGTCAGAGAAAGAGAGAGGGGAGAGAGAGGGGAGATAGGGGATAGAGAGGGGATAGAGAGGGAGAGCACCAACAGACTAATCACGATAACATGTAAAAGAAAAAAAAAGAAAAAAAAAAATCTTGCGTGACCAGACCTAATCCCACTCAGCGTATTACGCGAAACCTTTTGAATCCCAAAGTCGACGCTGATGCAGAAATCTATATCGTTTCATAGCAGATCATCCTCTTCAACAGAGCGACGTCCTCTATATATCATTTTTCTCTCTAAGCCTAGACGCTAAGTGGGGTCATACTCAATAGATA
>NC_134800.1:44051844-44064344 GCF_046742065.1 Oratosquilla oratoria
GCCGGAATAAAGCCTCTAAAGGTACCTTTCCCTCGGTTAATTATCGTTCAACGACAATCGTTCACGGCTTAGTGATGATCGTCAAACGATTGTCTAGAGTACTAATTCTATGTTTTTGAACGATGGGGCTGTTTTGCTTCGATCTGTCCCGTGCGATGCCAGATATGATGCCTCATGCCGTGGTAGGTTAGTAATGGCACCAATCGAAACATACCTGAAAGACTGAAAATAGCTCCAGACAAAATCCCAACTGCCCTTCGCCGTTTGACGCTGAATAATTCAGAACCCAAAATGGACAACCATTTCTCACTAATGCCGACAAATCCTTTCTATTTCAATCCACATAAAGTTGACCGTCCATTCTGCGTCACAGTCTGAAGTTGAGGGTCGCACTGGAGGTGACGTCATTTCGTTCAAGTTCTCCATTCCTGATGACGTCAACATGTAAACAACATTTGTTTACATTTAGATTTTAGTATCTAGAGTGTGTTAATGATTCCTCTTCACATAATGTACGCCTGAGTATTCCTCTAGTTACAACAACCTTGTGAATAAAACATAATTATAAAAAAAAAAGATACCTAAAAGCCTACAAATCATACCTTGCACTTATATCAATCCATCTTGGATGAGAGAGGACGGACACCAGTAAGACTACTTTCATAAGCAAATGGCATCTTGCATGATGACTTGATGAAGATGATTCGGTCTGACGTCACAAACTCGCCCCTATCAGGAGGCTAGGACAGTGCCCCTGAGAGAGGACTTTGTAGCGTGGAATTTAATGCCCCATTCCCTAGGTCCAACTCACCGGTGGCAGGGTTCGAACCGTCATCTCGACCTACGCCGCAAGTAGCAACACCCGTTCACATGTTTTGTTCTGGTTAGTAAAAAATCTATTCGGTCGAGAGGCAGACTCAATGCAAAACGGATCGTGTGTGTGTGTGTGTGTGTGTGTGTGTGTGTGTGTGTGTGTGTGTGTGTGTGTGTGTGTGTGTGTGTGTGTGTGTGTGTGTGTGTGTGTGTGTGCGTGTGTGTTTAGTGATTATCTGGACTGCAGGCTCTTATCATTCCGTTTCTCTTTCACCTGCATTCTCAAATGCATCAGTTCTGGCCTGCAGGACGAAAGTTTGAATCTTAATATGAATCATAATAATAATTATGACGATAATAGTAACTAATACCGACAAAAAAAACACTGTAGATTCTGCAGTTAAAGAACGTTTAGGCATAGCATTGCAGAGCCAGGAAAAAAATAGAACACACGTAGCTTTGCCAAAGAACTCTGCTGACATGAAGGTATGGTGAGGGAAAAAGTGGAGGAGGAAGATGAAGAGGAAGAAGAGGAAGGAGGAAGAAGAGGAAGGAGGAGGAGGAGGGAAGCAGCATGCAGGGAGGGAAGGAGGGCGAGATGGGAGGAGGGGGAAAGGTCAATACAAAGAAAAATCGTCCCTTTTTGTGTCCATACACGAGTTAAGAATTCAGAGGGCATGCCTGTGTCAACTCGCCCGGGGATCTACTCGGTTACATCACCCCGCTGATGTTATTACCAGAGACAAGGGTTAGGGGTGAGGGGTGGGGGTGGGGGTAGGGTCAAGCGTGGGAGCTGACATGATGGTAGTTACGTCTGGTTCTATTTTCAGAACGATGGAAAAGACAAGATGTTATTGGAAGTTGGCATCCAAGTGGTGTTTGTGTATATACGAGTATATATGTCAATATATACTATATATACATATATCACAACAAAGATATGTCGTAGCACATTTGTAAAATAATACTGATGACCCACTTTCGGAGAAGAATAAGCGAAGATATAGAGATCTGTATATTTCGATCACTTACTGTGATCCTCTTCAGCAGATATGAAGATATGATATATATATATACATATATATATATATATATATATAATATATATGTATATATATACATATTTATATATACATATAAAATATACGCACATACGTATGCATATGAATTATATATATATATATATATATATATATATATATATATACATATATATATGCCAAATCTACTGAGAAAATAAAAAAAATCGGTAACCGAACGTTTTCGTCTATTAAGACATCTTCAAGGGTGCAAAGAATTGATACAAAGTGTGACATAATATACAATGAAGAAAAGAGGGATCCGGTGAGGTCCCTAAGGAAACCGCTCGGCACAGCGTCTCATGTATGGACTGTAGTTCCAAATATATATATACATATACATATATATATTAATATATATATACACATATATATATATATATACATATATATATATATATATGTATAATGTATATATATGTATATATATACTATAATATATATGTATATATATAATGTATATATATATATTATATATATATATATATATATTCAAACATGCACGCACACGCACGCACACACACACCATATATATATATATAATATATATATATATATATATATTTATATATTTATATATATATATATATATATATATATATATGTGTGTGTGTGTGTGTGTGTGTGTGTGTGTGTGTGTGTGTGTGTGTGTGTGTGTGTGTGTGTGTGTGTGTGTGTGTGTGTGTGTGCAACACAATTCACTAAAACGCGTGAATGTAAGATTTCGCAGAAAATCACTCGGGAAATAAAACACTATGATCCGAACGTTTTCGTCTATTCAGACATTTTCAAGGAATACTGAATGACAATGGGTAGCAACGTATATACAGAAAAGCAATAGACAAGGTAGGAAAATGTGAGGTCACACAAGACAATTTTTCATCAAAGCGTATAAGGGCGGGGACACACCGTAAGCTGCTACATAATCAACAATTTTCTTTACAATAAAATTATCAAGTTTATATAAGCCTAAACTTACGTTCATAATGTTATCAAAAGAATGTTTAATAAGACTAGATTCAATAATGTTTCTATCTAACATAGAACTGCAAGAGACAATTTCTTTGGGATTATTCCAATCAACGGGATTGTTATGGTCTCTAACTTGTACAAAAAAAGACCATAATCATCTTGTCTATTACTTTTCTGTATATATGTTCCTACCCATTATTATTCTGTATTCCTAGAAAATGTCTGAATAGACAAAAACGTTCGGATCATAGTGTCTTATTTCCCGAGTGGTTTTCTGCGAAATACATATACATATATATACATATACATATACATATACATATACATATACATATACATATATATATATGTGTGTGTGTGTGTGTGTGTGTGTGTGTGTGTGTGTGTGTGTGTGTGTGTGTGTGTGTGTGTGTGTGTGTGTGTGTTCGTGTTTTCTACACGTGTATATATGTACACAAATAATAAATACACAAATCTACGGATTCATACAGTATATGCACGAAGAAAAATGAGTAGTTGTCAGAACTGGACGTGGTGTTAATGGTGGTGGTGTGGTTGTGGTGTGGTGGCTTTGTGGTGGCAGTAATTGGTGTTGGTGGTGATGTGGTGTGGATGGTGGTGAAGAAGAGGAGGAGATTGAGGGGAAGGAGGAGGAGGAGGAGGAGAAGGAGGAAGAGGAGGAGGAGAAGGAAGAAGAAAAGAATGAGGAGATGGTAAAGGAGAGGGAGGAGGAGAAAGCTTAGCCGCACAATTGATCCTGTTCTCCATCAATTGGTAACAAGAGCCAAATCAGACGCGATTAAATATAATCGGACAACACCATAATCTCCTTAGCCACAGAGTTGCGCCACGGCGATGAATAGAATAGCCCGGCGGCAGCCAGAACAAGAGGAAATGTACCACCCGGCACGTAAGGTAACGCCACAGAAGTGAGTGAAATAGCCTGGCTGCAGATTGAATGAAAAACAAGTAAAACACCCCTTAGACCCTGTTCACACTGGCTGCTTGATTACAATGCAAGTCAATCGAGGCGTTCACACACGCCCGCGTAGTTTTTCCTTGGTTACAGACCGTAGCGGTCCAAGCCGATAGTGTGAGCAGGGCCTTAAATACCGCCGAAATCGTCACCTTTGCCCTTTGTGTTATGTATAAGGGATGAAAAAGAGCTTTGGAGACTTGAATAATAAAGCGAAATGACAATGATGAGAGATATGGATGAGAAACATGGACACGGTCGACAGAGAGGGAAGGATATCAAAAACACAATTCATTCAATAAATCCATCAGACATTTCGAGTCCACTGCTAAACAAAGGCCTTTTTCATACCATTCCATGACACGTGCGATTACGCCAATCTCTGCCACGTCACTCCTGCAAACTTCTCTCTCTCATTTCTCCACCTTCTGTCTGGTCTCCCTCTTCCACGCTTCTCATCTCGCGGCGTCCAGTCAGTACCGTACTTCCTCCATCGCCCATCAAATTTATTTTATTTATTTTTCTGGAAGTTTTTCATGTTATCAAAATACTTTAAAAAATAAAAAACAAATAAATAAATAGATAAATAAATAAGTAAATAAAATGAATAAAGAAATAATAATAAACGAACAAAATTGATAAATAAAATAAATAATAATAATAAACAAATAAAATAAATAATAATAATAAACAAATAAAATTAATAAGATAATAATAAATAAATAAAAGATAAAATAATAATTGTAATAATAATAATAATATCAGATAAATTAATAAATCAATGGACATCACAAGACAGATCTTCAAAGAAACCAGACACTCTAGTTTTAAGCAAGAACAATGTATACAAAAACCCTCTTCGGGTTCAAGGGCGAAGTCACACACCACCAGATGCGGCAGGGCAACGCGGAAGAGAAGGTTGCACTCGAAGACCGTTCGAGTGCCACTTGACAAGCCAAAGCATCTTACTAACGATCGAAGCACTATACTATAGTACTAAAAAAAAAAAAAAAAAAAATCTCATAAACCCCCACACCCAACAAGGGATTAAGACCCTGTTCACACTGGCTGTTTCAACGGCCGCGGTTCAATTGCGACGAAAGCCAATGGAGGCGTTCACACACAATAGCATAGATTTTTCCCTGGCTATGCAGTACCACCGCGGTTTCCGCGCGGTTTGAGCCGCTGGTTTGAACAAGGTCTAATCCTTTGAAGACAGTGACGCCTAGGTGGTTTTTATCCAGCTTGGGAGGAAGAGGAGGGGAGGGAGAGGAGGGGGCCCCCGATAGGAAGAAGTCTTGTTCGACTGACACCCCATCCTCATGAAGTGGGAAGTGAGAAACCCCTTAAGCCGATGTTTGGGTCGCCTCCCCGCCTGGACAGAGCTGTCGGGAACCAACGCAAGAAGCACGCAGCGAGTACGGGGGGTCGAACTCACGACTACCCGCTCATGAGTTAGACACAGTATCTACTGGGCTACAGCGCGGCGGGGGGGGGGGATTCGTCCATTCTTGGTCATAACTAAGACAATGAAGTATGCCACCGTTTTCAGAGACCACGTGGTTCATGGCTGAGTGAAAAGGTGTACACTTGTGTACACATACACACACACACACACACACACACACACACACAAACACACACACACACACACACACACTATTCCTCAAGAGAGAAGTTTAAAATCAATTCATAGATAAAATTCCTAAACATAATAGGTGAAAATAAAATATAGAATACAAAGAATATAAATAAGAATATGATAAGAAGTGAAACATAGATAACATATAGAATATAAATGTAAATATACTAAAAAACGAAAATAAAAATAAAAATAAAACATAAAATTCATAGATAAAAGATAATCGGACGCTGACTGTTGATAAGAAACACCTTCATAGATATGCCGCCTAGCGATTTTATTCAGTTATCAGTCGCAAGGTGTCTCGGTCGATCGAGTTCCTGTTCAGGGCGGGGGGGGGGGGCGACCCTCAAATGAAGACAGTTTTTGGTATATGACAAGACTGGATGCAAAATATTTGATAAATAAATAACCAAACAACTATGTGAATAATAAACAAAAATAAACAGATAATAAATTAATCAATCAATAGATGAATATATCATAAACAAAATAACTAAATTAGATGGATGATAAAATAACTAAATAAATGTAAAAATTATTGAATATATGCACACATAAAGAAATAGATAAATGAATATATAGAAATATATATAAATACGAACATAGAATAGCAAAGAAACAGAGGGATAAGTGAGCTGATACCTAAACAAACAGATAAGGAAGAAGAAATAAATAGAATAAAAGATGAACAAAGGCGGAAAATGGTAATTATGTTGATAACGCAATGAAAGTGCTTCAAACGAGAAGGACGAGGAGGAAGAGGAGGAAGAAGAAGAAGAAGAAAAAAAAGGAGAGGAAAGAGAGAGGAAGAAAAAAAAAGACGTCACCATAATTACTCATCGTGGGATTAAATATAAAGATTAAAGATGCCGTGTACGTGCTGGCTCGAATCCCGCACTCTTCTCAACGATTCCCAGTAGTGACTGTTTGTTACTTCGCTTAGTGGTGGGTTCGAATCTCGCACTCCACTTCGATTCTCAACAATGTTACCAGTCCCAACAGTCCCTTTAAAAGCGCACGATAGAGCAAAGGTGACGGATTCGGCCGCAGCTACTCAGCGCCTCATGGCGTAGACTCCTCACCTTCATGTTCCTCAATACAACAAATCCCTTGGAATCTATCTTTTTCTTAAGTGTTTAATACACACGCCCTCCCAACTCTACCCACATTAACAATCAAGCTATCCTTTGAAAGTGGGAGAGAGGTGCCGATTACATAAAGCAGCCTTGCTGTGGATGTACTATGTCTTGCTGCATTGCTTCTGGTCTAGGGCAGAGGGCGGGATACAGGGATAACCCTTCATCCACGAGGAGCTCAGATGAGGGGGAGGAAAGGGTGGTGGATGGGAGTGGATTGGATGGGAGTGGATTGGGTGGAAACGGATGTCTGCCTTTAGACATGGTTTCCTCCCTTATAAGGAGAGAAAAGCACTTGCGAGATAAAAAATATTTTTATTTTATTGTATTACGATCTACTTCAAAGAATTTTCTCTAACTTGTAAAATTTATTTTCCCGAAATTCTATCTTCCTTGTCAATATAATCCATCCTTTGGATTTCTATTTCTTTTTGGCTACTTAAGAGCTACGTTACCACTTAGAGACAATGTACTAAAATCAATTACGTGTATGTGTGTATGCGTGCGTGTGCGTGTGTGTGTGTGTGTGTGTGTGTGTGTGTGTGTGTGTGTGTGTGTGTGTGTGTGTGTGTGTGTGTGTGTGTGTGTGTGTGTGTGTGTGTGTGTGTGTGTGTGTGTGTGTGTGTATGTGCGTGCGCACGTGTGTCATACGTGTGTGTATACGTGACCTCAAATAAAATCTGCTACAAACGACAAGGCTGTAAATTAATAAGATACCTCCAATCTCATCACGCCTCAGCGCCAACGTCAAAGAAAGGACTCCAAGAAGCTCAAGTCATTGCATTTCCAGCAGAGAAAGAAGGAAATTACCAGAAGGCAAAATGTGTCCCACGCGAAGAAGAGGTAATTACGACCTCAGAGGAGAGGGGACAATAAGCATTATTCAGATCCCGGAAGATCTCAGGATCAACATATCGTCATAACATATGGAGAACATGGAGAAGGTGGAGAGGGTACTGGAGGAAAATAAACATTATGATCACTGTGCTGATATATATATATATATATATATATATATATATATATATATATATATATATACGTATATACGTATATACATATAGAGCTGAAAAACCCCAACGAGATGGACAATATGAAGCTAGTGCAGTCACTGGAACGAGAACACCGGTTCCATGGCTTTGGTACGTCACGGCCGATGGGACTGGAAAGGAAAACTGCGGAGGCTCCGCCCTCAGAAGGCGAAGCAAAGAACATGGCAATGGATAAGGCACCTCTTTTGCCGTGAACATGGAAATTGATCTATGGGCAATGTTCCAGTATCTGAATGGGGCAGAAGCTAAACATATCGATATATCATATGTGTGTGTGTGTGTGTGTGTGTGTGTGTGTGTGTGTGTGTGTGTGTGTGTGTGTGTGTGTGTGTGTGTGTGTGTGTGTGTGTGTGTGTGGGCGTGTGTGTGTGTAAGGTAACCACTATTGGAAAGAAACAACTGGAGCAGAGCGCTTTCGTGTAATGCATCGTCAGTGTAGAAATACATGCACTGACGATGTAATACACAAAAGCGCTCAGCTCCGGTTGTTTCTTTTCGATGGTGGTTACCTTGCATCTGTAGAATACACGTTTCTAGTGATTTTATTGCACACACGCACACATACACACACATATATAATATATATATATTATATATATATATATGTGTGTGTGTGTGTGTGTGTGTGTGTGTGTGTGTGTGTGTGTGTGTGTGTGGTATATTCTTGACCGGTTTCGCTTATAGCTTCTTCATATATATATATATATATATATATATATACATACATATACATCCGAGAGCTGACTCATTGACATACCAAACAGGTATTGTACGAAAGATGAGACAAAGAGCAGCTCGCATATACACAGTGTAAGACCCACTGGGGTGCTGTCTGAATGGTGGTATAGACCATTGTGTACCCTACAGATGTATAGGATACCACCTATTATAATGAATACGGTAATAATCAGCGCCTCTATCCGCAACATTAAAATCTAATTTGGTGGCGGTGGTGGTGGTGGGGGGGGGCTTTCTTAAAAGATATATATATACCGGTACACAGTACATATACGAGTATATGTAATATATATATATATATATATATATATATATATATATTTACATATATATAAGAGTATATATTTATAATGTATATATATATATAAATTTTGAGCAAAGTTGCTAAGAAACAAACACGCGAGAGAAATCTACCTTGATACAGAAAATACTAACAATAATAACAATAATAATAATAATATTAGTAATGATAATAATAATGTGATAATAATAATACCAATAATAATTATGATACCAATAATGATAATGACAACATTAATAACAATGGCGATAACACGAACCATAATCTTACGTTTTAGAGTTCATAATTATTTAACCAACCCTGCTCCACTATTGGTTTAATAATGATAATAATAATGATAATAATTGATAATGATAATAATAATTGATAATAATAATTGATGATAATAATAATGATAATAATTGATAATGATAATAATAATTGATAATAATAATTGATGATAATAATAATGATAATAATTGATAATGATAATGATAATAATAATAATAATAATAATGATAATGATAATGACAATAATAATGATAATAATAATAATGACGAAAATAATAATGATAACAATAATGATAAAAGTAAATAAACAAATAAATAAACAAAAAGGACAACTTCTTTCTTGTTGCCCAGGTCCCTCATTGAAAAGAAAGACTAAATTAAGTTCTTCTCCTCATAAATTCAAACAAAAGAAATTAAAGACAAAACACCCCTTATTTTTCGTTCTTAGTTCGAAAAAACCGGCGCCATTTAATTATCATCGAAGAATGAGAGGAAAAAGAAAAGGAAGGCGTGCATTTCCCAAGGTGAACATTAATTCGAGACTTCTGATTTAAACATTCGACAACCGAAGTTTTCTTTTAGCTGAATAGAATCACTTGGCAGCAACCAGGATAAAAATATAAAATGAATTTTAATAGAGATTAAGAACGAAGCTGGAATGAACAAAACACACACGTCAGTGACATTACAAAATTAAATCAAGAATAACACATACCAGGCGTTCCATGCCAGACAGGCGAAGTCACCAAAACTATGTTTTGAGTTATCACTGTCCAAAGTTTAACCAAACGAGGCGTTCCAAGAAAACGTGTTTTTGAAGCGCTGGCGTCTTCGCCTGTCTGGCACGGAGCGCCTTAAGCGGGCCCTACACGATCAATATTATTGCTCAATATTTCGCATTGTACTATGTTATTGACATTGTAGGGATGGTATTGAAGAGGCATACGCGTTTGGCCTGTATATTGGATGTCTTCAATATACCGTTTCATTCTTTAATACCATCCCTATACCGGTAATAATATTGCACAATACGAAATATTGCGCAATAATATTGATCGTGTAGGCCCCGTTTCGTGTTATGAATATCTTTGCAACCGAAAGGATGTCACGGAGCTGAATGAAATCGTCTGGCGGCAGAGGTGAAAGTACCACCCGAGGCGAAAGGGGCTAGGAGGTTAATGTTAGAACTCCACGATATCTTTTACATATTTGTTCTTCTGTTCTCCGAGAACTGTCCTAGCAAGCTCCAAACGACTTTAATCGTGTCGGCACACTAGACATTTCTCGCTAGCATGCTACTGGCTTTTGCTATTTCGTTTGAGTAAAAACGACTTCGGTTAAGATTTTTTTTTTCCATATTTGTGAATGTGACATTACTCTTGCGTTATATTGTGAAAAGCTGAATGACGAACTAAGAGAGGTTAAACCTAGAATCCTAATGTTAGAAACATTGCTAAGATATTCTTAAGGAAGTCTAGAATACTGTAACCCAAGTCGTTGATACTCAAACGAAGTAACAAAAGCAAGTAGCATGCTGGCCCGGTGTGCTACCACCTTAACCAACTGTACAACGAGTCCCAGGGAACCAGCGCTTCTGTTCTTGAAGACAACATTGCGTCACTGAGGTACCAAAGGAGAGACAGGGTTTGAAAAATAAAAGAATAAATAAAAGAAATTACAAAAATAAAAATAAAATAAAAAAGGGGCATTAGAAGTTAAAAGTGGAGGTCAGTCTCCCTTCATTAAAAGAATGCAGCGTGACTCTGGTCCGTAGGGGGTGTAGAGAAGGTAATTATAGTCACTTTCCCACCCAGGTATGATGGGTGCAATTAATGTGGAAAAAAAGAAAAAGAAAAAAGTGAGAGAGAAACGCGACGATGACCATTGTAGAAAAAAAAATGTGTCCTTGTGGTCACGTCTTCCAATTAAATGCGTGGCAAGGGATGGAAGATGATTCGGTTTACCGTCACGAGCTATCTTGTCCAAGGTCCCTAGTACGGTGCCTATGTGTGCGTGTGTTTGTACGTGCCTATGTGTGCGTGTGTTTGTACGTGTCTTTGTGTGTGTGTGTGTGTGTGTGTGTGTGTGTGTGTGTGTGTGTGTGTGTGTGTGTGTGTGTGTGTGTGTGTGTGTGTGTGTGTGTGTGCGCACGTGCATTCCTCTGCATACAAAATCGGCACCAAGTTCCTGTTTTCACGGGAACTTGGTGCCGAAACATTGCTAGTGCGAACCGCGCTTGTTAATTTGTCAGCGGTACCGCCCACCTCCAGTAAATTTTCCGCCGTAAAATCACTATGGCAATCAATTTTATTTTCTCAACAATTTACGTATGCAGTAGGAAAATAATTTTCCTCCAGCCTAACAAATCCTTTCCCGAAAGCTGCAAATCTGCTCAAACAGTCGGAGGAATAATTGTCCAGTGTGATAACGGGTCTCCTCCGAACCACGTGACTCACGAGGTCTTAAAGAAGTGAACTTCAGACTTCAATCGGCAACGTGAGAAGAAGAAAAGAAATCGACATCTCTGGATATTTTGATGGACAAGTTCTGCTCCCCCCCCCCCCGCTTTTCTGAAGGAGAACTCCTCAAGTATCAATAGAATTAGTCGCAGCTGGGATATGTAATGACTCAGTTCCTGGTGAGAGAGGAGAGGAGGAGGAGAGGAGAAGGAGATGGGGGGAGAGGGGGAGGTGCGAGGGGGAAGGAGGAGGAGAGGGGGAAGGAGGAGGAGAGGGGTGAAGGGGGAGGAGGAGGGGATGGGGGTAGGAGGACGGGATGGAAGGAGGAGGAGGAGAAGGGGGGGGCGAGGGGGAAGGGGGAGGAGAAGAGAGGGGCGAGGGGGAAGGAGGAGAAGGAGGAGGGGAGGGGAGGGGGGAGGGGGAGTTGTTACAGTTTCCCAAAGTATCAATTAGTTCAAAATTTTAAACACCTATTCTAATGTTTACCAAACTATTCCATTCAATTTCCGTCACCGTGCCTGATACAATCCTAATCACATCTGAATATAATTTCTTAATAGCAATATATTCTTCCGCCATATTTTTAATAATCCAATTTGTCAAAAATTCTAAGAAGACATGATTTGGCAGTTACATTTCTAAACGCAACCAGAAAATATTAATTCACAAAATGTACATCTGAAGCTCATATTAATTGTTCATTTAATTTTCAAGATAATTATATTAATTCTAGATACAATGAGTACAAATTGTGTAATAATTTAATGTCAATAACCTGATTTGATTAATTTATGTAGTCTTAATGAATATTTGATTTTTATATTAATTATATTTTACATTAGCAAGAAGAACAATAATTATAATATAAATAATGATAATGATGATAATAACAGTAATGATGATAATGAAATACGAAAGGCAACATCGCCATCGCCATAGGTCCAGTCGATATGACGTCACTGTCGTATCAAGTTGATCCGACAGTGTTTGAGTTTGAAATCCAGGCTGACCGTTGATATATAATCAACGGTCAGCCTGGATTTCAAACTCAGTTGATTC
>NC_134800.1:44069344-44071844 GCF_046742065.1 Oratosquilla oratoria
TACCTATGTGCATAACCTTACATTTACTTGTGCTAAATTTCATTAGCCACTTTTCAGACCATTGCGGTTTTTTTTTTTTTTTTTTTTTTTTTTTTTTTTTTTTTTTTTTTTTAATCTTGAATATCTAAATGGTGTAAGTGATCATTTGCCATTCCGCACAATTTTGTGTCATCGGACTCGTGAGGCTCCGCAAATTGCTTTCTAGATATGGCTGTGGTGGCTGGTTTCCTTCTTGTTAAGAGTTTTAGGTCAGTGTTAAGAGCAAAAGAGGCTTCTGAGGATGTGATCAGTAACAGTAAACAACGGGAAAGTAGCGCTGAAACTTTTGAGAAAAGGTTAGACAACTTTATGGATGGGGATGACAGGTGGCCAGGGAGATGGAACTGCCTAGTTTAGGCCTTATGGTCCCTCGCAGTCTTCTTCATTCTTATGTTCTTATGTTTAAGGCCGCTTTATTTAATCGTCGGCCCCTCCTCTCCGTCCCTTCATGCGGATAATAGAGAAGACTGGGAGAAATCCATTGAAGCTGTGAACAATATCTCCATTTCTAGAAAATGAGGTGGGTCAATGATTCTGTTGCCATGTGGAAATGACCTCCTGTCTGCCTCATCACTTTTGGTTGGGCGGTTTTCCCAAGTTTCCCCCAATAACAACATGCCAACCTTGGTCATCCGACACTCTCGCTTGGGCAGACCCTTCAGTGAACAATAACCCGCTCCCTTTCTCTTCCTACTCCTCTTTCCCCTCCTCCTCCTCCTCGTCCCTGTCCTCCTCCTCTTCCTTCTGCTCCTCCTCCCCGTCCCCATCCTCCTATTACTCCTGCTCTTCCTCCTCTTCCTCCTGCTCCTCCTCCTCTTCGTCCCTATCCTTCTCTTCCTCCACTTCCTCCCCCTCCCCTCCTCCCCCTCCCCTCCTCTCCCTCCTCATCTTCATTCTCCTTCCCTTCCTCTCCATTCTCCTCCCCTCCTCTTCCTCCTCCTCCTCCTTGTCCACCTTCATAATAGGATCGCATTTCTATTCCCAACGGATATTGATCTGGAAGTCGGTGAGGGTGATGACGTGTTTGCGAGGTTCGCGTCGGGCATTTCCAGACCGTTTCATTCGTCTCTGGACGGTCTCAGCCCTTATGAAAACATAAGAATGGAGGGAACTACAAGAGACCATAAGGCCTACACTTGGCAGTTCCTTGTCCATTACCACCTATCCTCCCCATCCATAAAGTTATCCAACCCTCTCTTAAAACAACCAATAGTTTCAGCGTTCACTGCATTGTTACTTCATCTGTTCCATTCGTTGAACCACTCAATTAGTAAACCAGTTCTTGCCTATTTCCTTCACTTAAATATGCCCAATTTGAAGTTATTACTATTCATTTCTGGACAAGTTCAGCCTGTGTATAATATTTCCCCTACAACAACACGCACCACCTCTCTCTCTCTCTCTCTCTCTCTCTCTCTCTCTCTCTCTCTCTCTCTCTCTCTCTCTCTCTCTCTCTCTCTCTCTCTCTCTCTCTCTTTCTTTCTTTTAGCATCTAATGTTTTAATTTCTTTCTGGAAGCCATGCCAACCCGTTAAGGTTCCTTTTACTTGGTGTGATTAAATTAGCCTTCCACAGCCAAGGGCAGGGGACGCTCATCCTACAAACTGGCATCCCATTTGAGTAAACGCGTTGCTTGGGACGAGAATTACGAGTGGCGAAATGACGTAACTGGACGAAATCGGGGTTAGTAGGTACTTCGTCCCGGAGATGAATATAAAACGCTTGCCGGCAGCAAGGAACAAAGAAAAAGGGTCACCAGGTAGAGAAGGGGTTGCGTGCTTTAGGCCCAAAGCCCCACACCAAGACGAATAAGATCATCTGGAACCAAAACAGATTGGATAAAAATCGTCACCAGATACGGAAGGGACGAAAGGGTTATCACACTGAGCTATTTTTCCTCCGACTGTTGGAACTGATCTTCAGCCCGCAGCTTTCGGAAAGGAGTCTGATATGCTGGAGGAAAATCAACTTCCTCCAGCATATCCGATGAATTGGAGGTTGGAGGAAAAATAGCCCAGTGTGATAGCGCCTTCAAACGTTGCCTGCAATCTTGGGATTAACGATTTGGGGGCCCCAAATTTTCGCGACTTTTATCACCCACTCGTAAGTATACGATCGTTAAACGTCCTTTACTGCTTTCTTAAGCCCAGAAATCTCTTTTAAGAATACGAATATTAAAATCTGTTCAGGTAATAGGAGCTCGTTAAAGCTGAGGTCACCTTTTCGTCCAAGTGACGTAGTGATGGATAAATGTACGTTTTGCAAGTGACGCGTTGACGTTATATTTGCCTAAACGTGTTGGTTGGTTGTTCGGGTAGAATTATCAGCCTCGTACTTTGCACCACGAAGCAAAACAGCCCCATTATTCGAGAACAAAGAATTAGTGCTCTAAATAATCGTTTGACGATAATCGTTGAACGATGATCGTATCGAGGAAAACGTACTTTGATATTGGTGATAG
>NC_134800.1:44076844-44094344 GCF_046742065.1 Oratosquilla oratoria
TTCCATGTCCCTTACCAACTTTCATCTCCATAAATTGTATAATCTTCTCATAGAAAAAACATGCTTGCGTATTCCAAGAAATACAGAACATAAAGCTGACTTGATGAAAGGAGGTAAGGGACATGGAACTGCCTGGTGTCTTACGGTCTTTTGCAGTCTCCTACATTCTCGTGCTTTCATCTTGCGGCACATGTTCCAGTGCATATTTGAAGGTATCCATTCCACAGAATCTGATACACTACACTTTTCTTATTTGTTTCACTTTCCTGAGAGTAAGCAAACACATGGAGGCAGCACAGATATGCATAAATAATGTGACCAATAACGGGGAAGGTTTTCTCAGCCGGGAGAAACCCAGCAACGGAAATAGCTGTGAAGAATGAAGTAAGCCACGTGGACAGGCTGGGTCATCGGAGGGAGTGGAGGGAGACTGGTAAGGCGTACAGCTAAATGAAATACAAAATACAAAAATACAAACAGTAATAGACTTATTGGTCCTTGCGGGAATGCTTGTTAATTGAAAGGGGATGTAAACAGTGGAAACGGTTAGGGATTACTGACCTAATACAAAATACAAAGGAAATACAAACGGCAACAGACTTGTTGGTCCGAACGAGGCTGCTTTCGAATTGAAAGGGAGAGTAAATAGTGGAAACGATTAAGATTAATTGACTTAATTGAAATGTATAAACACACAATGTTGAGAAATATGCTGGGGTTAGAATCCATATATTTATCTAGATTTTTTTCAAGTGTCAACTGTATTTTAGCTTACAACATGAACAGGTAGTCTGTTCCAAACATTTACAATGCGGTTAAAATAATAGTTGGTGTTCGATCTCTTACAAACCATTTTGTAACTAATATTTCTTGCGACATTATTACGGTCCACAGTGAAATAATTTCTATATTGATATTGAGTGTCTATATAAGCCCATGTTAACTCAGTCTTCGGTAGTATCTCTGAAGAAGGGTGTTCGCACCTATCTGTCAACGTGAACAACTCTCTCAGTGTCGGATTTATCTTTTTTTTTCACTGTCGCGAAATCTACCCTTGTCAAAGAAATTATTCAAAGAGACGTATCACCCAATGTTAGCTGTTGTAGTCAGATGTTGTTATATGTGAGTCGTGTGAGGGAGAAAATGATGAAAAAATACTTGTTTCGCCATCAGCCATCGATAACTGATGAAATTGAAAAAAGAAAGCACGGGTCTAGTTCCGAGCTTATTCTTGACCGGCTTCGCTCTAAGCTTCTTCATGGGAATGGAGAGGCTTAGAACGAAACCGGCCATGAATAAACTCGAAACTAGACCCATGTCTTTTTCTTTTTCCACCCTCTTCAACTTTTCACAATGTCTCAAGATCGAAAACTCCCTCAAAAGCTTACAGGCTCCCGAAGGATGTCGTCTTCTTGAAGAACGACTCGGCGTTTGTGGATCAGTTTGCAAAAGTGGCGACGTTGCCAGGATAGAAACATGACTTTGTCCTCTTATTCTTCTCCCTCTCCTTCTTCTCTCTTCCCTGTCCTTCTTCCTTTTCTCCCTCCCCTTTTTCCTGTCCTTCTTCTCCCTTTCCTTCTTCGTCTCTTCTCCTTTTCCCTCTCCTTCTCCTCCTCCTTCTTCTCCTCCCTTTCCTTCATCTTCGACTCCATTTGTTTATTTTTTTTTCTTCATATTTTTTCCGGGTGAAGGAGGTGCCCCATGTTGCCATGACTCGTTGTATGTTGCGTCACCATCCTTTTGTCTCGCCATGCGCTTGCTTCAAAGACCCTGTCAAAAAAAAAAAAAAAAATGTCGGTTGCTACGGGTGCAGCGAGTTTTATCAGCGGGCTGAGCCATGAACCAACGCCTGTTTACCCCTTCCTGGAAAGAAACAAAAGCTGCCCGTAGTTTTCCTTTCCACAAGGAAGTGAGGTTCTTTGTGTGAAGGAACTGAAAAAAAGAAAAGAAAAGTAAAGTGAAGCCTTGAAGATTCACTGCATGACCTCCAAGCACTGAAGAACAATGGCTTAATCGGGCGTGGTGTTCCCCTCTCCTTCCCCACATACGCTGGGTGCTAAATGGTTATAATGAGATGAGCAATATCGTTACATTTATTTTCTATACCTAATGAATATGGGTATTAAAAGTAACCTTAAGTATATCAAATTAATAGAGAACCTCTACCGAATTGATGACGTTCCTTTCAATTTTGGTTTACTTAATGGCAAACTTTGTATATATCAGTTTATTTCCTCCACTGTTCCTCAATATTTCTCCCTGAAGTCATTGCAAGGAATAGGAGGAGGTCTAGAGAGTCCTGGGAAGGTGGAAGGGCCTTCGAGAGGTCCACTTGCGGTCACTTTAACGTCCGACGACATGACGTCATGTCGGCACAGAAATGTTATAACGGATTTTCTGCTGGTTTTGCCCTTACCCCCGCCCACACACGCGCGCACCCACACACACACACACACACACACACACACACACACACACACACACACACGCACGCACGCACACCATTGCTTCCACAGCTTTGTAAGGGTGTCTTTCCAACGTTATCACCAACTCAATTTCCACTCCTGACTCTGATCTTATTTCATCTTCTCTTCATCATCATCTGGATCTTCTGTATCACCCTCATCACGATTACCATCACCACAAATGCATCATCATTCTAACCTTCTCCTACACTCCTCTCTCCTCTTTTCTTCTACTTTTTCCTCCTCTTCCACTCTTTCTCTCCTCTTCCCCTTTTACTACCTCTGCCTTCTCTATCCTCTCCTCTTCTTCTTCCTCTTCCTTTACCTCCTCCTATTTCCATCCCCCACTTCATCTTCTCCTCTTCTTCTTTCTCCTCCACCTCCTCCCCGTCCTCCTCTCCTCCCACACCCAACCTCCTCTTGGGCTGCAGTCACCTTTGAGTACGAATGTCTAGATCCACAAATTATCATTTGAAATTTTGAGACAACGCTCTTTGAAATAACGTGTCATCCTTTGAAGAGGAGCAGAAGGAGGAAGAGGAGGAGAAGGGGGAAGAAGAGGATGAGGAGAAGGAAGAGAAGGAGGGTAAATAAATTGTTGGAGACAGGTAAAAGTGTAAGACAGGAAAAGAGAAATAAAGAGAACGAAGGGGAGGAGAAAGGAGAGCAGGGTTTCATTATTTATTCCGAATGTTTTTGAAGATCATTTGCGTCCGCTGTAGTTCGTTCGTGGAAGCCCGGCCCATTTCTTATGCTCCACGCTCCAGTTAATAAAGAAAGACACAAAACAGTGGAACTCTTGATGTCAAAGGAACAAAACAACAGCACCCTGAAGGTGAATTAATTACAAATTGGAGACAGAATTCTTACGAAACTAATTAAATTAATTCACAGCATTCGTTACAACTTTGCTTGCCTCATCTGCATCATCGACCGGTTTAGTCGATGATCAAAGTGGTTTGGTTGAAATAACAGAGATCAAACTAATTTGATAATTAGGGGAACCGTTTCTTAATAGCTTTTTATTATTATTATTACTATCATTAGTAGTAGCATTTTAACAGAATTTTAAGTTCTGTGCCAATACAACCCAAATGAATACAATTAGTTTAAAAAAATAGCTATCCAGTACCGACAAAATAAGGAAAACAAAACGTGTAGCAATGGGATTGTAGTAAAAATCCAAATGAAATAGTAATATATATATATATATATATATATGCTTAAAAGTGGCAGTCTGCCGACAAGATTGACTAGATAAACACCATATGAGGACGGAGCCTTTATTTGTACGACGTTTCGCTTATTACAGCTTTTTCAAGTACAAGTTGAGATACAAATGCTTGAGATTAAATAAGGGGAAAGGAGGGAACGGGGAGAGAAAAAGGGGGGGGGAAGGAAGAGGAGGAGGAGGGTGGGGGGATTGGACACTGGGAAAGGATGAGAATGCTGGCCCAAACGTCCGTGAGCGAAATGTCCACAAAGGGTGGTTTAAGTATTTAATATTTTGCTGGCCATGGGTATTAGGGGAATAATGTGAGGAGATATGTTAAACATGCCCCTGTTTTGTTCAATAGTGTTCGTTCCTTGAATGATTGCTGCTTCTAAACACTTCCTGCGGATTTTGTCTGGTTCCCGCATCAGCAGCTCTGCATTCTTCCAGTCCATAAGATGGTTTTCCTTGTTTCTATGTGTCACACATGCATTGGTGGTGACATCATGCCTGACGTCGTAACGGTGTTCACGTATTCGTGTATTCAGGTCGCGTGACGTTTCTCCGATGTAAACTTTATCACATCCCGAACACGGAATACGATAAACACCGGCTTTGGTGCTCGGTGTCTGGTTGTTGTGTGTTTCCGTCTTCGTGATGTCTTTTATTGTTCTGCTTGTCTGGCACACTATTTCCAAGTTGGTGGTTCTTAAAAGACGTGTCAGGTTGGTGGCAACGTCGCCGGTTGGCAACACGAGACGTCTAGTTGTGCTGTCCTGCTGCCTACGGCTTTCCCGAATCTTAGCGGCCTGCTGTTTGCAATTATCTAAAAGAAACTCTGGAAATTTTAGTGTTAAAAAGGTCTCTTTAATAAACCTGCACTCTTCTTCTAAGTATTTTGCACTACATATCCTAAATGCCCTAAGGAAAAAACCTATTACTACTCCTCTCTTGGTCCTTATATCATGGTGGGAGTAGAAATGAATTAAATCATTTTTGTTGGTGGGCTTTCTATACACTTTGAATTCAAATTGGTTACCGTACTTAAAGATGTGTGTGTCCAGGAAAGGAAGAGAATCGTGGATTTCTTCCTCTAGGGAAAACTGAATGGTGGGCTCCACTTCGTTTAAGGCCGTCTGCAAGCGCTGAAGATTGAAACGCCTGGGTGTGACGAGTAAGATATCGTCCACATATCGCAGCCAGGTCACATGCTCGGGAACGATGTTGGCAAAGGGTCCTGTTTCTAGAAATTCCATGAATAACTAGACGTCTCGTGTTGCCAACCGGCGACGTTGCCACCAACCTGACACGTCTTTTAAGAACCACCAACTTGGAAATAGTGTGCCAGACAAGCAGAACAATAAAAGACATCACGAAGACGGAAACACACAACAACCAGACACCGAGCACCAAAGCCGGTGTTTATCGTATTCCGTGTTCGGGATGTGATAAAGTTTACATCGGAGAAACGTCACGCGACCTGAATACACGAATACGTGAACACCGTTACGACGTCAGGCATGATGTCACCACCAATGCATGTGTGACACATAGAAACAAGGAAAACCATCTTATGGACTGGAAGAATGCAGAGCTGCTGATGCGGGAACCAGACAAAATCCGCAGGAAGTGTTTAGAAGCAGCAATCATTCAAGGAACGAACACTATTGAACAAAACAGGGGCATGTTTAACATATCTCCTCACATTATTCCCCTAATACCCATGGCCAGCAAAATATTAAATACTTAAACCACCCTTTGTGGACATTTCGCTCACGGACGTTTGGGCCAGCATTCTCATCCTTTCCCAGTGTCCAATCCCCCCACCCTCCTCCTCCTCTTCCTTCCCCCCCCCTTTTTCTCTCCCCGTTCCCTCCTTTCCCCTTATTTAATCTCAAGCATTTGTATCTCAACTTGTACTTGAAAAAGCTGTAATAAGCGAAACGTCGTACAAATAAAGGCTCCGTCCTCATATGGTGTTTATCTAGTCAATATATATATATATATATATATATATATATATATATATATATATCTACTGTATATATATGTATGTATATATATAATATATACAGTATATATATATATATATATATATATATATATAATATACTGTATATATATATTATATATATATATACATATATATATATAGCTACACATAAGATAACTTGTAGTTTGGTGGAAGAAAGACATCACAAATTTGATGTGAAGACAAAGCGACATTATCCTAACACACCAATACAATATACAATAAAGATGCAATAATACCCTAACCCTGCGACGTTCTTTTTTTATGTCTTCACAAGTAAACCTAGGTCAGCTGGATCCATGCAGTCACTTGATAATTCAGATGGCAAAGCCTCGCAGTGAATTTTCACCACCTGTGCACCACGTGTACACAAGGGAATGGTGTTATGAGATTCAGCTGGCACTCTGGACTCAGATGGTGAGCGGGTCCAGAAAGTGCTGTCCTACTTTTTATTTTATTTATTTATTCTATTTATTTATCTATTTATTTATTTCTTTATTGAATGATGAATGTTTTGTTGCTTGTGTTAGTGCGGAAAGATATAATATTTACCTTTTATTTTGTTTTGTTTATTTTTTTCAATCTGTGATGTACTTTGTTTTATGTATTATCATCTGTCTTGTGTGTGTATGTGTGCGTATACACACACACACACACACACATATATATATATATATATATATATATATATATATATATATATATATATATATATATATTACAGGTGAAAAATGTAATCACACATTTGTCAATAACGTAGAACCCACTGTTGGAGTAGAAAAGACTGGAAACGGGGAATCTATATATTTCGATTGCAAACTGCAATCCTCTTCAGTAGATACAAATAAGAGAGGGCGTGCTGTTTAAGTAGCACCCTTAACAAAAGAAAGGGGAACATGGGAAGATATATCTACCCTCGGCTCACTCCGTATGTGAGGTCAGGAGGCAAATGAGCTTTCACTAGGTTGGAGATGAAGAGTCCGGACATTATGTCCGGGGACCATTGCCCCTTTGAAATATTCATGTTGGGCTGAAATTCAATGATCGTAGATTCTACCATTTTTCTCCTGAACTCACATCTGGATTTATAAATAAGCTCAGCTCTGTCCCAATCTAAACAATGTTTAAATTGCTTAACATGTTGGAACACAGCTGAGCTCTCTTGTGCATATTTAATGGAACGTTTATGTTCAATCATCCTGGTATTCAAATCCCTTCCAGTCTGTCCGATGTAAACTAAGTCACAACCTTTACATGGAATCGAATAAAGGTTGTGACTTAGTTTACATCGGACAGACTGGAAGGGATTTGAATACCAGGATGATTGAACATAAACGTTCCATTAAATATGCACAAGAGAGCTCAGCTGTGTTCCAACATGTTAAGCAATTTAAACATTGTTTAGATTGGGACAGAGCTGAGCTTATTTATAAATCCAGATGTGAGTTCAGGAGAAAAATGGTAGAATCTACGATCATTGAATTTCAGCCCAACATGAATATTTCAAAGGGGCAATGGTCCCCGGACATAATGTCCGGACTCTTCATCTCCAACCTAGTGAAAGCTCATTTGCCTCCTGACCTCACATACGGAGTGAGCCGAAGGTAGAGATATCTTCCCATGTTCCCCTTTCTTTTGTTAAGGGTGCTACTTAAACAGCACGCCCTCTCTTATTTGTATCTACTGAAGAGGATTGCAGTTTGCAATCGAAATATATAGATTCCCCGTTTCCAGTCTTTTCTACTCCAACAGTGGTTTCTACGTTATATGTATATATATATACTGTACAAAAATACGTATATATTTATATAAAAACACAGCTTGTCTCCAAAAAAACATTCACCGTAATATTACCTTCCTCCTTACACTTATCACTTATTACCTAATACCCAGAAATGACCGGACACCAAGTTATTACTTTACACAAAGATATTACTTAATACTTTCCAAGAGTTCCTGGTTTTCACACACGCGCGCGCGCGCACACACACACACACACACACACACACACACACACACACACACACACACACACACACACACACACACACACACACACACACACAGACCTGAACAGCTGCACTTTTCCCTTCCTCCATTCACGGTGATCCATTTGCCAAGCGGTTGGTTGCTTTCAGACTGATCGGTTAACCGGACGCGTTACGGATAACCGATACATTGTGCCGGATAAAGGGGAGGGCCTCAAGTGCGATGAAGGAGAGAGAGAGAGAAAGAGAAGGAAAGAAAAAGAGAGAGAAGAGAGAGGGAGAGGGAGATAAAGAGAGAGAGAGAGAAGAGTATGGTCAACTTTCCCGAACAAGTTACTCGTCCCAAACTTCCGGTCCTTCCTTGCGAGACGGATCTTGAAAGAAAAAATAAAGAGGTCGCGTTTACCCAAGGGATGTGTTTCATTACGCATAGTTTAGAGCTTGTGCTGCCTCCTCCTTCGCTTTGAGAAAAAAAAGGGTGGGGGAGGACGTTTTACTTATTATTATTTTTTTTTTCATTAGCTTTACCATGGGCCAATTGGTCTCATGCTTTCAACCTCTTTTGCTTTTCAAATTATACATTTATTTCTTGGAATGAAAAAAAATCACTGAATTCCTTTTAATCCGGTACGTCTCCCACAGATTTTATTCTGTCTAACATAGGATGATTTAATTCTGATAAAAAGAGGCTGTACAGCTTGGGGCCTAGATCGATAGATCAATGATTCTCATGTTGTCGGCGATAGCGAGAATAAAGCCTACAAAGTTTGCCACCATAATGGAAGGCTTGATGGTCAGTTTACATCTATTTTTTTCTATTTTATTTATATATTTATCGTTATTATCATTATTATCATTATTATTTTATTTTGTCCTTTATGATTACACTGCTGGAATCTTGTCAAGATTAGCATATCCATCATATTCAAGATACCATTTATCTTTGTATTGAATATCTTATAATCTGCAAATAAAGCTAATTAGACTAACGTTACCTAATCTAACCTGGTTTAGTTAAACAAGGATCAATTTAATAATAATATTTCAGAAATGTTGGGTTCACTAATCTTGCCAAGATGTCATTGCTAAGTTAGAGTAACTGCAGCACACAAAACAAAGTCCTTTCTCGATTGGACCCTTCCATGCACAGTTGTCCTTTTCCCCCTCCTTCTGATGTCTTCAGATCGTCTTTTATGTTTGTTTCCGTGGGACTAGAGAATGGGTTAAGATAAGGGTCTCCCGAAGACATTTCCCTAAAATTTCGAGAAGAATCCCAGGCTGTCTGGACAGGATGTAGACGAAGAGTTCCAACTTCTCGAAGAGTCTTCCTAGTTCATTCGAAGTCCACGAAGAGATTACAAAGTTCGCGAAGAGTCTTGTTCTTGGAGTTTGCAACGAATGTTCAATGGACTCCAAGTGGTCCGTGCCCTCCGTCGCGCATTTACATGAGAGGATCTCCCGCTCCCTAAATAGAAATTTAAACTTTTTTTTTTTTCTGGAAGATAGTCTCTTCTCTGTGTGACGTCAGAAGGTGATGCCTCGAGTTTTTTGTTTGTTTCTTCTTCGTTTTCTTCGTCTTCTTCTTTGTACTCTACTTCTTCGTCTTTTTCGTCCATTATTTATTCTTCTTATTATCATTATTATTCGCGGTGATTTATGTGTTACTACATTTTCATCATTATATATATATATATATATATATATATATATATATATATTTATATATGTATGTATACATATATATATATAAATGTATATATATATATGTATATATATATGTATATATATGCATATATATATATATAATATGTATATATAAGTATATATATATATATATAAAAGTATATATATATATGTATATGTATACAGTAGAAGCCCGATTTAACGAATCTCAATTTAGCGGAAGCTCAAATTAGCAAACTGCAAATAGCAATAACAAAAATGCTCAACTTAGCGGAAATGGTCCGCTAAGTTGACCATTTTCCGCTAGCTGGCCAGACGCGCGTCTACGGAAATAGCTCAATTTAGCGGGAACGGTAAGCTAAGTTGAGCATTTTCCGTCAACTGGCCACATGCGTGTCTCAGAGTCCAATGTTACCAGATGTTACCAGATTGTGGTGGTGGAGTCAAGGAAAGTTTTATAATTTAGTACTTTGGAGGTATATAAATATATATATAAATGTATATATATGTATATATATATATATATATATATATATATATATATACGTACTATAATATATATACAATAATATATAATTCAGTATATGTATAAAGTATAATTGTAGCAGAAATATATTCAAGTAGAAATAGACGGTATAATAGGAAAACAAAATAATGAAACAGTAAGTTGATGGGAAAATTCAAAATCAGTACGCGAGAGTAATCACCACGAAAAACACTTCTATAACAACGAACTACGTTTTCTGCAACAACACAACAATAACGCTCACTATCCAAAAACCAACTGCCTAGTCCTATTAATCGCTAGAATTATGTACATCGAACCAAACACGAAGCTATGACTAATATTCCGCGAAATTCACAGACAGCTCATATCATTGTTACACGACACACACACACACACACACACACACACACACACACACACACACACACACACACACACACACACACATGTTGCAACAAATTACTGCACGTTGCTGTTCGTTTGCAATTCACGATTGTGCTGCCTATAATTCACTTACAATAATATATATACTGTATGTGTGTGTGTGTGTACACTAGGGAATTTTTAGGTACGTATCATTTTTATAATCCGCTCTGGCAACACTGTTACACCAACGCTCACTCGCTCATTTTAACGGAAAATTCAATTTAGCGGACTGGACCTTTGCTGAATTAGTTCGTTAAATCGGGCTTCTATTGTATATATTTATATATATATATATATATATATATATATATATGTGTGTGTGTGTGTGTGTGTGTGTGTGTGTGTGTGTGTGTATATATATATATTATATATATAATATATATATATTTGTATAAATATATATATGTATGTATATATATATATATATATATATATATATATATATTAAAATGAGAGCAGGTAAGGCATCTGGGTTGAATGGGTGTCATGTGGAGTCTCTAAAATAGGAGGTACAGTGATGATGGACTGGATGGTAAGGTTGTTTAATGTTTGGCTAAAAGAGGTTAGAGTACCGGAGGAATGAAAGAGTGCCTGTATAATTCTACTTTACAAGCAAAAAGGGGACAAGTGTGAGTGTAGTAGTTTCAGAGAAATCAGTTTGTTGAATGTAGTTAGGAAGGATTATGGGATGGTTTTGATTGAGAGGATTAGGACAGGAACAGAGGGAGTGTTTGTGTCATTATGACATTTGGAAAAAACTCTCTTACTGGTATTTGAACCCTCGCCTGAACGGCTTGCTTTTTATAAGATGAAGACTGTCACGCCACCGTGAACCTACATAACGGAACGACTTAGTTCACGAACTGATCGTTCCGCCGAGGGCACTTACGTGAAGCGTGGTATGTACTGTATTTCATCAAATCCTTTATGCAGGCTAGTCTTCCGACAAGTGTTTGTGTCATTATGACATTTGGAAATAAACTCTCCTACTGGGATTCGAACCCTCGCCTGAGCGGCTTGCTTTTTATAAGACGAAGACCGTACCGTCACGCCACCGTGACCCTACAAAACGGAACGACTTAGTTCACGGACTAATCGTTCCGCCGAGGGCACTTACGTGAAGCGTGGTATGTACTGTATTTCATCAAATCCTTTATGCAGGCTAGTCTTCCGACAAGTGTTTGTGTCATTATGACATTTGGAAATAAACACGGTGGTGTGACAGTATGGTCTTCGTCTTATAAAAAGCAAGCCGCTCAGGTGAGGGTTCGAATCCCAGTAGGAGAGTTTATTTCCAAATGTCATAATGACACAAACACTTGTCGGAAGACTAGCCTGCTGAAAGGTTTTGATGAAATACAGTACATACAAACGCTTCATGTAAGTGCCCTCGGAGAAACGATTAGTCCGTGAACTAAGTCGTTCCGTTTTGTAGTGTCACGGTGGCGTGACGGTACGGTCTTCGTCTTATAAAAAGCAAGCTGCTCAAGCGAGGGTTCGAATCCCAGTAGGAGAGTTTACTTCCAAATGTCATAATGTTTATTTACAGAGAGAGTAATTGGGGAGGAACAGTGTGGGTTTAGGAAAGGTAGGAGTTACGTGGGTCAGATTTTTGTGGTAAGGCAGATATGTGAGAAAATTTTAGGAAAAGGTAAGGATGTTATTTGTGCCATTATGGGTCTGGAAAAAGCTTATAACAGTGCAGACAGGAAGGCATCGTGGGAGGTATTGTAGATATATGGGATAGGAGGAAAGTTATTAAGAGCAGTCAAGAGTTTTTGCAATATTAGAGTCTGTATTAGAATTAGAAATGGAGAGAGTGAGTGGTTTGAGGCAATGGTGGGACTTTACCGGTGATGTGTTGTCACCTTGGCTGCTCAGTTTATGTATAGATGGGGTGGTGCGAGA
Source organism: Oratosquilla oratoria (assembly GCF_046742065.1). Taxonomy (NCBI): domain Eukaryota; kingdom Metazoa; phylum Arthropoda; class Malacostraca; order Stomatopoda; family Squillidae; genus Oratosquilla; species Oratosquilla oratoria. The sequence continues at coordinate 44,089,068 of NC_134800.1, forward strand.
GGTAAACACAAAGGTACTGGGCCGGGGATTGGAGATATAGAAAATGGAGAAAAATGGGAAATATGCCAGTTGTTTGCTAACGACACTACGCTTGTAGCAGGATCAGAGTAGGGATCAATAAAGTTAGTAGCGGAGTTTGGGAAGGTGTGCGAAAGAAGGAAGTTGAAGATAAATGTTGGTAAAAGTAAGGTGATGAGATATACAAGGGGAGAGGATGGAGGCAAATTGGAAGTGAGTATTAAGGGAGAGAGACTGAAGGGAGTGGATAGCTTTAGATATTTAGGTGTGAATGTGGCGGGAAAGGGAGTAGTGGAGGTGGAAGTAGACTGTAGATTGAAAGAAGCAAGTAAATGCCTTGAGGGGATTAAAATGAGATAGACATTTGGGAGTGGATGTTATGGAGGAGATTATATGAAGGGGTGGTTGTACCGACCACACTATATGGGGCAGAAACGTGGAACACAAGAGAGGAAGTGTTTAAATGTGTTTGAGATGAAATGCCTGAGAAGTATGATAGGGGTTACTAGGCTGGATAGAGTGAGAAACGAAGAGGTGAGGAGGAGGGCGGGGTGGAAAGGGAGTTGGGAGATAGGTTTGATGAGAGACTATTGGGATGGTTTGGAGACATGGAAAGAATGAGTGAAGAAAGATTAGTAAAAGAGGTGTGGAAGACAGTGGTGGGGGGAGTGAGTATAAGAGGGCGACCAAGGATGAGATGGATGGATGGGGTAAAAGGGGCATTGGGAAAGAGGGGTGTCTGTTGAGGAAGGAAGAGAGAAGACAGAAGATAGGGGTGAGTGAAAAATGGTTGTGTATGGATGATGCTGTGATGCATGAAAGGGAGTGGGTGGTGGATGGGGGGTTGAGGAAGTATGTGTGAATGATATTTTGACGCAGCCCGAAAGGATTTCTCCCCGTCTTCTCTTTTTCTGCATGAGGGGACGGAGAGGGGATTCGGCGTTCGATTAAATGAAGTGGCCTTGCTGTGAATGTGCTGTGTCTTGTTACATTGCTTCAGACCCAGGGTATTGGGCGAAATGCAGGGATGACCCGCCATCCAGGAGAAATCAAGAAAAGATGGAGGGAGGGGTGGTGAATGAGAGTGGAGTACGTGGGGATGAAATGGGTGGGAGTGGATTTATGCCTTTGACTTTGGGTACCTCCTTTGTAAGGGGGAAAAGCCGTTGGTATATGTGTATGTGTATACACACACACACACACACACACACATATATATATATATATATATATATATATATATATATTTATTACACACGGAGTTAAACACGACAGCATTTTGGCACTGGTTAATCTTCTTACTGAGATTTTCAATTTTCCTCACAGTAGGTCTCATTTCAGGAGGGTGGGCAAATACAAGCCTTCCAAATTCTTCCATATTTAATTAACGTTTCGACTTCAGGGAGTCATCTTCAGAATAGTTACAAATGCTGTCGTGTTTAACTCCGTGTGTATTAGTGAGAATCTGCGCCCTAAATATACAATATATATATTTATATATATATATATATATATGTGTGTGTGTGTGTGTGTGTGTGTGTGCGTGTGTACACATCCATCACTTTATTACTGTAACTACATTTAAACGAAAATAGCAGAGTAGGATTGACCACCCCGCATTATCTATTAAAGAGGTCAGGGCAAATTGCGCTGTTTCTACCGCAACCTGATTAACCTGCGCGTCCGAAAATCTTGCGAAGATTCTTCGGTTATCATCTAGGTTATCTCTTAACTCTCATGAAAACGAGGAGAGTGGAACGAGGTTAATAGGCAAAGTCTTTTGGAGTATCCATCTGTTAGCTGAACCACGAGGGAAAAATATTTCGGTCAATCTGTAATTAACCTTAATTAACTGGATTCTCGCTGGTCGAGAGGGTTAGAGCGTCGTTACTTGTGACGGAGGTCGAGGTGACGGCGGCTTGAACACTACTCCCAGCGAGTTGGACCAATGGCATGCTTCATTAAGTTCCACGTTACCAAGTCCTCTGTAAGGGGTAGCCTCCTAGCCTTCTGATAGGAAGAGTTCGTGACCTTAAATCGAATCAATTAATCATCAATTAATTGGCCTGATTAAGCCTTCTAGGCCGATTTTATTCAGTTTATGAAGAAACCCCTATGGACCAGAGTCACACAGCATTCTTTTATGGTTGCAGACTAATCACCTCCATAAGAGCATAAGAATAAAGGAGACTGCAAGAGACCATAAGGCCTACACTAGGTAGTTCCATGTCTATCACAACCTGCCATCCCCATCCAAAAAATGACCTCATCTTGTTTCAAACAACCATTTGTTTCAGCGCTCACTACATGGGATTAGAAGGCAAAGGGGAAAATAAATAATCGAGCCGAAAGAACAAAGAAGAGGTGCTTTTGAAGAGGGATAAACAAGGAGTGACAGGGAAAGACTAGCAGAAGGGGGGGGGAAGGAGAGCTCTAGTTTGAGAGTAAGAAATCACTCACATAGATAAGAGAGAGATAGAGAGAAGGAGAGAGACAGTAAATCAGTTCTTACCTATTTTCTTTTTAAACCTAAATTTGTCCAGTTCTAATCCTCAGAGCTTTTACTCTGGTAGAGGCCGGCTGATTTCATTAAGCTTTGGAAGAGGCGATTTGGTGCAACATTAATTAGTACGAGGATGGAACACAAGGTGGAGAGAGAGAGAGAGATATTCAACATGGTTCTACATAATGTGCTGAGCTTATGATCTCCAATTATCCTTTAGTATGGGAGCTCAGATCTCATCTCGTCCGAATATGGGCCATGCTGTGACTTTGTGCGTGTGTGTGTGTGTGTGTGTGTGTGTGTGTGCGCGCAACATTTGTGTGTGTGTGTGAGACCTTTGTGTGTATGTGTGTGTGCGCGTGTGTATTTGTGTGTGTGCTTGTATGTTCTGTGTCTACGTAATCATTAGTAGAATTTTTTCTTTATCTTTTCTTGTATATATTTTATTTATCTATTTATTTATGTATGTACTTAAACATTTTTTCATTAATTTATTTATTCATTTATAAATTTATAAATTTATGTATTTGTTTATTTATTACTTATTCCTTACATATCTAAGTTCCAGAACAGAATGGAATAAACTTAGTAACCATGTAGTAAGCGCTGAAACTATCAGTTGTTTTAAGAAACGATTTGACAACTTTATGGATGGGGATGATAGGTGGTGATGGATACGGAGCTGCCTAGTGTAGGCCTTATGGTCTCTTGCACTCTCCTTCATTCGTATGTTCTTATGTAGAACATGATGCTGGCAAACTTTAAAAATATCTAAGTCCTTAATTAATATTGTTGAAGCAAAGACTCTTCATAATTCTGTCACCTTGTTTTTAGAAAGAGGCCAAGGCGACTGGGGGTGGGGGGGTGGGGTGGGGTGATGTGGTCAGTCAAAGGAAATGAATTCATGCAATCACATGTGATGCAAGTGCTTGTTCACATGACCTTTCCGGACGCGTTCAAGTGTCGAAGCGCAATAAAATGTTTTAGCTTATCACAGTAACATCCTCAACCACACTAAATAAACAGATGAAATAAAATAAGTTTGAAATTGTAATTGTCGTATATCCGGATGATCTGATTTTAATTAGTTCGTTTTTTTTTTTTTTTTTTTTTTTTTTTACCGGAAGTATGATAACGGTGAGTAATTCATGCTCTTGTGTAGCCTTTATAATGACTAGCTGCCTGAACAGACGATTCCATTCAGCTTGGGAGAACCCCCGAGATCGTGATTGGGGAGTAGGGATGCATATCAGTGGTTCTTAAACTATGTTTCATACAGTAAACCCCCTATTGGGCCACTTAGGTCCACAAGCTGGTCCACAAACCGGAAACTATTGAGAGTGGTTTAATGATTTGATTTAATGATAAAGAGGTTTTCTCCAAGAGGCTAAGGAACAGTATCTCATAAATACGGGACGCACCAGAAGACAGGTTGAGGACCTTCGGGACCTGAAGAATCCTGGAAGCGTCTTTTCCTGGAGCCTAAGGAACAGCAGCACATAAGTAGACAGGTTGAGGACCTTTGGGACCCGAAGAGTCCTGGAAGCTTCTCCTGGGAACTAAGGAAACATTCCCATAGGTACGGGACGTACCAGAAGAGTAGGTTGAGAACATTTGGGACCTGAAGAGTTCCGGAAGCTTCTCCTGGGAGCTAAGGAAAAACAGCACATAGGTACGGGACGCACCAGAAAACAGGTCGAGGACCTTTGGAACCTGAAGAGTCCTGGAAGCGTCTTTACCTTGAGCCTAACAGCAGCTCATAAGTAGACAGATTGAGGACCTTTGGGACCCGAAGAGTCCTAGAAGCCTCTTCCCTTAGGAACTAAGGAAAAACACTGCCATAGGTACGGAACGCGCCAGAAGACAGGGTGAGGACCTTTGGGCCCTGAAAAGTCCCGGAAGTTTCTTCTCCTGGGGGCTAAGGGAAAACACCCCATAGGTACGGAACGCACCAGAAGACAGGTTGAGAACCTTTGGGACCCGAAGAGTCCCGGAGGCGTCACCAAAGACTCTTCGGAAGCATTTCCAGTCCCCGATGATGTGACTGGAGCCTCCAGGGTGTAGGGGATGGGGATGGGGGTGAAAGAAAGGGGGTACCTGTCCTTTTCCCTTCCGGAGCCAAATAATGTTTAGATTAGCAATCCGGAGGTAAAAGGAGGTTGAGAAAAGAGTAGGAATGAGAAACTGGTTCATCTTTTTTCTTTATTTTTTATTTTATAATCTTTCAAAGGTTTCCACGTGCTGGAAAGGTTAAAAGAGGTGATAATTACATTACAACGATAGGCAGGGAGAAAAAGAAAGGGTACAGATGAAGGACGTTTACGTTGTTAGTGAGACCATGCAGATTAAGAGGAAGAGAGAAAGAGAGAGGGTGGGTGAGTGAGAGAAGGGAGAGTTGGTGAAAGGGAATCATAGAAACTAAGACAATCAAATAAATTTCTAAATAACTGAAAGAACAGGCCCACAAATGTCATGATAATAATAATGTTATTTTAATTTTATTCTATTTTATTTTGTCATTATATATATATATATATATATATATATATATATATATATATATATATATATATATATATATATATATATATTTACCAAGTGGTTGTGTAAATGGATAATAAGGTCCTTTTTTCTTCAAGGTTGGTAACAATGTATGGCTCTTGCGTGAGTTGTTGGTACGCTTGGACACCCCGTAGGCTCCCTTCAGCTGAAGAAAATCGCCTGGGAAAGGGAAGGGAGCGAGTGGGGAAGGAAAG
>NC_134800.1:44099344-44101844 GCF_046742065.1 Oratosquilla oratoria
TCTGGAGGTGGGAGGTACACCGCCGATGAATTGGAGGTTGGAGGTAAAATAGACCAGTGTGATAACCGCCTTCACTTCCGATGAAACGGTGAGGCGAAATGTGTATTTCCGGCATTTTGGCTCCACGGCAGGACTCGGAATTTTTTGTTTTAAACTAATGAAATTCCTGCTTGTTGTCTATGAAGTATTACCGCATCGTTAAGCTGTATCTCATTTTGTTTTACACTATAGTGATACGTTTTCTAATTTTCATTTATCTATTTATTTATTTATTCATTCCTTTACTTGTCTGTTTATTGAATTTACTTTCTGGCGTTCATTGGTTACCCATTTATTTATTTATCTATTTATCAGTTTATTTATTCATTTATTTATTAATTTGTTTATTGAATTTGTTTAGACGTTCATTTATTACTCAATTATTTATTCATATTTATCTATCTATTTTTATTTATTTAATTACCTATCTATTTATCTAATAATTTATTTATTTATTTATTTGACCTGTGGGTGCATAACAGAAATGTCAGGTATGCAGATGCAAATTTTTCGAATTGTGCGTTTTTGTGCTCATTGGGCCAAAACAGTCTTGTCTTGGTTTTGGAAGTATTTCGGTCTCATACATCAATGTCATATTCTCGTCAGACCGTTAAAAACGGTTGCATTGTTTGAACATTTTCAAATTTCTTTGGTGGAAAACGAACCCGATTTTTTTTAAATACATTTTTGGTTGTTTCACCAGCGCTTCCGTCCATCAGTACAATCATGCCGAAAAGGCAGATTGACAGGAATTATAAAGAAAAGACAGAAGGAAGAAGAAGGGAGAGAAAAAGCTCAGAAATGACTAGATTTTTTTTTTTTTTTTTTTTTTTTTTTTGTAAAAAATTAGTCTCCAGTCCTAAAAGTAGGCTGCGTGACGCTGGTCCGTAGGGATATCACTAAAGTCACTGAAATACTGATTACATAAAAGAGTCGAAAAGACACCATGGGGCTTATCAATCAAAATCAACTTAAAACTTTCTTTATGTAATGTAATTGGATGGGGGGTGATCGATTACCGAGCGGGTTAGAGCGTCGCTACTTGCGGCGGAGGTGGTTCAAACCCTGTCGCCGGTGAGTTGGACCAAGGGTATGGCTCATTAAAATTCCTCGCTACAAAGTCCTCTGTAAGGGGCAGCACCCTAAGCCTCCCGATAGATTACAAAGGATTACAAAGGCGGAGCATGCCGACAGGAGACCTTTTGATCCATATCTAGGTCGGATGCGAAAAAAAATCATATTGATAATAAAACAATAAATAAAAACTATAATAATGTAAATAACAAATAAAATACATAAATAAATGCATAGGTATAGTTAAATAATAAACAAACAGGTAAATATTAAATAATAATAAATTGACATATAACTAATAATAAATGAAAATCAGACAGACAAATGATAACAAAACAAAAACAAATAATATAAGATAAATTATAATCATTACAGCATAGGGGAAGTTCGAGACGGTAAACCGGAACATCAATCATCATCAATTAAATGGAGTCTCTGGTATGAGTTGATATGGAAAAATAAGGTTCCATGCAACCTCAAAGACGGGATCCGTATTCTTAAAACTTACTTAAGTATTGTGGTGCCCTATTTTCTTTAAACTAAGAAGGAATTTTGTCTCCATAACAAGCTTTCAATTTTTTTTTTTTTTTTTTTTTTTTTTTTTTTTTTTTTTTTTAATATTTCGATTTTTTGGTCAAGTGCTTTCCAATGACAGGACCTTAAATTGAAGGAAAGGTCACACCGTATCTCAAGTAAATCTTAAGAATAAGGCCCTAAATTTGGACATCTTTCATTGATTTAAAAAAAAAAAAAGTCCTTTTACTCGTAGAAGAATTCATACTTAACCATATAATGTAAACCATACAAAAGAAAAATATAGACAAAAGTTCCTCTCAAAGCATCATGAACACTATCAAGCACGAATTGGTGCATATATCAATGATAATTAATGATTGATGGTACGGTTTAACGTCTTGAACTGCCTCTATCAGAAGGTTAGGATGGTGCCTCTTACAGAGGACTTTGAAGTGTGGAATTTAATGAACCATGCTCTTGGTCCAACTCGCTGGCGACAGGTGTCTCATTCGTAAACGATAAGAACCAACACGCCCAAGGGAGTGTCAGACGATTCTATTCCTTCAGGAGGGGAAAGTCTCGTCGTTTAATGATTAATCTTTCGTGGGGACGAAGGGAAGGCAGCTTTAATCCAAGGACGAGGCGCCATTTTGCGTCGGACTGTCTTGAAACGCAGAGTCACCAATGTTATGATTCACGCTTCCCCTACACACACACACACACACACACACACACACACACACACACACACACACACACAACACACACACACACATACTATGTTCTCACCCTTCAAATATGTTTATATACATACACATATACATATATATATATATATATATATATACATATATATATACATATACATATA
>NC_134800.1:44111844-44134344 GCF_046742065.1 Oratosquilla oratoria
TTACAATATCGGCCAGAAGTCAGTATAACCCCCCCAAAAAAAAAATCTAGAAGAAAGAGGGATTCGATTCCTTAAAAAAAAAAAAAAAAAAAAAAAAAAAGATAGTAATAACAGAGCGAGAGGGAAACAAACATGTTTTGCATGTATTAGGTGTAACCCTTAAGCATCATAAAAGCGCAATTAATCCTGATCGCTCTCCTACGTGATCTTAACCTGAGGGTAATTGTGAATATTTGTGCGGTCACTAATGAACATTTCTTTATCGTTGAACACAGTGGTATGATCCTACAGAACAGAACTTTGATCACGTGTTGGACTCGTGGTCAACAGCTAATACCCTCCCGGATGAGAGTTAAGAGCTCATATGTACCCGATCTTTTAGTAATAGTGTGACCTTAGACACACACACACACACACACACACACACACACACACACACACACACACACACACACACACACAAACAACTTGCACACGAGAGTCGTAGTGCCGGCTCGTAGTACATCGGTACTGAAATTATTTCAGCCCTTGATGGGAATCGAACTCAGACCGCAATGTCTCGTCAGTTGTTATTTATCTAATTGCAATATGCTGAAAGCGCTAAGCTCGTGGGATACCGTTATATGTGTGTTAACATAGTGGGTGTGGTCTATATAGAGTAGACTTAGTAACCATGTTTTGAGCGCCAGCTCTATTGGTTGTTTTAAGAGAAGGTTAGATAACTTTATGCATAGGGATGACAGGAACTGCCTAGTGGAGGCCTTATGGTCTTACAGTCTCCTCCATTCTTATATTCTTAACGGTTTTACTGAAGACACATAAATGTCTAAATGCTGATGAAGTGTGGTTTATATATTTTGGTCACTGATTTGTTGTGATCCATGATTTTCAAGTATGCTTTCATAGATTTTATAGAACGATTTGACATGCAGCCGCATACATACCACATAGAATTTCCACACAAATTGTTCAGACTTGTCGTTTACTGTAAACTGACATTGCACTTCTATGTAATTTGACAAAAAATCGTTTTATATTTCCAGTTACATTTTGACTAGTTATATTTTCATTTAGAATTCAAGTGAAGAAATGAAAGTCATAAAGGTAATTATACAATTTATGTAAATAAATGAGGATCGTTAACCGTTCTTCAGGATTTGAATGTCGGCGGAGGAATACAGTATCTTATTATTTTCTTAAAATCTCAAGTTTCTTTTTATTAGGTCCATTTCTTATTTACAACTCAGATGGATATTATTATGGTATCGGTTTGGAAATAAATAAATTGTTGTGATATAGATTATTAGTAGTAAGTTTAAGTATATTACGTTCATTACTGGGGCTATTTTTCGGAGCGTAATGTTTTCTTCTCTAAGGCGTTGACGTCTCTGTATTGTGGAACGACAGCCCACAGTTCAAAGGTATACCTACTAAAAGTGCGTTCATGTGTTCAAGAAAAGATTCGACAATGAACTTTTTTCAAGGTTAAAGTGTATGAAGTACTTCACATTGAATTATAATCGTCGACATGGCCTGGTTAAGTAATTTGAATGAATTATGATTTACTTTCACGAACGATAATGAAAAATGTCTCGTGTAGGATGGCGGTTACGAATTAGTGGCGGTGTTGTCTGTATCTAAAAGTGAATTTAGTTAAAAATCAATTTCCCTAATCGTTCACATGAGATGCACAACCAATGTGCAGGTTTTGAGAACTGCATGCAAAAGAATAATGGGCATTTATCAGATGGCTTCGTTTAAAAATAAGGAAGTAAAATATTCAGAAGGAACACTTTTAACGGGTCAAACCTTAAGGTATATTTCCCTCGGTACGATTATAGGTCAACGATGATCGTTCATGGCTTAACGATGATCGTCAAACAATTGTCTAGAACACTTGTTCTTTGTTTTTGAAACTTTTGCTTGGAGCTGCAATGTACGAGGCTGATCGTTTTAACCAAACCTACAACCAACGCGCTTACCCAAATCTGATGCCAGTTAGTAGGATGCTCGTCGCCCGCCATTGGCTTTTCATTAATAGGGCATTCTAATCCTACATAGCCATCTTACTAGAACATTAGTTCCTAAACTTTTTTCAGCTTATTACCCAGTTGACCATGCCACATTAAGCATGTTACCCAATTCACAAAATGTTGTCAACATTGATATATATGGCTAGATTGAAAGACTAGAGACATCGTTTATTTATTGTATTTGAACATTGTGTACCTCTAATGACTATTGCCAAAGATGTCAAGAACATTGGTGGGATGGATGGAGTTGCATGCTTGAAGCTAATTGAAGAATTCTTGTTTTTTTGATAGCCAGAATTCATGACTTTTTTCTGTCACCCCTCCATTACCACCAATTTTTTTAATTACCCCCCAGGGGGGTAATTTACCGCAGTTTGGGAACCACTGTACTACAGAGACCTACCTATAAGTACTCTCGAAGCCTCGTTCTTCCCCGCCTACCCTCTCAATCACGCTACAACTTGTGTCAAAAAATGTAGTAACTTTTGTATTGCATCGCATGGGGGGAATATACCTCACAGCGTTGCATGATATACGAGTCTTGTTTTGATGCACCGATGTGTTGTATTGTGGATCGGAGGGAAGGGTAATCTATTAGACTTAATAGGGTGGAGTCACCAAAGCCGATCGATACCACATCTCGAGATGCCTTGTCGCTCCATTTGTTCCAGGGGATGCCAGCGAGATGGCGCCCAGCAAGAGGATATAGACAGAAGTGGGAGACTTAGATGATCCACAAGTGGAGTGTGGATCAATAGGTGGTGGGAGTGGTTGGAGTGCTTCTAGGGGGGTTTCATGAGTAGGACAGTTACATTATGAAGTAAGGGAGCTAGTTGTCAATAAGGTGGCGAGAGCAAATAAATAAATAAATAAATAAAATTATTCAGAACAGAATGAAGCTAATAGAGAGGAAAGATTTTGGGTCTGTCTGAATGATGATGATGTACAACCACATTCAAATAAGGGACAAAAGAATGAAGGAGACTGCAAGAGACCATAAGGCCTACATTAGGCTCTTCCTTATCCATTACCATCTATCATCCCCATCCATAAAGTTGTCTAATCTTTGCTTAAAACAACCGATAGTTTCAGCACTCACTACATGGTTACTAAGTCTATTCTATTCGTTGTCCGCTCTATTGGTAAGCCAATTCTTGCCTATTTCCTTCTTGAAGAAGAGTGGGTATATACGTTAATTACAGATAATAGTGTAGCTAAGACAAAACTACGACGTTTTTTAGAGTAACCAGGAGACCTGTGTAAGTGTGATTGGATGTCACATGTTCCTTTTACGAGTATGTGTAACAAGTCGGTCATTCTTGTATATGGACGGACACTGCACGGGCATCTACCAAATCCTTGAAAGGTTGAAGGGACAAATAAAATACTGAAAATTGATGATGAGGAGATCCTTGATGCAATAGATATTTCATTGCCGAAGCGGTGGGTTTCGAAAGGAGAGGGGATATCCACCTCCTGGATACAAGCTTTTCAATGTGGTGCTGCGGAAGGCATCTGTGCTCAGGGGGAGATCAGTGGTCCTCAACCTATTTCCTCATGTCTCCCATATTTATGTATTGCTGTTCCTTAACTTTCTGCAGGCCACTTCAACACTGAATAAAATCTCTGTGCATTCGCTAACTTTCACTAAATTTCGGATCTTGGACCCGTTTGGGACTTTCTTTAGACCCTTAGTGGCCCACAGACCCCAGGTTGAGAACCACGGGTCGCGATGGATGTTTCCCACGGCGTCGCACTTTCGATAGTAGCGGACGAAGATTCTCCGGAGCTGTGGGAAGGTATTGGCTTTCTCATAGAGTACATTTTCGAAAAGTTAGTATATTACCTCGTACTGCCAGAGGCTGCTTTCCAACTTAATCTTTGAATGCCATTTCGCCAGTGTAGAGTTGCACCTTCAAACTTAACCTTTGTATATAATTGTAGAGTTGCGTAAAGGTGGCGGCAGACTAGGTATTTCTCGTTAGCATGCTACTTGCTTTTGGTGCTTCGTTTGAGTAGAAACGACTTCCGTTACAATCTTTTGTTTTTCAACTTTCCAAATGTCATATTCATGTCATATAGTGAGAAGCTGAATGACGGACTAAGAGAAGGTAAAATTCTGCGAATGTTAGACACATCGTTGATATGTTCTTACGGAAGCTTAGAATATGATAACCGAACTCGTTTCTACTCAAACGAGGTGACAAAAGCAAGTAGTATGCTAGCCTAGTGTGCCGCCACTAAAGTAACAATTTTCATAACCAAACACTTGTGTAATTCGGAGCACTACAGACACACAACGACACAATGGAGAAACATTTCGTGGTAGCCTTGGATGAAAAGTCACTGTCATTGTCACAGCAAATGGTGTGTTGGTCTCGAGGGAAAATACAGTCAACGGAAATTAACGTAAATTGAAATTGTTCGGCGGTTTGTGTCGAAGCTTCATTTTTTTTCTTTTTTTTTTTTACTTGAATGGTGATGAAACACAATTTACATGTTGATTTGTGTAAAAACATGATTCGTTTTACACAAACGATTCAGCGTCGAATATCACTAATACATTTTTTTCTTTCTTTTTTTAAGATCGCGGGAAATAGTACACTCTTCAACTTACGAACGAGTTACGTTCCGAACGGCCGTTTGTAACTCGAAACGTTCGTAAGTCGACATTCGACATCATTTTAAAAGTACTCAAGTCTACATGCATAAGCGTATGAAATCAATACATGTTTTCTTATCCTAAAACACATTACTAATAATAATTCAAACAAAAATAAAATGTAACACTTATTTTGATATTAGATTTCTTACCTTTGTAAATGGTAAAGTAGCCTTAGGTTTCGTTCGTATATCTTAAAGTTCGTAAGTTGAAGAGCGTCTGTATACCTCAGCTGAATAAAGTTTCTTGGTATGAGAAGCGTCTCCAGTGGCGTTGGAAGTTGCAATATATATATATATACAGGTAGTTCTCGTTTTGTGCGAGATATGGGTTCCTACAGGCTTCGCACAAACTGAAATCGCACAAAAAAAACATATTTTCCCCATAAGAAACAATGGATAATAGGGGGGATGCGGGTTTTGGCCCAAAAAACTTCCATTTTTTGAACGAAAAACACATTTATTTGACTAATAAAGTGAACATGTTCTAAAAATGTATCGTTCTAAACCTATAAGTAACACTAATGTGTAAATAAAGTGTAAATAAAGCACCCATTAACACTCAACACGATGCTCCCTCACTTCTCACAGTCCTTCACAGTCACTCGCCATCTTCGTCTGTGCTGTCCACCTCCTCTGGCACATCCACTTCCACTTCCTCTCCTATAGCTTCAGGGTCATCCACTTCCTCTTCCTCTTCTGTCACTGGTTGCACAGGCGGTTTATTGAAAAACTCCAGCATGGTGGTCTGGCGGTTTTTCTTTTGAAATTCAGTCTGCATTTGAGTGTAGCAGAAAAGTGTATCCATACACTTTCTTGTGATTGTGGTGCTTCGTTCAACATTGGGGTCGTGTTCTTCCAGCATGGCAAAACCTTATTTTATTTTTCCTAATGCTTCACTGATAACAGTGGCAGTGAGCGTCCGTCCTCCCTCAGCCTTGTCTGCCGCTGCCGTCGCTTCTGCTTCTTCTCTTTCCCTCTTGTTCTCTTCTTCGATGTCCAGCAGGTCTTCATTGCTCAATTCTTGTCTGTGTGACTGAAGCAGTTGATCAATGTCCTCTTCCTCCACTTCATCAAGGCCTAAATCCTGGGCATAGCTGATTGTGTCCTTGTTTGCCTTCGAAACGATGTCGTCCACATTGAAGTCTTCGAAGGAATGAACAAACTGAGGACACAGTTTTTTCCAAACACCATTCAGACATTTCGTTGGCACTTCATCCCAGGACTGCTTGATAAAGGTTACAGCATCTTTTATTGTAAAATTCTTCCAGAAATCTCGCAGCGTCTTGTTCATCTCGTTCGTTTTCTTTACTGCAGCAGCCATCGTAGACCTCAGGTAGTAGGACTTGAAGGTTTGAATCAGCCCCTGGTCACAGGGCTGCAGCAGAGAAGTCGTGTTGGGAGACAGAAAGGCCAGCTTGATGTTGTTGCTGAGATTTTCAAGACTGGCTGGATGACTGGGAGCATTGTCTACCAGCAACAAGATCTTGAAGGGGATGCCTTCCTTGTTGCAGTAGGCTTTCAGCTCGCTGTGCAACTTGTTCTTGTAGTAGTCACTGAATATTTTCCCAGTCATCCAGCCCTTCTTGTTGGCGTACCAATGGACTGGCAGGAAAGCCCGGTCATATCCCTGAAACACACAAATTATCCGAGAATTAAGGTGTGGCCACGCTCCTTTTTCTTAACAAAGAAAACGTATAAGCCAGTCGCTTGCATCACAAACCTAAGTATTTTTAATGTCACTTGTGTACACTTCACAAACCCTGATTAATTAACGGTATTAAATATTTTATTATTTAACACAATCAATAACAACATAAGAACTGTAGAATAAATAAATAAATATTAAATAAACCAATCTTACCTTAAGGGCTCTGGGGTTCTGAGAGTGATAGATGAGGACAGGCTTCAGCCTGCAGTCCCCCTCAGCGTTGGCCCCCAGCAGCAGCGTCAGGCGGTCCTTGGACGCCTTAAAACCAGGCGCCGTCTTCTCCTCCTGTGCGATGTACGTCCTCGCTGGCATCTTCTTCCAGTAAAGGCCGGTCTCGTCTACATTGAACACTTGCTTGGATGAGTATTGTCCTTCTTCCAGGGTCTTCTTAAGCATCTCTGGGAATTTCCTGGCCGATTCTGTGTCTGCTGATGCTGCTTCTCCGGTCATTTTGATGTTATGAAACCCGTGTCTTAGCTTAAATTTTGCAAACCAACCAGAACTTGCTTGGAAGGAGGTATTTGGCCCGTCATTTCCTTCGATGTCGTTAATGAGGCTTTAAACTTTTTCCTGAATGATGGCCAAACTAACAGGAATGCTGTTCTTGTTCTGGTGTTGAATCCAATTCGCCAGCATTTTTTTCCATCCTCTCCATGGCCGACGATCTGCTGTAGGCTACCCTCTGCAATGTCCTAGACGAACCTGCTTCCACAGTTGCTCGTATTTTTGCAGCATTGTCTCGGACGCGCCGCAGTGTGCTCTCCCCCAATCCCAAGGCATGGGATATGATCGAAGTTTTTTGTCCTTGGTCATACCGGCTCAAAATTTCCATATTCTTAGCCAGAGTGAGTGACTTGCGCTGTATTTTCTTAGCTGGAGGGCCGCTGCTGGTTCCAGGAGAAGATGAAGGACGTTTTGGGGCCATTTTGACGAATGAGTAAACTGGCTGGACTGGCTGTGACTGCAAACACACGAGAGGGCTGTAAACATTGAACTGGGAGCGGGAGCGGCCGCCTGTCGGCAGGCAGCGGAACTACGTATCTGGCGCACTGTTTGAAATGCGGTTGGGGCAAATCGCATCTTAGCGAACAGATCGCACAATTTTAATTAATTATAATATTTTTAATGTCGCATCTTAGCGAATTCGCACAAACAGAACACGCACAAAACGAGAACTACCTGTATATATATATATATATATATATATATATATATATATATATATAATATTTTTATTGTTGAAGACAGAGAGGAAACGGAAACACGAGAAGAGCTTTGAGTTTTATTACCGACGTTTCGACACTCTGGTCTTTTTTAAGTTACCCTGTAAAAGACCAGTGTCGAACCGTTGGTAATAAAAACTCAAAGCTCTTCTCGTGTTTCCGTTTCCTCTCTGTCCTCAAATTTGTCACGATGAATAATCATATATATATATATATATAATATTGTTACAAACCTCTCTAAAAATACCAAAAGTTCACTGCCCTTGTGAAGTTCAGAGGTTCACTAATGCAAAAGGCGAGAGGCCCAACGATTCGTTAGGTACCTCACGCACTGCAAACATCAGATATGGCAAGGCTTGGTCCCACCCCGTATCATTTTCTAAACACCATTTCTTTAACATTGTTGAAGATACGGGCTTGACACCCTCCATCTCTCTTCATCTCTTCCAACAGTCTCTCATCTGGTGGCCTACCCTTCCGCAGTAGAAACATGACTTAATCGTTGATGACTTACAGTCATCTTTCTTGACTCCTATGGATTTAGTAGGTGACCCACCTGATGAGAGCGAGATTCTCTTTATTGCCAGGTCTCCTTTTCCCTTGTGAGTAGCCGAGAACTTCCCTGCAGGTCTTATCAATTCATATTTATCTGCTAAGTCTGCGGCCTCCTCCAATTTGGAGACTTCTTTTTCTTGAAGATACAATGATACCTCTTTAGGGATAGATCTCAGATACTCCTCTACCAATAGCAGTTCAGCCAACCTATCAAAATCTTTATTAATGTTGTTAGATCTTAACCACTGGTCCCACAATAAACGCTTTTCGCTACTAAACTCTACGTGCGAGATGTTAGATAGTTTCTTTAGGTTCTAAACCCCTATATAACTCGGGAACGAGTTCATATGCCCTAAGGATGGCTGTCTTGACCATATCATAATCCTTCGCCTGTGCGTCCTCTAGGGCGCCATATACTCTCAAGGGCTTCTCTCTTAGGCTAGTCCATAACAGCGCAGGCCAAAACTTCTTTGGCCACGAATAATCTTCAGCCATCCTTTCAAACATACTAAAATACTGGTTCTTATTGGACTCATCGAACTCAGGAAGCAATCTCGCATTCTGCACTACATCAAACTCAGGACTCCCATTCACAGTTTGAGGAATTGATAGCACTTGCTCATTCCATTGCAATTCAGCTTTAAGTTTAAGACTCTCAATTTCTAATTTAGCCCTCTCAGTTTCTTCCCTGCTAGATTGGGCTTCTAATTTAGCCCTTTCAGTTTCTTCCCTTCTAGATTGGGCTTCTAATTTAGCTATTTCTAATTTTAATTGCAACTCGCTTAATCGAGATTTGGTGTGCCGGGATTCACCATCAGTGTCACTACCTTCCCGATCATCTTAATTCGCTGAGCCGGCAGAAGCTTGTTCTGTCTTTCTCTCTTCATCTCTCGGCGACACACTTTCGTCTCGATCATGCAACGTTGCCACTACTACGTGTACTAACTCCCCTTTATTTAAACCGTGGGTCGAACTAGCCCCAAAATAATGTGCTATCAATTTCAACTCGGGTATGGTGAGACCTTGTATTTCCTTATCTGTGGGATTTCTTTGTACAAATTCATCTACCTCGGTTTCGTTGGTTAACCGCATCTTCCTACCTTAATAAACCTATCTATCATTGTGATCCACGTCCAACGTATTTCCAATTTACCGTTAAATCCTGGCAATGAGGCGCCAATTAATGTTACAAACCTCTCTAAAAATACCAAAGGTTCACTGGCCTTGTGAAGTTCAGAGGTTCGTAACATCAGTGGGAACCCTTAGACCCTATGTCTATTACTGGGCTCAAACGGTCAAGAAAACTGGTTAAGGTCGCCACCCGGTCGAGGACACCGGGAGAAAAATCAAACTATCTTAAATTTAAAGAAATATAATTAAATAAGGTTAGAAGTATGAAGATTAATACAAGTGAGAGTGACATGAAAATAATATAACAAATAGGATGCACGATTACAATTAAACAAACATGATTTTACATAACAATACATCTGACTTCTGATTAACATACATTACACAAAAGAATCAAGTTCGAAAGTTTTTAGCGGGATTGAACAGACGTAAGACCGGTTCACCGATCACTAAACAGTTTTGAAATATTAAGCTAATCCTAAGCCCCAAATACTACAACACACCGCGTACACTGAATGGAGCCTACTAAACTAAGTCCTAGTTAATCTGGCTCACTGCTATATCAAGGGAAAAGGTACCAACCTGAGTGATGGCAGTCATTTTTTAATCTGACCGGTGGAATAGCTCCTGTCAAGGGTCTGAAGGCAACCTCACACCTTTTTGGTCAATCGTATAGACTCGTTCACCTTCGCGTGACGAGGCAATACGCTCGTAGCTCAATGGATAATACAAAGAGGGCGAGATTTACCTAGCCTGACGAGCCTACATTGTTACCCGGCTATTTTACTGATTGGATCCGGTCTTTGGTCTGTTTACGCGGGAAATACAAATGAAATATTCTTACGTCACGACCTGTGACGTAGCAGAGGCGCATGCAAAATGGACACTTGAAACAATCAATTTTATTACAAAAAACAATCACAATATTATTACAAACGAAAAACAGTTACATTAATAAATACATACAATACAGAGTAAAGAAAACAATACCTTACGGTGACATATTCGGTCATAACCAAAGTAGCATAGTACGAACATACGTAACATGACCCAGGGCAGTGGACAAGGTGCAGGGATGACCCGTCATTCAGGAGGTGCTAAGATAAGAGGGAGGGTGGAGGGGTGTGGAGTGTATTCAGGGGTGGAATGGGTGGGATTGATTTTGTGCCTTTTTCTTTTTGGCTACCCCCCTTGTAAGGGGGAAAAAGCCTTGGTATATGTATGTATGTATGTACATTCCTGGGATGTATACATCACAGATGTAACAATATATATATATATATATATATATGTGTGTGTGTGTATACATATAATATATATACATATATATATATATATATATATATATATATATAGATAGATAGATAGATAGATATACATATATATTGAAGTATGGAAGACAAATGAGTGGAAGGGCGGTGAGCTAAACACAGAGAACAGTTGGAGTTTTATTCACTGACGTTTCGTCCTTACCGGGACATTCTCAAAGCACATACAATCTCAGAAAATGAACAGCTTATATAATTCATCCATACCCTTATCCGTTCTCAATACTTCTCAGGTGACTCCGACCATGCCGCTTCTCCTTCCGTTCTCAATCGTCCTCTTGACCTCCTTGATGATTAAAGTGTTTGCTGCTCCTACTAATTTTATAAACAAATCCCTATGGTTGATGCAGGGGTGGGAAGTAATGTAGGCTGCCTCCACTATTTTTCTTTTCTTTTTCCCTAGACCTTTGTGGAGCACCTCTATCCTGCTCCAATCTGGAAGATGACCACATTGGTCTAAATGAACCACTAGCGAGCTGGAGGTTCTGTGAGCTTTGACGTCTCTCCATAATATATATATATATATTAATACATAAACTGATTTTTATATTTAGTTTATTCGATCCTTTGGCAAGAGGTTCACTTTCGTCCCTCTTGTTTATAGTTTCAGTTTCTGTGTAACGATGCCGCGCGGTAGCCCATTGGATACCGTGTCGAACTCATGAACATATGGTCGTGAGTTCGATTCCTTGGACCCGCTGTAGGCTTTGTTGCGTTGGTTCCAGACAGCCCTTGCCAGGCGGGGAGGCGACCTAACATCGGCCTAAAAAAATATGATTGCCGCAACTGACCGGGCCAGCACTACTAAAGGTTTCTCACTTCCCGCTGCGTGTGAGTGGGATGGTGAGTTTTTATGCTAACATAATTACATAAGGTTTCACTGTAAAGAGTGTGTAATAAGGCTGGCCACAAGTAGCCAGAGTAACGGCAAGTCATACGACAAGTAATTTCTATTAAATTTCTTTTCCAATGTCTGTTATACAAGACTGCAAACTTGGATCGACGAAGCCAAAAAAGGGAAGATGAATTTTTGAGTGACCGAGGAAATCAAATTCATCTGGTAATCAGAATGGACCGAGGATATTCCCACGGCCGGCCTGTCCAAATTGACACGCCTAACCAAACCAGTTAGACTGAATTGTAAGTCATGATGTCTGTTTACGTCGACTGACCTGTACGGAACAGGAATAGACTGAATGGCGCAGACTCTACATACAGCAGAGAACGGTGTAAACCTTACGTGCAGAATTAGTCTTCAATACACCACATGTAGTCACATGAAGTTGCCTTGCGTACCATAATGAAAAGTCTCCCAAGGCTCGTTTCGCACGTATCGACTTTTCGCCGCCTGCCGTCCACGACACGACGTCGTGCTCTCAAATAATCATGGGTTGCTTTCACACATCACGGCCACGTGTGAAAGCCTCCATAGACATTTGAAAGTTGACGACACGGCGTCGTGTCATGGACGGCGCACGGCAAAAAGTCGATACAAGTGATGGGTCAGGTTGTTTCGTCCTCGGATAAGTTGTTGTTGTTGTTGTTGTCGTTCCCAAGACTGTCTGTCCGAGCAGTCCCGTCTCCCCAAGGAAGGCCACAGCCGAAACTGGGTTTTCCCACAAATCCTTTATAGAGTGTATGTTGTGTTGTTCGCGTGCATGATTGTGTATAATGCAGTCTTCCATTATGTGTTGTATGGTATGGGGTGAAGTGTTACATCCTGGGCAGCCTCGGATAAGTCGAACGAGTCGGTTTGTTACTCTGAGTAAGGCGCGACAAAAAGTCGTGTCTATGGGTCTTGGGTGAGCCTCCTCCTCCTCCTCCTCCGATCTTCCTCTTCCAATCTTCCTCTTCTTCCTCCTCCTCCTCCTCCTCCTCCTCCTCCAATCTTCCTCCTCTTCTTCCTCCTCCTCCTCCTCCTCCTCTTCTGCAGAGCAAAGAACCCAAGAACATAAGAATAGAGGAGACTGCAAGAGACCATAGGGATTTCACTAGGCAGTTCCATGTCCATTACCACCTGTCACCCCTATACATAAGATTACCTAATCTTTTAAAACAATAGTTTCAGCGCTGTCTACGTGGTTACTAAGTATATTCCGTTCGTTAATAACTCTGTTGGTGAACCAGTTCTTCCTTATTTCCTTCTTAAACCTGAATTTGTCCAATTCAAACCCATCCCTACGAGTCCTGCCCTGCTGTCTTGATATGATGACCTTGCCTGCATCACCTTTGTTAAACCCTTTGACTCGTTTAAGTACCTCTACGGCCTGAAAGAGTTCGGGTTTGATCGAGATCCCAACCAATTTTCAATCCAGAGGCCATCCTGACTTGTGCATAAAATAACCTCCTGATCTCAGCTAGAGCAAAAACATTCAAGACTTGTCGTCATGTTGAAGGAGTTGCGTGGACACCAGAGGAAAAATATGGAGAAGAGAGAGAGAGGGGAGAGGAGGAGAGGGTAGAGGCAGAGAGGGGGGAGAGAGGTAGGGAGAAAGGGGAGAGGAGGAGAGGGTAGAGGCAGTGAAGGGGGAGAGAGGGGAGAGGAGGAGAGGGTAGAGGCAGTGAGGGGGGGGGGAGAAAGGGGATAGGGAGAAGGGAGAAAGGTGGGGAGAGGAGGGATGGGAGAGAGGGTAGAGGAGGAGAGGGTAGAGGCGGGGAGGGGTGAGAAAGGAGAGGCGGGGAGAGAGGGAGAACGGAGAGAGGTGGGGGAGAGGGTAGAGAGGCGGAGAGGTGAAGAGGGTAGAGGCGGGGTGAGGGAGAGAGGTGGGGAGAGGGGGGAGAGTATGGAAGGGAAGGACGGGGGGAGGTTGGTAGACATGGTGGAGGGGAGGGGAGGGGAGGTGAAGTAGTCTTAGCTTTTATATTGGAGCGAAAGGACAATGCGGAAGTGAACGGGCCCTTTCATTTAATCTGCCCGTGAGCGTTCTCGCATATCAAATAGATTTCTCTCTCTCTCTCTCTCCCTCTCCCTCTTTTTTCCTCTCTCCCTCCCTCTCTTTCTCTCTCTCGCTTTCAGTCCTTATTTCTCTCCTCATATCATTCGATTTTCATTTTCGTCCCCCTTTTCACTTTATGTTCCTTCACTTGATTAATCCCCTCCCCTCCCCCCCCTCGTCCCTTTCTCTTCCCCTCCACCTTTTCATCTGTCTGGAAGCTTCCGGGTCCGTCTTGGGCAAGACCAGTGACGCCACTGGGGGGGAAAGGGCACGATGAAAGTAGCGCCCAAGAATCTATGTTGTTGGCTTCTGACCGGGAAACCAAAGACCACTCATCCTGTTCGTCATATTTGAAAGTGCGAGTCCTGTAAACAACGAGAAGTCGGACACCTGACGAAATAGAGCCTGGTTGTGGGTGCCTGCTTCCTTGTGTATACTGATGCAACAGCCTCGCTATGTTCTTAAGCGTGTCGGGACGTTCAAAGGACATGTTCACACTAGCGGTTTGAACCGGGGATGTTCAATAACAGTGTAATTTAGTGGAGGCGTTCACACACAACCGCGCAGTTTTTCCTTGACTATGCGGCAAAGTCGCGGTTTCCGCGCGGTTCAAACCGCTAGTGTGAAAAAGACCTCAGAGAACCTTCGCCCTCACCGTCCTTCAGTGGATGCGGCTAAGGTGAGTGGGGGTGGGGGTGGGGGAGCAGACTTGGAAGTAATGTCGATTCGATACATTCTCGGTTTAGTAAAATTGTCTATCTTTGGTTTAAACCTTAATATTATTATCACTGCCATTATTATTTCATATTATCTTATCCTATTTCGTTTTATTTAATTTCATCTTATTATATTTTATTATTATTATTATTATTATTATTATCATTATTATCATTATTATTGTTATTATTATTATTATTATTATTATTATTATTATTATTATTATTATTATTATTATTTCACTTCTCCTTTTATGCATGGGGGGACGGAGAGGGGGGTGTCGCCGATTTAATGAAGCGGCTATGCTGTGGATGTGCTGTGTCTTACGGCACTGCTTCTTACCAGGGCAGTGGACAAGGTGCAGGGATGACCCGTCATCCAGGAGGTGCTAAGATAAGAGGAAGGGTGGAGGGGTTGTGGAGTGTATTTAGGGATGGAATGGGTGGGAATGATTTTATGCCTTTTCCTTTTTGGCTACCTCCCTTGTAAGGGGGAAAAAGCCTTGGTATATGTATGTATTATTATTATTATTATTATTATTATTATTATTATTTTCTTTAAAGAGCTCAGAATAAGAATATAAATGCCACAGTTTGATGAATAGCACTAATGTTTTGGTTACATTTTGTTTAGTCTCGTGTTTGCAGGCTTATCGCTACCTGGATTACCAGCTTTGCCTATCAGGTCAAACCTCTCGTTACTAGGCGGTCCGGCGTCGTAGTACTACCAATCTCGTAGGACCGAACTGGGTAAGCTTATGCGGGTGACATTACACGTAGCATAGTGAAACGAGTTTACCTAACTTAGCCTAACCTAACATAACTTCGCCTAACATAACCTAACTTAGCCTAACCTAACCTAACCTAACTTCGCCTAACATAACCTAATTTAGCCTGACCTAACCTAATCTAACTTAACCTAATCTAACCTAACTTAACCTAACCTAACCCAAATTCACACAGCTTCAACCAACTTAACCTAACTAAGCTTTTGAAGTTGAGCAAGTGGGGTGATTGCAGTTACCGGCAAGAAATTCCTTGTATTGCAAATTACATTTTTTTTAACTTGTAGATTTTATCTTATTTATTTATTTATTTATTTATTTATCTATTTATTTATTAACGTCACAAACCCCCACCCTATCAGGAGGCTATGGCGGTACCCCTTACAAAGAACTTTGTAGCTTGGAATTTAATGAACCATACCCTTAGTTCAATTCACCGATGGCAGGGTTCAAACCGCCATCACCGCTCGGCCAGTAAATATACATAGTGATTTTTTTTATTCTATTTTTTTTTTTTTTTTTATGTGTTTTTAGGCAATGAAGGAATTTACGAGTAATTATTTGGTTTGTTCATTGCTGTGGGAGTCGGAGGTGCGGGTGACAGAGTAATTGGAATTTCGTTCTTTTATTCATGCAGAGACTTCCCGCTATTGAACTGCGGATGTAGGACGATTCCACAATTCACCTTTTTTATTTATGTATCCTATCTAATTTTTTTTATTATTTATCTATATATTTTCTGTTTATTATTATTATTATTATTTGTTTATTCATTTATTTATATATTTTTATCTTATTAAATTAATTTATATATATATATATTAAATTAATTTATATATATACAGTATATATATATATATATATATATATACATGTATATTTATATTATATATATATATAATATATGATATATATAATATATATATGATATATATATATATAATATATATATATATATATATATATATATATATATATATATATACACATATATTAGGGACTTCAGGATCTGTAGATATTAGAAAACTAGTTGCAGATATTTCAAAGCCCACATCCAGCCTCTGGTTCCAACAACATGTTATGTAATTCGTTCGGAGATATACGTGGATTTGGACTTGCTGGTATTCCTATATCGGATTCCTAAGTTTTTACATTCATGCACACACGTTATATACATTATGTATTTATAATGCATTAATGTGTAATGTATGAGGCTATATTTATTATATAAACATTCGTACCTTGCTACGGAGTTTTGGGCGAGATTTATCCATTGTCTTGAAAATTGAGTAAAATCTTGTATTCTCAGAATACTCATACATGTAGATAAACGCATGAACCTTTTATAGATGTTATGTGGTGCCCTGTTCTTGTATGATTCGTCCAGGCGTGGTTACAAAGGGGAGAGAAAATCTAGCAGGAAGAGATAATGTAGCGTTAAATCGCGAAGCCGTGCGCACCACGAGCGTCACTTGCAGCATCCTGGTGCCACGACAGTTGACGCGGCGTTCGGCTATTGCGACGGTCGCCCTGAAACAGGCGTGTTGTTTTTCTACGATTCCGTCCCAGACAATTTGCAAAGCCACGCCCCCTTATATGAATCGAGTCCCTCTCCCAACCACTCCCCCTCTCCCCCCCTTACCACTCTCCTCTCTTCCCTTTCTCCTCTTCCCTCCCTCCCTCCCCCCTCTCTCCCTCCCCCCTCTCTCCCGCTCCCTCTCTCCCCTCTCTCTACCCTCTCTCCCGCTCCCCCCTCCCCACTCTCTCCTCTCTCCCCTCTCCCCCTTCTCCCCCTCTTCAGCAAAGTGATAATAATTCTTTTAAGAGTTGCTATACGGAAACCAGGATTTCTATTATATTTTATTGCATTATATTGCATTGTATTGTGCTGGAGCTTCAAACATCACATGAATAAATATAACTTTAAACTGCGCCAGAGGACAAGAGGTATGCTGACGAGTCGAGACGAAAGGTTGAAATGCAATATCACAGTTTCTAAATGGACACAAGAATACACCAACTTCAAATGCAGAGTGAAACATAGTTCCTTAAATAATAAAGAATTGGCTTGCTTCTTAAGGACACAAACTCCAGTAACATTTTTACACGTCTATCCGTGCATTTCTTTTGTCTCGTCCACTCGATCTAAATGTCAACATTTATTTTTGGGTCGTAAATGGTTGAAAATTACGGATAAACTCAGAACGAAGCAAGAATGGTTTTCACAACCAATTCGATTAGGGAACTAACTGAACAAGGTTGAACAAAGGCATGGCGACAGTGGGAATTTTGTCTAATTATTGACCATTAGTTACAGCTTTGTCCCCTGCAGGAAGCCCGCAGCCCCTAGGTATCCGCCAATAGTCCCCGGAGTAAGTCATTAATCCCTTGAAAATATTTGTTGTATTACCCAGTCTTGTTAGTGTCCTGCAGTTTTAGGCACGTTTCTCCAGAGTCTTGGAGAGATTTGATTTTCCAGGGCAACATAAAAAAACACGAATCTTTTTAAGAGTTATGAATATGAATAACTTTACGAATACGAATATCATGAATACCTTTCGTACCTGGCACCACTTCAACTTCGTTTTGCCAGACTATCTTGTTCATCTCCGAGGCTCCAGCGGCATCAAAGTGGGTTAAAGAAAGTGCCATTCCATGATGCTGGAGGCGTCAGAGCTTGGCAGACGAGAGTAGATATCGAGCCACCTGTCGCCCGACAGACATCAGACGAGTTGTTGTGGCGTCTGGCGCCAATGCTCGGCGGCGCCAAGGCCAAGGTCCTTGAGAAAGTAGATGAGCAAGTGGCTGGGGAGAGGGGTGGATGAAGAAGCTGGAGGACCCTGGATACACTCTTCAGCCCTTGCGGGGTTTCCTGGATGGGAAAGGACTCCCAGGAATGGGGAAAACCTGGAACTGGAACAATGCAGGTCATGTCCCCTTCCAGTAAATGGAACAAGCTCGATCATTATACCGTTGTGCGAGCTGGCAAAAAATGGGACACCACTAAGTCGGTATTAAGCCCTGTTCACATCAGAGGTTTCAACCTGCACGACTTGAATCGCGGCGGTTCAATTACAGTGCAAGGCAATGGAGTCGTTTACACACAACCGCGCAGATTTTTGACTATGCGGTACCGCCGCGGTTTCCGCGCGGTTCAAACCGCTAGTGTGAACAGGGCTACTACAGATGGAGTAGAGTGTGTTAAGTACTAGAATTTTTGGTATAGATGACGTGGATGGGACTTGGTCGGGGTATACAAAGCAGCAGGAACTGTATTGAATGTGGAATCTGTGGAGGTGGCTGTGATTGAAAGTATCCATTAGAGGCTGAAGGAAGTTCCGGGGAGGTTCCGAAACGTTCCGGGAATTTCGTGAGTTTCCAGGAAGCTCCGGGAGTTTTCGGAAAGGTCTGGGAAGTTTCAGGAAATTCCAGAAATATCCGGTAAGTTCCGGGAGGTTCCAGGAAGTTGCGAAGAGATAGGAATAACTTCTCGCAAATACAAAAACGAAGTTGCTGGCATTGTTGACTGTATCAGGAGGCTAGGACGGTGCCCCTTACAGAGAACTTTTATAGCGTGAAATTTAATCAACCATGCCCATGGTCCAACTCGCTGGCGGTGGGGTTCGAACTGTCGTCACCTCGACCTCCGCCGCAAGTAGCGACGCTCTAACCCGCTCGGCCAGCGATCATACTAGTAATAACAATAAAGCGATAACGGTTCCAGTTCTCGAAGCTTTTCTAATTTTGTGCAGCTTGGCGTTTTCCCTGTCGCATTTATGTTGGCCAACAGTGGCAACTGCAGGCTTTACAATGTTAGACTTCACTCATGGCGTTGCAGGACTTCGTTGCCTCATGTCACGCTTTCCGTGTTCTCTCTCTCTCTCTCTCTCCCTCTCTCTCTCTCTCTCTCTCTCTCTCTCTCTTTTTTTTCTTTTTTTTTTTTTTACTTCTTTTTCCTCTCCATTTTATTTTATTTTCTAATTTTACCTTCCTCCTCTTCTCACATCCCTTTTCTCCTGTTCTCCCATTAAGCGTCATTTACTTTTTTCTTAGGTTTTCTATTTCTATTGTTCTCTCGTATTTCTTTCTCCAAAAACATCTTCGAATTTCTCGTGTAATCCAATGCTCACACACACACGCTCGAACCACCACACTATCTCGAGAACGATGCAATAGTGTCCATCAGGATAGAAATGCTGGTGGAGTGCTGATGTCAATAAAATATCAATTAGTGTAGTTCAGCTTTAATGGTCCACTACAGGACCGGCCTATCCCCTGAGGGACGATACAGCCTCTGTACTTCACCGCGGTGGCTTTAAAATCCGGCTTGGTACGGTTCTGTGTAGGTTGAGAAGTGCACGTACATACATACATACATACATACATACATACATACATACATACATACATATATACATACATACATCAAGGGCTTTTTCTTCCCTTGCAAGAGAGGTAGCCAAAGTCAAAAAGGTGTAACTCCACCCCCCCACCCATTCTATCCCCACCCACCCCAACCATATTCACCATCCCTCCCTCCCTCCCTCCCTCTTGTCTTGGCTCCTCCTGGATGACGGGTCATCCTATCATCACCATCATCCTATCTCGCCCATTGCCTTGGGTCAGAGGCAATTTTTGGTAGTAACTAACCTAAAATCCACAGGTCTTTGAGTCTTTTGTGCACACAACGCTGCTTTTAATTAAACTCTCACTTTTTCGTCCTACCCTCCCGGTGAAAATTAATTTTCCGACCTTTGCTATGCTAACCTTGACCAATGTTCACTTCCTCACTGATCTTAGACTCCTTTTAACCATTTCTCCATGCTCAAGAGTCACCTCTATTCTTCAGTTATTATTTTCACCAAGCTCATTTTCTATATCTATATTGGATTAGATATATATATATATATATATATATATATATATATATATATATATATATATATAGTGACTGTATATATGATGTCTTTGTTGTACAATGAGTTGTTAGCTTCCTGATCAAAACCTTTGGGTCGAAACTTTGAATCATTAAAATTCTCCCACTTATTTTCGTCTACTTCTTCTACCTCACTCTACATCTACATATATATATATATATATATATATATATATATATATATACACACATTAAATACTTTTTTTTCGCTTACGAGAGGGATAGCCGTGTTCGCCCTCACTGTTATTGTTAACGCTTGGTCATTTTCATTTTATACATCTTTCCACTTGAGGACAGCACGCTCTCTGAGGCACCAGAGAAGTGGGTGACCCACATTCGTCCCGCCATGTGGGACTTGTGCAAGTGTGGAACCTCAGAGCTTCTGCCAAAAAAGATATACCTGAGGATGTTGGTGTTTGCCTCGATACTATCCCCCACCCCCTCCCTCCCTTCCTCCCTCCCTCCCTCCCTCCCCGCTCACCTCCCCTGCTCGAGTCGGTTCCTCCAGGTGGTGGCGGCACACTAGGCTAGCAAGCTACTTGCTTTTGCTACTTGCCTTTGCTATTTCGTTTGAGTAGAAACAACTTCGCAACAAATTGTCTAACATTCGTATTTTAGGTTTAACTTCTCTTAATTTGCATTTCAGTTTCTCACTATATGATGCAAGAGTAAAAAAGGTCGTAATCAAATTCGTTTCTACTTAAACAAAGTAGCAAAAGCAAGTAGCATGCTAGCGAGAAATGTCAAGTGTGCCGCCACCTTTAGCTCGCTTGGGCATTTTTTTCAGTCTTGTACTAAGTTGTTATGTAAACGTAAATTCACCTCTCAGTTCCTGGTAACGCTTACATTACCGTAGTAGGGTGTATAGGTTGTAGCCAACTTCAAACGAATCTTCAATACAGAATATCTGTCTATCAATATACCAAGAGATTTTCCCCCATATAAGGGAGGTAGCCAATTCAGAGGCACGTAGCTATTCCCACCCGTTTCCCTCCTCTCCATCACCCTTTCCACCCCTCCAACTCTCTCAGCTCCTCATGGATGACGGGTCATACCTGCATCCCGCCAACTGCCCTGGGTCAAACGCAAATGCAGCAAGACACAGTACACCCACAACAAAGCCGCTTCACTTAATCGGCGACCCTCCTTCTTCAATGCAGAAGATAAGGATGAAAACTCTGTCACCGGAAATTCCTCAGTATGAACCTCGTGTTCAGATCGGTCACCGGAAATTCTTCTGTGTGAACCTCCAACTCAAACTTGTCTTTTGGTTAGGATGGTCTCGGAAGGAATCTCGAGTCTTTAGTAAATGGAAATTTTGTAATTAGCAAATTCTTTCAACAAGAAAATAAATCCTTAAGAAAAGCCTCGCATGTTAATTTGTCTAGCAAGTAGCCATGTACAGTTTGAAATATCTCAACAAATCCTGTGTACATGGAATGTACGCCTACACCAGGAGGCGCTGAACAGCTGCTGCTGCTGAGGCCGTCACCTTTGACCTACTATGCGCTTTGGGGACTGTTGGTGACAGGTAATAAACAGAGATAAACAGTCACTGCTAGGAATTGGAGAAGAGTGCGGGATTCGAACCCACAGTTAAGCGAGTGCGAGACCACCACGCATTTGGTTGCGTCACCGGCGCGCAACGTACATGGCTTTACAAAGGACTACAAAGGAGGAGAATGCCGACAGGAATCCTTTTGGTCCATAACTAGGTCGGATGCGAAAAAAAAATAATTGAATGAGTAGGTGACTAAGCAAATAAGTAAATAATCAAATAACATAAATAGATAATGATAGATAATAAACACATAATGATTTGTGATAATAATAATAAAAAAAAAACAGATAAATGATAATAGGTAAATAATGATTGATGGTGAAATTGACAATTATCCTAGGCAGGGAAATTATGAATTCCTAGCTACTAGACGTAGGACTATTTTTAATTCGGAAAAGTTTGCTTCATGGCAGGATTTGACTTTTTGTTTCCTCCTCATTAACGTTTGTCATAAAATCTAGACCACGGCCGTTTATGCACAGTTTCTGTAACTAGATACGTCTAGCAAATCTAAATCGCCACGTTTCATTATCCCTCCCCTTTCGTTGTAATCCAGGAGCACCTAGACTGCCTTCTCCAGGTCCTTTGGAGAAAGAGAAGGACCTCGATTCGGACTGACAAAGATAATCACGTTTGACTTCTTGGTCCTTAACGAAGGAGATTGTGGGTCAGCTCCCTTCTTGGAAAGGACCAGCAAAGAGGACTTCGTTTCTAAGAAGAGAGAGAGGAGGAAGAAGAAGAGGCGGAGGAGGAGGAAGAGGATAATTAGAAGGAGGAAGAGGAAGAAAAGGTGGAGGAGGAAGAGAAGGTGGAGAAAGAGAAAATAAAAACAAAAGAATGAAGGAGACTATAAGAGATCATAAAGCCTATATTACGCAATTTCATTTCCACATTTCATTCCAGTCCATAACGTTGTCTAACCTT